>NC_138060.1:10159337-10450857 GCF_964194185.1 Rhinolophus hipposideros | reverse complement strand
CCTGTTGCAGGATGAGAGAGGAGCCAAATCATTCAGTCACCCCAGCTAAAGGCAGACTAGATCAGCAAAAAGCCAGCCAATTTCCACAACTTTGGGCAATTCCAGCCAAAACCATACAGATGGTCCAGACAATTCTCAGACTGACAGGCTAAATGTTTATTGTTGTATTGCTCTCATTTTTTGTGGGTTTTATTACACGGCATACTTATAGTAATAGATAACTAATATAACAGGTTTACCCTCCAATCATTTTCTGCCTGGATTATAAACTCCATGGCAAATACCATACCTCCTCCATTTAGTGAAATACCACCTCTCAGTGACTAGTCTCACTAACGTGTATAGGACATTTTGGTTGCTGATAATCAAGAATGAAAAATTACAGTGAAGAAACCATTTCATGGGTACACCACCAACTTCAACCTCACAGGATTTCTTTCTCAATTTGTATCTTTCTTTTATCAAGGTTCATCAGTCTCTATAATGAGTTATTAAGCAGGCAATGAACACAACTCATAATACTAATAACAGAGAAAACACATCTGTGGAAAAAAATAATATTTCATTATGACAAATCCAGAGCATGAAGAGTCCAACCTATTGCTTGTGTGAAGGCAGATTTATTAAGAGAAAGCTGCCACAACTGATACACTGCCACATAAAATAGATTAAGAGTAAAATTGCCATCTCTATCATACAGTCTTGGGCAAAGATGGTGTCATTTTTACATTTAACACGGGTTAAGTATAATGGGAAGCTTACTCTCCTGTAGGTATAAAATTATCCTTTCAATAAAACTAAAAGCTATCTTGAGCATCTTTAGCTAAAGTTTAAAATAGAGTAATTATGAAACTTGGCAACTCTGCCAGACTTACTTATCAAAAATTATTGGAAATAAAATGTTTCCCTTGTAACTTGCAACACAGTGATTTAATTTTCATGTGTTTTCTTCTAAATCATTTCTGGTAAAAGAATTATTTTTGCCTATTCCTACCTCCCTCCAGAAGCTTTTTGTCAATAAGAGATTCAGTTACTCATCACATAACATCATAAAAAGTTTGTTTTTACTTTAATGATTATAGATTCCCATGATTTTGCTAGGAAAAACAACCTCATGTAGTCCTCAAGGCACACTGAAACCTTCTGTGCTAATCAACACAGTGTGAAAAGACTTCCACATTAATGGATTTTCTAATACCCTCAAGGTCTATAGGCTAAATGTTTGATGTTCTGAGGAGACTTTGTTTTCAGAGTAGTTTCAACTTTCCAGTTTCCTCCTTTAAAGCAAATTGCCACTAAGTTGTGAAGAAGATTGTATCTCCTCTGGTGGGTATTGTCTCAAAACAGTTTATGTACTCTGGTAGGGGAGATAAAGGGATGGGAGAGAGGGGGAGGAAGGAAGGAAGGAAGGAAGGAAGGAAGGAAGGAAGGAAGGAAGGAAGGAAGGAAGGAAGGAAGGAAGGAAGGAAGGAAAGAAGGAAGGAAGGAAGAAAAACAGGCAAGGAAAATGTTGTGGTACATTGTAGGCACTCAATAAATGTTAGTGATGATGATGATGATGATGATGATTGGCAATACTATCATGGCTTTTGTTAGTATGTAACATATAGTTTACATAACTACAATTATCCTTTAATCCTCATCTCAACTCTGTGACATAGTTACTGTAATCTCCATTCTACAGATGAGAACTCAAAGGCCCATAGATGTTATGTGACCTATCTACAGTCATTGGACTAGCAGTGGCAGACAGAATTTGAATCCAGTTCTATCTGACTCCAAAGCTCATGTTTTTTTCCTGCTACACCATGTTTCTCCTTTACGAAGACCTAGAAGTCTTCCCTCTGGGGAGACTTACACCAGTAAGTAGTCAGTCATTTGGAGAATAATACACATAAAAATGACCCACTTCTCTCTCTGTAAGAATTCTCAGAACTTGTTTCTAAACTTCTGGTGACTTTCGTCATCAAAATCCATCCAAGAAAAGCAGCTGAAACACTAAACAGAGAACTGGACGAGGAATTTGGTAGTCTCATTTAGCCACTGTCTCTGCCACTCACTAGCTCTGTGATCCAATTCTTTCCCAAGTCCCAATTTTCTCATAGTAAAATAAAGAGGTTGAATCTTTCCAGCCCTTCCAAATCAACAGTTCTGTAATTGAAAATTCTAAGTTCTTCTCGTAAGCCATCAAGAAGGTACTAAATTCTGCTTAAGAAAACATAAAAGTGTTCAATACATTTAGAGAGTTCTACATTCAAAACATAGAATGCGTTTTAGGACAACTTCAAATAGTTGGAAAAGAAACTGATAAGAAACACTTGGTTCCCATAAAATACTATTTAAAAAAAAAATGCCAGTCTCTATCAGGGATGGGGTATCACTTTATAAATTACATAAATGTCTAACCACTATGTTGTACACCTGAAAATAATATAATATTGAATGTCAACTATAATTGACATATTTAAATTAAAAAATAAATAACAAATAAAAACTGCCAGTCTCAAAAGGCAATAGTATAGAGACAGTAAAACGATCTGGAGGTTTTAGGTGTTAGGGAGAAAGGAAGGATGAATAGGCAAAGCACAGATGGTTTTTAGGGTAAAAAACTATTCTGAATGATACCATAATGGTAGATACATGTCAAAACCAGTGGAATGTACAATACCAAGAATGAACAATAACGTGGACTTTGGCTGATAATCATGTGTCAGTGTAGGTCAGAGGGTGTCTGGGAAATCTCTGTACTTTTCTCTCAATTTTTCTAAAACCGCTCTAAAAAACTAAGTCTATTAAGAAAATGTCTCCGTTTTAAAATCTAGACTGGTTATTGTTAACTTTGAAGGGCCATTGAATCCCTTTGATAATCTGATGAAGGCTATGGGTCTTTTCCCTAACTTCCCTTGAAGTTAATGTTCAGATCCTCTGCTCCATATTTACGTTTTATAATCCAGGAGATAATTAGAAAATTGTGAACTATTTAACTTCTGCAAAAAGACTCATCACAAAACTCTTTTACTTCTAGAACTTTCTAGAGCTAGAAGATCACCAGAGAACTGGGAGAACATGAAGGGAGGAAAGAAATTATGGTAATGAGGCTCTATCCCCAAAAGATTACTCAGAAATCAATATTGAGTGCTTGAGAAATAATAACAAAAAATCATTAAGGGGAGGAGCAGGATCCTGTTTATAATAATACAATTTATATGCAAACTTTCTGGAATTGTCTGGTCATATTGTATAAGATTCAACTGTATATGTTCCAGAACTGGGATCATAGGTGTGCATTTATTTTACAGAGATTTCATGAACTTGTCCAAAACTGCATGGTGAGGCAAACAAAGAACTGAAATCCAAATACATGGGTTTTTAACTGCCTAATCTCTCCTCAGAATAATTGTCTAATTAATGTCTGCCAAGGAAATAAACCCATTTAAAGTAGTGGGTTTCACCTGGTGATATACTGGCAAATGATTAACAACCAACTCTCTAAAACAAACAAACAACAACAAAAAACAGAAAGTGTGTGTGTCAATATATGTTTACATAAATACATGTTTATTACAAATTTACTGATATAATATATGTATAGCATAAAATTTACCAATAATAATAAAAAATACAATATTCTTTAATGTGAATTTCCACATAAACGATTGATTCTCCCAGAATTCTTTCATTGATTTTTGCCTAATTCTCCTATCCAGCCATACTATGATTGCAATTGACAATAAAAGTAGTTCCAGTATGAATGTTAGTTAATGTTTTCCTTTATATTAAAGAGTAAGGAGAAAGTGAAACAATGTCAGAGCTCCACTACCTCATCAATGATGAGAATGACTTCTTTGCTGAATAGGATAATAGTTTTTGATTTCTAGAAAAATATTTCCTCGATTTTGGTTACAATAATCAAAAAATAATAATAATGAAGCCCTGATGTGCAGTATTTGCCTATTTTCATGGTGTAAATAGTCCCACCATTGCTAATTCTTAGTTATCAACATAATGATACTAAGTTGGGAAAAGAAGTGCAGTAGCAAACCATTATATATACAGAATTTCACCATGCAGAGCCAATAGATATAAACAACATCAAGGGTATAGATAATAGTAAATTGTAGCAATATAATTAAGAAGTGCTGAGTTTTGAGTATTTATTAATTTTGTCTTTAATATAATTTATATAATTACATTATATATAATTTTATTTTTAATGCCAGTTAATAATCAGGTTATAAAATTCCTGAAAATTTAACAATTGGCTCTTGTAAGTCAATATGATTTGACTCTAGTACAAAATTGGTTTCATTCATCCTTTGAAGTATTCAAGCCAAATCTTGAGGACCCACTCGAGAGATGTTGTCTGAAGGTCTGGAGCCCCACATAGCTTCCTCACCTGCTTCTGTTTTGTCAGCTAACATGCTGTTTTCCATTGGTCACTCATTTGGGATCTGGTAGATGTTCCCTTATGAATGCTTCAACACCATAGACGTAAGGGATATCTTACCTCCTGATGTTTCCGGAACAGAGAACAAATAGTGCGCAGCTTTAAATACAGGGCTGAAATCATTGGCCGGAGCAATCTCTACAATGATCGTCACAGTTACTGTAAAATTGAACAGTGAATAAACACTTTGTTGTGGTGAGGGTTTCAGTCTACAAACAAACAAACTAAATGTGCCCCCAGGAACAGGCTTAGTGGAGGATTTTGAAACCACAATGGGATTCTCTTTGGTCCCATATGATGCTTGTTCCCAGAGTCAGCATTCTCAAGGAACACAATAAATTTTGGTGCTAGCCAAAGCACCAGATATAGTCAAAGATACATATTTGAGAGTCCTTTTTTTACTGGTTATGATGGTGGAGGAGGGGCGGCTGACAGCTCAGTTGATTAGAGGACAAGCTCTCAACAACAAGGTGGCCAGTTCAATTCCCACATGTGATGGAGGGCTGTGCCCCCAGCAACTAAAGATTGAAAATCGCTACTGGACTTGGATTTGAGCTGCGCCCTCCACAGCTAGATCGTAGGACAATGACTTATGGGCCCTGGAGACACACACTGTTCCCCGGTATTCCCCAATAAAAAAATTAAATTAAAAAAAAAGATGGTGGAGGAGATAAATGTTGTGCTTGCATCCTTACAACCACATCAAAATTACAACGAAACTACAGAACAACCATCATGGAGAATCACCTGAGGTCTAGTTGAACAGAAGTCCTATAACTAAGGATATGCAGAAGAAGCTAACTCGAGACTCCTAGGAGGGGTGGAGATGAAGAGCAGGCTAGTCTCACGTCCACTTGTGGAGGTTAAAAATAGACAGAGATGTCTCAGCTGGAGAGAACCCCCTGAGGAGCAAGGTGTCCCAACCTCACACCAGGCTCCTCAGCACAGAGTTCCAGTGCCAGGAAGAGAAGTCCCCACAATTTCTGGCTGTGAAAATCAGCAGAGACTGTGGCTGAGTGAGACAAAGTGTGGCTGGAGTCCCAGGGTTTTCTCTTAAGGGGCCCACACATGGACTTACTCGCTGATGGATTCACTCACTCTGAGCTCCAGTGCTGGAGCAGCAGCTCAAAAGTGCCACAGACATACAGGAAGGAACTGAATTGTCTGGCTTTAGGGCAAGGGCTGGAGGGGCAGTTTTCTCCCAGACAGAAGTGGTGGCAGAAGCCATTGTTTCTTGGATGAGTCCTCCCTGCTCCAAGCATGCAGACTCAGGTGGGCACCACGTCTGAGTCTCCATCAACCTGGCTAACACCATTTACCCACTTCTGGTGATTCCCTGAGATCCCACCCCATCTAATTTATAGGCCCACTCAAGCAGCTTCCAGTGGCTTTTCCATGCAAATGGCCTGTCTTGGCTCATGCTACAGGATTTTCTAAATGCTCTCAAAGGTTCACAAATACCAAAAAATTAGCATCTGGCCTTGACAAGCCCTGTGCCTCTTGCTAAGCAGCCCCAAGTGCAGCACTAGTGGCAGTTGCCCTTGGTTCACAGCCTAGCCTCTCCAGGCAACTCCAAGCCCAGTGCAGGAGGGAGACATCTGAAAATCACTGTGTGGCTCAGACCAAGTGGCCCCAGGTAGGGCACAGGCAAAGGTTGAACCTAGTATGTAGCAGGTCCCCTGCCAGGAGGCCCCAGAGACAGCACACCCAACGGCCAGTTTTGGACCATGCCAGAGCACCACCAGGACACCTCCATAGACGACACACCCAAAGGGCACACTGGGCAGGCACCAGAACCCTGCTAAAGCATATCCTGCTCCATAGGGTCAGCCCGTGTACAATAGCTCCTCCACTATAATCACAGCCAGTCCTCACAACCAAGCAGCCCACGGGTCAGTCCCTTCCATTGACATGCAAACAACAACCAAGGCTCAACTACAACAGGAGGGCACACACAAGTCACACAAAGGATACACCTGGAGCACCCGGCCCTGGTGACCAGGGAGACTGTACCACTGGGCCCCACAGGACATCTGCTACATAAGGCCACTACAAAGACGGGGAGTCATAGCAGGGAGGCAGCCAAAATGGGAAGACAAAGAAACATTTCCCAAATAAAAAAACAGAACAAAATTCTAGAAAACAAACTAAACAAAGTAAACATAAGCAATTTACCAGATGCAGAGTTCAACACACTGGTTATAAGGATGCTCAGTGATCTCAGTGAGAACTTCAAGAAAGAGATAGGAAACATAAAAAAGGAGATAGAAAACATGAAAAAAAGAACCAGTCAGAAATGAAGAATACAATAACTGCAATAAAGAATACATTACAGGGACCCCCCATTTTACAGGGAATCAACAGTAGATTAGATGAAGCAGAGGTTCAAATCAGTGATTTGGAAGAGAAGGTAGCAGAAAACACCCAAACATGACAGCAAAAAGAGAAAAGAATCAAAAACAAAAACAAAAAGAGGATAGTTTAAAGGGCCTCTGGGACAACATCAAGCATCATAGGGGTACCGGAAGGAAAAGAGACAGAGCAAGAAATTGAAAACCTATTTGAAGAAATAATGATGGAAAAAGGGGGATTGTTTCTTAAATTATATAAACATCTAACCACTACGCTGTACACCTGTCAACTGTAATCAAAAATTGAAAAGGGGAGAAGGAGTGTGGGGAGAGTGGGAGATTCAAATTTCCAGGTACAAAATAAATGGGTCGTGGGGATATAATGTACAGCATAGGTAATATAGTCAATAATATTGTGATAGCGTGGTATGGTGTCAGATGGTTGCTGGACTTGTATGGTGATCACTTCTTTAGGTATATAAATGTTGAATGACTATGTTATATAGCTGAAACTAATATAATATTGTATGTTAGCTATATTTTAATAAAAATCTTTAAAAAAAGAAATTTTTGCAATCTACAACAGCATGGATGGACCTAGAGGGTATTGTGCTGAGTGGAATAAGTCAGACAGAGAAAGACAAATGCCATATGATTTCACTTATATGTGGAGTCTAAAACATAAAATAAATAAACAAACAAAACAGAAACAAACTTACAGATACAGAAAACATTTTGATGGTTGCCAGCTGAGAGGAGGTTGGGGGTGAGTGAAAAAGGAGAAGGGATTAAGTACAAATTAGTAGTTACAGAATAGTCATGGCATGTAAAGTATAGCATGAGGAATATAGTCAATGACATGGTAATAACTATGTATGGTGTCAGATGGGTACTAGACTTATCGGGGGGATCACTTTGTTAGTTATGTAAATGTCTAATCACTGTGTTATACACTTGAAACAATATAATATTGTATGCCAACTATAACTGAAAAATAAAAAAAAATTTAAAAGGTATATAATGTCTGCACATTATATTTTATTTTATACAATAGTGATATATGTGTGTATAATTATATATTTTACAAAAGAAAGTTTATTGCATTTTTCATGAGTATAATCTTTTCCATTAGAGAGTTAGTTTCTTGGTGGTGTTACTGTCAACCTAGCATATGACATTCCCCATTCTTTTACTATATATCCTAAGAGGTAGAACGGAAAGAGACAGAAAACTTCAAGGATTGGCTTTGACATATGCATTATGGCCTTGACCTTAACTTTTCAGAGGCCTAGTTTCTTCATTAATAAAAAAGGAATAACATCAGTTTCAATCACAGTGTGTATATGAGGACAAAAGGAAATAGTGCCCAATAAAGTTTTTTCATACTATAAAAGGTTAAGTAAAAAGTAGTTACATTTTACTCATCTCAGTCAGATGTTTACATATGGTGTGTTATAGAAAAGAAATTCTATATTTCAGACCAACAAGCTCAAACTAGCATATCAGAAAGTTGTCAAAAAGAAGGAATTTGATGGTCAAACATAAAAGCAAACAAATTGCAAAGATGAAAACTTTTTATAATTAAAAATAAAATAATTAGCAGTTACTATGCAAGGCATTTGTAATAGTATTTTTGTCCCCTTTTTACAGATGAGAAAACTGAGGCTCTCAAAATTAAGTTTTTTGCTAGGTAACATAGCTAGTAAGTTGCTGAGTGGGTATTGGACTTAGCTGTGTCTGCCAACATCTCCCAAAATGTCTCCTGTGAAATGCTTAATGTGTCAAATATAAAATGCTAAGTTAAAAAAGATTAAAAGTTTTTTATGGCAAGACTTCTTACGGTTTCTGAAATGTCATTAGGTATTTTGAAATTCAAGGTATGCATCACTCTCCAAAGTCATTTAACAATGGAATTCTTTAGTGGATTATCTTGTAGAAATCATGTTCCAAAGAACAATCGTATACTTTATCTTCTGAAAATCTATGCCACATGTGTCAAACAAAAAAATTTACTTTGGGATCTATAGAACTTTTACTTTAGAGAATCTATGGTATTCTTCGTAATTTGCTATATATTATAATATTAATATACATGCATTTTTCTAGGAATAGGGTCTGTAGCTTTTATCAGCATCTCAAATGTATCCAAGACCTTCAAGAAAGGTTAGGAAGCAGTGTTTCACAGAGACAGGAGATTTATGCGGTCTGACAATTAAGTTCGCGAACTTGCCACCGTGCACTTACAGTGGCAGCACTGTACAAACAGCTCAGAAAGGTTTCATAACCTTGGTATATCAGTGTCCCGCAGCTGTGTTCATGTCAACGTGTGGCGGTGTCTTGCTGAGTGGTGTTCATTATTGTTGTTGAGTGTTTTTGTGTGCCATCCCAAGAATGTCTGAGCTTGAATTGGAGCAACGAAAAAACATTAAATTTCTTGTTAAACTTGGGAAGAATGGAAGTGAAATCAGGGACATGTTAGTCCAAGTTTACGGAGATAATGCCGTGAAGAAAATGGCAGTGTGCAGACAAATTAAATGTTTTTCTGAGGGGAGAGAATTCGTCACTGATGAAGAGAGTTCAGAGTGGCCAGTAACGAGCAGTACTGATGAAAACATTGCAATAATTCATCGAATTTGGGGTCAAAGTAGTCAGCTGACTGTGAGAAGCATAGCAGACTAAGTAAACATTGATAGAGAAACAGTCAGGAAAATCTTAACTGAAAATCTTGGTGTGTGCAAAAATGGTCCTGAAGGAGCTCTTGTATCACAACAATGCACCAGCTCACACGGCACTGTCTGTGAGGGAGTTTTTAGCCAGTAAACAAATAATTGTATTGGAACATCCTCCCTATTTACCTGATCTGGCACCCAATGACTTCTTTCTTTACCCAAAGATAAAGGAAATATTGAAAGGAAGACATTTTGATGACAGTCAGGACATCAAGGGTAATACGACAACAGCTCTGATGGCCATTCCAGAAAAAGAGTTCCAAAACTACTTTGAAGGGTGGCCTAGAGGCTGGTGTTGGTGCACAGCTTCCCGAAGGGAGTACTTTGTAGGTGACCGTAGTGATATTCAGCAATGAGGTATGTGGCACTTTTTCTAGGATGAGTTTGCGAACCTAATTGTCATAGTTAGTATATGAAAGCCTCTATGTCGCCTTCAAAAATCCCATTTATGTGCTAGAGGAGCAGGTGCCATTCATATCTTTGCTGTACTGTGATTTTTATTGCATCCATAAAGACTTAAAACTTTGCTAATTACCTGGCCTATAAAAATGGAACCACATGTGGGGTGTTACAAGCACCCTTTATGAGCTGTTAGCTGTTGTGAATATGTTGGTGTATGAAAACCAGGGAGGATGTAAATTTATTACTGTGAGATTTTGGTTTCTGTCCATATTGGAGAAAGGCTCAAGTCTGGTGAGAGGAACAGGTTCTTTATTTGATTACTTAGGCCAAGAGGCTGAGTGGCTGCAAGAGAAACCTAAAAGGTCTTTTGGGCCACGTAACAAGCTTTTGCATGAAACACTAAAACTCTATGTGTGGGGAGCAGAGAAAACACAACAACACTTCTGGGCATACTGTCATGCTTGTCATCATGTGTCCCTGTCTTCTACCACATCACTTCTCCACAGATTGGGTCTCAAGCCTAAAAAACACATTTGTGAACTTAACCCCATTAAAACTCTATCTCTGTCAAGCTAGAAGGATTTAAACAGCTGTAGATCTGTTCCTTAAAATTCAGCATTGTGGATGCCTGGTCAGGGCATTGTACACCAGAGGCTGGACATTAATGAATGCCAACTATAATTTTATGTGTATAATGTGATGGCTCGGTGTGAGGTCGGGGTGGTGGTGGATGGGGGGAGGGGGTTCACGGTGTGAGGGATGTAAAAATAAATAAAAGAAAAGAAAAAAAATTCAGCATTAAGTTCCCTTTGGTTGCAAACCTCTAGACACACACCATCATTCCACCCTCCAATATCCATAACAAAGTACTCTTTCCCACTTCTTCCAAATGCAATCTCAGATTCCTTCTCAACTCAATGATCCAGGCAAACACCACCAATGGATCAGAATTGGCACAAGAGCTGAAACCCAAACTCCACTTCTACGTAGGCTCTCCCTTACCCAGCACTGATTTTCTACTGCTACGCCTGTGTTCACCACCCCAACACCGACACCGTCTTGAACATCTTTGATGCCAATCACCTGCTAGCTCATTTAGTACTGTACTTTCCAGATAAAACAGAACCTAGCATTAAAAATAGATATATCCAGAAACTTTTGTGAACCCCTAGTATCACAAATATTTCTATGGCAACAAATTCACTCTTAAAGTGTGGTAATATATAAATGACCCCTTTGGGCACTCCGTGTGAGTTCTCATTTGTACAACAATAAGCAGAAAGAAGCAGGTGTCCAGTGGTTGGCTAAACTTACTCACCAGCTAGACACGCTCTGGCTCCACAGCACCATGTCTTTGCCTCAGGGTGTTTTGCAAATTGCAAAAGCAAGTCTGTTAAATCCACAAATGCCAAAGGACTATGACAGTGCAATCTGGGTGAATTTAATTTTTGTGCAGCAAAGGCCCATTCTAGCACAGGCTGGCCCAAAATGGTGTCATAGTTATAAGAATACCAAACAGCAGAGAGGGCTGACCACTCTTTGAACTTTCATGAAGGGAATGAGCTGTGGAACTTGGCAAGTGTCCCATGGTTTGTGTTAATAATGGCTCTACCTATATTATATAAAATAATTCCAATAAAATACCTTTAAAAAGCATTCGGTTACTCATTTGTTTATACTACATGTTACCCAATATCTGGCTCTTTCCAAATAAGAGATGTTTGGCATTACTTAATGTCATGCACTGAATAATTGTATCCCTCCACAATTTTTATGTTGAAACTTATTTCCCCAATGTGATGGTACCCGGAGATGGGTCCTTTCGGAGGTAATTAAATTATAAGAGTAGAACCCTCATGAATAGGATTAGAGCCTTTATAAAAGAGACTCCAGAGAGCTCCCTTACTCCTTCTATCATGTATGGTTACAGTGAGAAGATGGACATCTATGACCTAGGAAGCAGGATTTCACCAGATCTGCTGGCACCTTGATTTTGGATTTTCCAGCCTCCAGAACTTTGAGAAATAAATTTCTGTTATTTATAAGCCACCCAGTCTAGGGTATTTTGTTATGCAGCCTGAATGGACGAAGACACTAGACATAAGGTCATTTAAGCGTCAGTCGTGAAGGTTGGGCTCTACACATCCCCTGCCACCTCTGGTCCCAGGGATCTCTAGCCAGAGCTGTGTTTAAAACGTTCTATTGCTGAAGGTGCTGCTAGGAGGTGAAAAAAACTTCCCAAAGTTAAATGATAACCTCCAACACGAGTCTATATAATTCTCCCCTTCCTCTTTTGCTTAACTTAACAAAACTATCCTAAGACTAATGAATTTTTACATTTTAAAACCTGAAATGAAGAGTCTAAAGAAAGGGCACTTACTGCTCATTGAAAAGTGTATCAAGCTTACCTGTGTGGGAGGGACGTAGGTCATCAAATACTGAAATCATCATTTCATAGATGTTTCCAGCTGCAATCATCTCTGGGTTTTCATAATCCAGTTCTTTGGCAACCTTTTAGAATAAAATTATTTCAGGAAAAGGACTGACCTTTTTAATGTACATGTTTCAAGCAATAAATCATTCTGCAAAAGGCAAGTGTATGGCCATTTTCATTTAATAAAGATGACATCAGAATATGCCTGAGACTGGTCAAAAACTGGCACACACAGTAAGCATTTTGGTGGGAAAAAGAGAGACATTTAATCACCTTCCAGGGTATCTTATTTTTGGACAAAATATCCTGCCATAATAGAAGAAAAGCATGGGTCATATCCTGTCTTCATTGAATGCTAGTTGTGTGACCTTAGGCAACATATTTGAAAAGAGAAAATAGTTTGAAAGTACTCTGTTATTGATAAAGCACTATAATAAATGTACATTATTCCTATTATGACAAGTCACTCGCCATTTTAAAAATATTTATTGAGTACTAATTAAGCACCAGGTAGAGTTGGAAGATTTAGAGATACAGCAATAAACAATATGATCCCATGGTAGAGACTTGAAGATAATCCTAATATTATAGTGTTGGCACGAATCTTAGTTGGCATTAATTAGAATAGGTCAATATGATATCGAGTATCCAGGTGTTTAGGAACAATGACATTTAAAAAAATTGAGTATGTCATGCATTCATACATTCACTCAAGTTTGTTGAGTGGCCACTATGCACCAAGCACTATATGAAGTGTTGGTACACAAAAATGAACCACTCAGAAACATATGTAAGGCTACGGTCTAATGAGAAAAGATTAATTAAATAGGCAGTTATAATAGTCTAATAAGTGTTTTGATAGGGAAAGTAGAATTTATAATATGAGCTCATAGCCAGAACTAAGACAGTTATGGTGGTAAAAGAAAACTTGTAGGAATAAGAGACATTTAAGACCTAAAGCAGGGGTGTCCAAACTGCGGCCCACAGGCCAAGTGTGGCCCGCAATCCATTTTTAATTGGCCCACAGCAAATTCCAAAAATATATTTAGTTTACTTAAATAAACCAGGTGAGGCAATACGTACTTCACCTCGAGTGAGTTGCCCAGCTGTTTGTGTATTTTACCGCATATGGCGCTTGGTGAAAAAAGTTGAAAAAAGTTTGGATAACCCTGACCTAAAGGATAATTATGAAAATGTAGAAATTAATTAGAGGTGGGTGATGGGTGGAGGGAGTTATTCATAAATAGAGCAAGCATATGTGAGGGCCCAAATGTGAGTTGGCATCATGTTTACAAAACTCCTATCTTTATCCAAACTCCATTTTTTAAAATGACAGGTTGGCATTGCATTTCAAAATGAACATCAACCTCAAAAACGTCTTGGCTCAGTGCCTAAGCTTCCAAAATTCACAACATATGCAAAAGCTCAGTTTGTAGCTTGTGGAGTTTGTCAAGAAAATTCAGAGTTAGGACAAAAGCAAAAGAAGAGGCCTTTAGTGGCTTTCTCAGCCATATCTTCTGACTAAGAGGGGGTGTGTGCTGTCGTTGAGGTTAAGGAACAATTATGCCAACCTAACAGGCAATGGCACTTTCAAATAAAGACCTGTGGAAATTAAGATTTTGAAAAAAAGAATTTCTTCCAAGGCAGAATTCCATCGTTGTGTGGGTGGGGGGGGGGTTTTATTGTCCATCCTCTGCCAATGGGAAGTCTAGAATCTCAAGAGGATGAAGGGAGGAGGAGCTGACCTACCAGTCCCGGTGCCAAGAGAATCAGCCATCATAACATGTGTAGTCACACGGACTTATCTCTGAGGAAATCAGCATGCTTTCTAGCCTCTGATTCATTTCCCAGCTCAGTGGGAAGTAAGTTATTTTGTGCTCATTACAAGAAGGAGAAAAAGACAGCTGGCACCAAGATAATGAAGGACTTGCCCAAATGCCTTCCAGTAAGACAGCAGAGGGGGCCAGACCCTCTCTGCAGTGTCAGAGGTCCTTCTGCTGATTGTACCAGCACCCAGCTGTGCCAATGAAATGACTCCATCTCCTGAGGAAAACTCCCGGGAGATACAGCAGCTGGAGCTCACCTGGATGACATTTTCAGCATTTGGCACTTGCTCAAAGAGTTGTCCAGAACCAACTGGCCCCGAGCTTGAAGCATAATGTATTGTATCAGGAGGGTCATCAAGATCATGACATGAGAGTTTTGCAACTACTGTGTCATTTGCAATCACCTCCTTGCCTGTGTACCTGTTTTATTTTTTAAGATAAAAAAATCAGTTTAGATAGGTGGTCTTTAAAAATGTAATCTTTTTCCAATAAACACCCACTAGTTTGAATAATGCATATATGTGACTGCCCTGTTTATCCTGGGGCAGTCCAAGTTTGAGGTATCATCTGGGAAGCCAAAAGGTGCTATGAATTTGGTAAGATTTTCCTAATTTTCTGGGAGCATTTCTTCTCTGCATCCAGCTCTGTACTTCTTTGGAAGTCTATCAAGGATATCCCTCAACAGAGAAGGATATCACCTCCACTCAGGTGAGTGGGATTTTTCTAATCGAGAGCATCTGTGTGGTCAAGAGGAACAATCCTTCCATGCTATCGTCACAGTGAGCTAACTTCCATCTCTCAGGATTCTCCCATTTCTTCACTGTGATCTCTGTGCCCCAAATGCTCACTCGTAAGCCTTCAACCTCTAAATTCTATCTATTCATTCTTCAAAGACTAGCATCACTCCTTTGGGAAAAGCTCCCCTGAATACTCCAGTCCCACATGTTCTTCCTCTTAACAATGAAAGCACAACACATGTAACTTAATTTTTAAAATGTTGTATGTTTTACTATTGTTTTACAGACATATATGCATCTTATCACCCTGACAAGATACAAGCTCCTTATAGCAAATGAACATAGCAATACTCCTTCAGGGGCCATAGCACAGAGTGCAGCATGGGAGTGGGAAGAGTATTTGGTTAATTAACTATGACCCTCCTGGGGGAACAAGAAGAAAAAAGAGAAGGATGACAAAGGATAACATTTACCAATGTTATGCCAAACCCTATACTGAACAACAGTGCTATGAGGTAGGTGCAATTATCATCTCCACTTGAAAGGTAGAGTACTGGGGACCCAAACAAGACCACAGGGGTAGTAATTATCAGAAGCTAGACAATCAAGAAGAAAGCTGAGAAACCATAGGGGCAGATGTTCTATGTGTAGGTGAGAGACTGGGAGCAGGAGGGACATAGAAAAGTGACAGAGATGTTTGGAGACTGACCCTCAAATAAGAAAAATAGTCATGCTGACAGGAATACAGTACCATAATCCCTATCCAAACTCCGAAATCCAAAAGCTCTGAAACTCAGAATTTTCTCATAACTTATTTAACACAAAAACCTGTTCTGACCTTAAATTTTTGACGTGCAAACATTACTTGAACTGACAAATCTTTCTTTGTCCCACTTAGTGTGAGTGTTCATATATTTTACTACAGATATATTCATAGATTTGAATTTGGGGTATTTGCATAATATAGGGTATATACACCATATGACATTTCTAAAATTCAAAAATGTCTTTATCCTGAACCATATCCCGTGCCAAGGGTTTCAGAAATGAGATTATGGAACTGTGATAAATAGCATTTATGAAATGGACACCACATGCTCAGCACTGTGCTCAGAATGTTCCATAAATTATCCCATTTATTCTTCACAACATCCTAACGAGTAAGTACTATTGTCAGTCCATTTTATAAAGAAAGAAACTGAAGATCAAAGAGCTTAAGTAATTACCCAAGAGCACATAGCTGATAAGTGATAGAACCAGGATTCCAAGGCAGGTCTGTGACTCCAAAACATATGCTTTTAACAACTTACTGTCCGATCCAGTGAACTCAGCTTTCAGCAGGTCATTTCTGAAGACTGGAATATGAGACTGGACAGGAGTCAATGCAATGATTAACCACATTTTTAGTTGAGCCAATAACTCACTCTGAATTCGCTGCTCACCCTGAATTCTTAGCCCTGCCCACTCATCTCAGCTCACCTAATCAGATACCGATCACAGAAAGGTGAGTTGTCATTTATGCCGTGGATATTGGCAGTCACTAGAATGGCTGCACACCTCCGGTCATCGTCACAAGCCTTAATGGAGAAGGACTGGACACGCGCAAACCCAGCTCTCTCCACATCAAGGCGGGCAGCAGTAACCACGGTCCCATGCTCTGTAACAAACAACATATCTTGCGGCAAACCGGCCCATGCCATCATTTTCAAAATTACTTAATTACATAGCAACGAAAGAGACAAAGTGTGAATTAAGCCTTGTTCATTAGAATTAAGAAAATGATTTAAAATGTAGGTACTTTGTGGAATTGTTTATCACCAAATTGCCCTCATTAATCATGTTATGTTAGCCGGTAAAAAAACAAAATTGTTTTTGACTTAGGGGACCAGGGAAGACTTTCTAGAAGAAGGGGCCCTTAATGTAGGCCTTGGAGGATATACGAGTATTGGGTAAGGAAATGGGGGTGAATGGAAGGAGATGATTCCCAGCAGAGAGAACACAGTAATGAAAACATGATAATCTGATCATGACTCACTGTATTCTCTTCCACCCAATCTATCCATTCATTCATTCAACACACATTTATGGAATGACAGCTATGTGCCAGGAAGTGTGCTGAATACTGTATATACCACAGTGAAGTCCCTCCCTTTATGTAATTTACAATCTGAGCTGGGAAACAAACCACTAAACAAATGTAAAAACTTTTTTTCAATAGACATATTATTAAGGAAATGAAAACTATAATGTGATAAAAAATAACGTTTAATGGTGAGGTTCTGAAAAATGCAAGGACCAAGTGAGACAGGATAGTTAGCATGTCCCTAGGTAGACAGGGAGGTCCCTGGTGGAATAAACAAAAGACAGCGATATCCTAAAACTCCAGGTTTTGAAAACACTCCTTCCTTCCAGGACAAAATGTAACAAGGCCCTGAGGTTAATCATAAAATTCCTTTTGGCCTGACAAACAGAACAAATCTGATAAGAGTGGGTTACTTTGCTAATTCCTTCAGAATGGACAAGCAGAACAAACCTGGTAGACGAATTTCATTAGAAGGTACCAGTTCCCTTCTTCAAACAGATCCCTTCTTCAAACAACTCCTCTCCCCCAAACAAGCAAGGGAAGGTATAAAAGTAGAGCTTTTGCCTCAGTCGCGGGGCCACCCCCATTTGGGACCCCTTCCTGCTCAGGAGCTCTAACCCTTTGCTTTCAATAAACTATCCTCTTTTTAAAACTCTTTGCTTCTCCTGGGTCCATGTTTCCAATCTTTGGTCTCACGAGACAGGATCCCGGCCCACACCCAGAAACTGCCGGCAGATCCAACATCATCTACACCAGGGGTGTCCAAACTTTTTTCAACGGTTTTCACCAAGGGCCATATGCAGTAAAATACACAAACATCCGGGCCACTCACTCGAGATGAAGTACGTATTGCTTCACTTGGTTTATTTAAGTAAACTAAATATATTTTTGGAATTTGCTGCGGGCCAATTAACAATGGATCATGGACCACAGTTGGCCCCCTGGTCGCAGTTTTGACACCCCTGCTCTACATCATTTGGGGACTCACAGAAAAATATTCCTCCATCACAAGGTCCTAGGGCAGGCAGCCTAGTGTTTTGGCTGCAGTGTAATGGACAAAGAGAGACAGTAACCAAAGAGGTGAGAGAGAGAGAGAGAGACAGGGAGAGAGAACACCTGGTCTTGGGATGCTTTGAGAAGTCTGGATTACATTCCAAGTGCAAAGGAAAATCACAAGAGGTTTTACACAGAGGAGTATGATCCAATTTGACTTTTGTTTTGTTTTGTTTTAATTCATCCTTTGCTTCGCCAGGACTATTCGAGGGAAAAGTGTGAAAACAGAAGCCCAGTTAAGAGATCTGTGTAATAATTCAAATAAGGGGATGGTGGCTGTCTCGACTGGGGCTCCCCCAGAAGCAGAAACAGAGATGAGGGTTTGAGTTGCATAGTTTATTTGGGAGGTGATCCAGGGCAACGTGGCATGGGGGGAGTGAGACAGAGAAGGGAAGGCTGCCAATAAAAAATACATTATCCAGAAAGTCACCACGGTGGGCAAATAGAGCTTAATAGCACTGAGGAATTCTGAAAAACAGTGCAAAACACACACTCAAAATGGTTCCAAACCAGGGGCAAGAAGCTGGAGGACTTATACACCAGTTCTCTTCAGTATTTGCTTGAGAGTTTAGGCGGGTAAGCAGTGTTTTTCCAACTCTTTGAACCTGCTCTTTGTGAGGGAGGAGTGGGGTAGATGTCAGACCCTAAACGAAACCTCAGGCAAAAATATGTAAATACTGGCAGTTGGAAGACAGAAAACTGAAGTGTTAAGTCCTGAGGAGATATGGGTGGGACACTGACAGTGTCTGCTACAATGGCTTAAACCTGTGGATGTGCTAAAGATAACCACCTTTCTTCTCTTCTCAACCCCAGAAGAAGCCACATATACCACATAATCTGACCTACCTCCACTCCTCAGCCTCAGCCTCAGCCACAGCTGATTAGCTGAGAAGTGAATGACTGACTCTAGAGAGCCTAATCAGATTTTCTCTCATGAACATTTGGACCTGAATCAGAGAATTATTTAGAGCTGAGCAGAAGAACTGGAAAGTCATGTAGAGTAGAGGGCTAAGGTAGTCATGTGGTAGCAGCCATAAAGAGCCACGTGTTAATGCATCAGGGACAAAGACTGGTCATGCAGATTTATTCAACATATTTATCAAGCATCTACTATGTGCTTCTTGTAGGAGTTCTACAAACGAAGACAATCTGCTATATACTCTCAAGAAATTCAGTCTTGCAGAGGAGACACAATGTAAACAAATGATAACAATGGCATATCGAGATATAAATTTCTGAGAACAATTCCCAACCCACCTTTGTCAACTGCAAAGTAAATATTCCATGGCTCTAGTTCAAAGGTGAAGTCCCCCAAATTATCTTCATCCGTTGCCTGGCATACTCCAACCGTTTTCCCAATAGGAATTTCTTCATCCAGTGTGATGTTGATTGTGTTGTGCAGAGTTGAGTTTACAGAAGTAACACTCAAGACATAATTTTCAATATTGAATAAGCTTGTTTGAAAAGAAAAGATTATTAGAGCGGCACTTGCTTAGTGTGTGTTCTTTTCTACCCCTTATGGTGGTGGAGGGGTAGGAGGTCAGCCGTAGCAATGAACAAAATGGAAACTGATAATGATGTTAATGATGAACCAATTTATTCAGCACTTGACTATTATTTAGACACAATACTAGCACTTTTCACATGCTTTCCCATTTATTTCTTACAGCACCAGGAAGTAAGTACCATTTTTCCCCACTTTACTGATGTGGAAACAGATTTTTAAGAAACTAATTTTCAGAAGTAAATATCAAAGTGGCTGAGAGAAGATTTGACCTCAAGCCCATTTGGCTCCAGAGACTGTAGGCTTAACCACTGTGCTCTTATCCCTCGTAGTAAGAACAAGATTCTTAGAATTGCTGACCCCTCCCCACCCCGTATGGTTTTATAAACTCCTTGGTGATCATTTTAACCAGAATTTCCCTTGAGGGTAGAGACAGATAATCGAGCACAGCAGACATTAAGAATACATTGCACTAATAACAACTTATTCTGTTGCAATTTCAATACATTTTATACTTTAAAACTATTTTGCTCTCAGTTTTAAGAAAGCCTTTTCTTTGGAGTCTTACATCTTAAGTAATAGTTTACGTCTTACTTGTTTATTTTTCTTTGAGGAAGAAGAATAAGAATAAGAAGGAGAAGAGGGAGGGGAGGAGGAGTAAGGAAGGGGAGAAGTAGAAGGGGGAGGAAAGTGAATAAATGGAAGGAAGGAAGGAAGGAAGGAAGGAAGGAAGGAAGGAAGGAAGGAAGGAAGGAAGGAAGGAAAGAAAAAAGGAAGGAAAAACCATTCCATTCTAACGGAAATTTTATTAATGAATTTCAGAAACTACATTTTCATATCCAACTTTCAAGGTCAAGTTAAAAGAATATGTTTTATTTCCTTACCTGCAGGTAAGAACAGGGTCCTTATTATTGACATTGATGAGGAAAATCTTTAGATTCCCAGCAGTGAAGAGTCCTCCAGGATCAACCACTTTAATAACTAGTGAGAAACTGAAAGTGCAGCCACAGGAAAGACAGCTGAAATTTTATAGTAACTAACAAGCTTTCACAGAAATAGAATCTATGAGGTTTAACTGACCAGTTGAAACAACGAATTTATTTAGTTAAAATTGTCAGTCACACTAGTTATGTTAAACAGTTGGAAATGGCTGACATTTTGTTAGGATTAGTCAAATCTGGTGAGAGGACAGACAGGACCTTGGAAAAGTGTGTTGATCGTCATCAATAAAAAAAAGGGGGGGGATTCCTTAGTGTGGTAGAGCAAACAAAGCTATGGCTGTGGGCTCTTACCCTTAAATACTGACTTCTCAATACTGAAAACAGAGGGACAAATGCAAAGGAGAAGGTAGCAAGAACACTTCAAATAATGTAATGACTATGGGGACATCTCAGGATGGTTGGATGACAAAGGGTTTTTATTTCAGCAGAGTTGTGTTTGGGTTTGAGGAATGACAGTGCTTGAAATGGGGAAACTGAATGTATCCTAACTGAAAGATGAAAGTTTGTGTCCATAAACTGTGATCCACACAATGGTCCTGATTTGGCTGGGACTGTCTTGTTTTAGCACTGAAAGTCCCACTGGCATTTCAGGAAACCTTTAAGTCCCAGGCAAACCAAGACAGTTGGTCATGCTTTCAGAAAAATAAAAATAAAAATTCTTTTCTAACTTGAAATGTATTCATAATTGAGACCAAAATTACTGTTTTCCTTTTATTTATCCTAAAAATGAAACTAGTTCTCAATTTTCCTCCTATTTCATAATTTGTATTTATTTTTATTTATTTCCTACAAGAACATGAGGTAACTCTTGATAAAAGTCATGAAGCCAATTCACTTTTAAGAATGAAGATGCTTTGCTCTTTCACCATCCAAATGGGGGCTGCATTTGCATTATCCTTTTGTCCTAATGCTACAAGCTCCCACCTTCAGCACAGCAGCTCACCCAGACACCCATCCTTAGTCTGAGGATGGCTGGTCACTGGACAACACTGGGAATTTCAAAGCAGCGTTCAGCCAGGAGCTCCAGGCCCTGCCACTAACTAGCTGTAATCTTCTAATATTTATTCTGTGAAACTGGCCCTTGTGACCAGCTGCCACCCCACCAAGTAACAATCTGATATTCGTTAAAAATAATAATAATACCATGTTTTCCCAAAAATATTAAGGTTTGCTCCAAAAGATGCATTAGGGCTTATGTTCTGGGGATATCATCCTGAAAAATCATGCTAGGGCTTATTTTCCGATTAGGTCTTATTTTCGGGGAAACTCGGTAATACAGAGACAGATATTGTAAAGATGGCAGAGTAAGTAAACTCTGTGCTTACTTCCTTTCACAACTATATCAAAATTACAACTAAACTACAGAACAACCATCACAGAGAATCACCTGAAGTCTAGCAGAACTGAAGTCCCACAACTACAGACATATATAAGAAGCCACCTTGAGACTGGTAGGTGGGGCAGAGACACAGAACGGGCTGGTCCCACACCCACGTGTGACCATTAAAAATTGGTAAGAATATCTCAGCTGCAGAGGTCCCCTCACCAGAGGATTGAGGGGTCCCAGCCCAACACCAGGCTCTCCAGCCCAAGGTCTCAATGCCAGGGAGAGAAGTCCCCGTAACCTCTGGCTGTGAAAACCAGTAGAGATTGTGGCTGAGTGGGATGGAGGGCAGCTGCACTCCCAGGTGCTCCTCGTAAAGAATCTATGCCCAGACTGACTTATGACAGACTCACGTGTTTTGAGCTCCAGTCCCGAGGCAGCATCTGGAAAGGCACCAGGGACATACAGGAAAGAATTGGTTTGGCTGTAGGTCAAGGAGTAGAAGGGCAGCTCTCTATCAGATGGTGGAGTTGATGGAAGCCATGATTTCTTTGTTGAGCCCTTCCCTCTCTCAGTGTGCAGATGTAGGCAGCTAAGTCTGAGTGTCTATCAACCTGGCTAACCCCATTCATTCTCTGTGATTCCCTAAAGAGACCAGCTCACCCAACTTTCGGGCCCACCCAAGCCAGTGGACTTTCCATATAAATGGCTTGCCTTAGCTCGTGCTGCAGACTTTCTGAAAATCTCTCAAAGGTTCACAAAACCCAAACAAGCAGCATCTGGCTTTGGCATGTTCCCTATCTCTGGCTGAGCAGCCCTAAGCCCAGCACTAGCAAAAGTCAACTTTGGTCTGTGGCTTGGCCTCTCAAGTCACCTCCAAGTCCAGTGTGGGCAGCAGCCATCTATGGATTACTTAGTGGCTTCATGCCAGGAGGCACCAGGCAGGGCACAGACTGTGGCTAAACTTGGGCTGAATTTGGCCTACAGTGGGGCTCCTCTCAAGAGGCTGTGCGGCTGGCATGCCCATTGGTCAGCTTCAGGCCCAGCTGGAGCATCACCCAACCACCTCTGGGGATGACACAGCCAGAGGGCACACTGGGCAGGCACCAGAGCCCTGCTAAAGTGAATCCTGCTCTGTAGGGTCAGCTCCTGCACCATCGTTCCTCTGCTATAGTCACACCCAGTCCTCAGAACCAAGCAGCCTGAGGATCAATTTCTCCCACTGATGTGCAAACAGCTATCAAGGCTCAACTATTAGAGGAGGGCACACACAACACACACAAGGGACTTCTCTGGCTCAGCTAATGAGGAAGGCTGCAGCACTGAGCCCTGCAGCACACAATAAAGCCACTCTGCAATGGGGAGACATAGCAGCTCTTCCTAATACATAGAAACAAACACAAGGAGGCAGCCAAAATTGTGAAACAAAATAAAATGTCCCAAATAAAAGAACAGGATGAAGCTCCAGGAAAAGAACTAAACAAAATGGAAACGAACAATCTATCAAAGGCAGAGTTCAAAACACTGCTTATAAGGATGCTCAATGAACTCAGAACTTCAACAAAGAGATAGGAAACATAAAAAAGAACCAGTCAAAAGTAAAGAATAACTGAAATGAAGAATGCATTAAAAGGAATCAATAGCATATTAGATGAGCCAGAGGACCGAATCAGTGATTTAGAAGACAAGGTAGCAGAAAATACCTAAACAGAAAACAAAAAAGAATCCAAAAAAATAGGGATAGTTCAAGGGTCCTCTGGGACAACATCAATCATGCCAACATTTGCATCATAGGGGTACCAGAAGGCAAAAAGAGAGAGAGAGCAAGAAAGTGAAAACTTATTTGAAGAAATAATGATGGAAAACTTCCCTAACCTAGCAAAGGAAATAAATATACAAGCCCAGGAAGTACAGAGAGTCCTAAACGAAGCCAAATAGGCCCACACCAAGACATATCATAATTAAAATGCCAAAAGCTAAAGACAAAGAAAGAATCTTAAAAGCAGCAAGAGAAAAGCAGTTGGTTACCTACAAAGTAGCTACCATATGACTGTCAGCTGATTTCTCAACAGAAACTTTGCAAGTCAGAAGGGATTGGCAGGAAATATTCAATGTAATGAAAACCAAAGACCTACAACCAAGATTACTCTACCCGGCAAAGTTATCATTTAGAATTGAAGGACAGCTAAAGAGCTTCCTGGACAAGAAAAAGCTAAAGGAGTTTACCAACTCAAAACCGAATCACAAGGAATCTTAGCGGGATTTTTTTTAAGACCCTCTCACCCAAAAAATAGATTAAAAATGTGAATAATAAAATGGCAATAACTACATATCTATCAACAATTACTTTAAATGTAAATGGATTAAATATCCCATTTAAAAGATAAGGGTGGATGAATGGATAAGAAAACAAGACCCTTATATATGCTGCCTACAAGAGACTTCAGATTGAAAGACACACACAGACTGAAAATAAAAGGATGGGAAAAAGATAGTTTATGAAAATGGAAATGAAAAAAGAAAGCTGGGGTAGTAATACTTATACCAGGTAAAATAGACTTTAAAACAAGACTATACCAAGACACAAAGAAGGACCCAGTAATCCCACTTTTGTGTATTATCTGAATAAACCCAAAACACTACTTTGAGGGGATGTGTGCCTCCATATGTTCATTGCAGCACTGTTTACAATGGCCAAGATGTGGAAGCAGCCTGGGTGTCTGTTGATGGAAGAATGGATAAAGCAGAGGTGGTACACATACACAATGGAATATTGCTCGGCCAGGGAAGGGAATGGGTTCTTGCCATCTGCAGTGACATAAATGGACCTGGAGGGTACTGTGCTGAGTGGAGTGTCAGACAGAGAAAGACAGATGCAATGTGATTTCACTTATATGTGGAATCTAAAGAACAAAATAAACAAACAAAACAGAAACAAACTTAGATACAGAGAACATTTTCATGGTTGCCAGATGGGAAGGAGGTTGGGGCTGGGTAAAAAGGGGGAAGGGATTAAGAAGTACAAATTTACTATTTCAAAGTAGTCATGGAGGTGTAGGGTATAGCATAAGGAATATAGTCAGTAATATAGTAATAACTATGTATGGTGTCAGATGGGTATTAAATTTACAAGGGTGATAGATAGGAGGGAGACAGGGTGAAAAAGTGAAGGCATTAAGAAGTATGAATTGGTAATTACAAAATAGCCATGGGGTTGCAAAGTAGAGCATAGGAAACATAGTCAATAATACAAAAATCACTATGCATAGTGCCAGGTGGGTACTAGATTAGTCAGGGGGATCACTTCCTAAATTATGTAAATGTCTAACCACTATGCTGTACACCTGAAATTAATATTAAAAAATATGGAATGTCAACTGCAATTGAAATATTTTTAAAAGAGGGAAAAGATGAAGGGTAATAAGAGGTTCAAATTTCCAGGTAAAAGCAATTTAGTCATGGGGATGTAGTACAGTATGGGGAATATAGTCAATAATATTGTGATAGCATGGTACAGTGTGAAATGGTTGCTGAACTTATGGTGATCACGTCTTTAGGTATGTGAATGTTGAGTAACTAAGGTGTACACCTGAAACTAATATAATATTGTGTGTTAGCTATATTTTAATTAAAATCATTTTTAAAATTAATAAAAATAAAATTAAAAAACAGACACAGACAACAGTTTAATGGTTACCAGAGGGTAAATGGAAGGAGAGGGATTGGAGAGGGTAAAGGGGGTTAAATATATAGTGATGGAAGGAGAACTGACTCTGGGTGGTGAACACACAATGCAATACATAGATGATATAGCATTGTGCACTTGAAACCTATGTAATTTTACTAACCATGTCACCCCAATAAATTTAATAATTGTTTAAAAAAAAGAATAAAGACATTTTAAAAATGATTCTGGAAAGCCTTAACTACAAAAATGGAAGAAATAAGGTGTGGGCAGGATCCCAAAGCCCTGACGACCTCAGATTCCATTTGGTGTAGCTGGACGCTGGAGAGCTGACTGCAAGGGAGTACAGGAGAAATGAGCCTTTCAAACTCTTTCATCAGCATTTAAACAAGCTATTTTGCAGTCCCTATATCATCTTTGAAGGGAGGGAATTAATAATAACCAATAGGGCATTCCAAAATTTCCTTTATTCTCCCTTAAAGGTCTGCTTAGTGACCATATAAACTCTAGAATTAAGAAGAAAATTAAGGAATGGTATGATCGTTGGCGTACTCTAGTGAGAATCCATTGCAAAACTTTAGCTAAATAATTATTCAAGCTCTACAAACAGAGCTTCAGTTTTTCAGTGTCAGCTCCTCTGATGTCAAAGATACAGAGAAAAGGGAAAACTTTAGTTTTCACTTATCAAGAAAAAGGTTAATTTTTAAAACTCTTATTAATGACATTTACTTCCATTTGTTAACAAATCTTAAGAATTATAAATATCTTGGAATGTGCTTAGTCATTTTCCATGAGACATACCAAGCCAAAATAAAAGGAAACTGATGGACATTATCCATTATTCCCAGAGCTGTTAATGAGACCAGATAAACATGGGGCAGAGGAATTTGGAAGTAATGGGAAATGGATAAAGATTTTGGCAATTTTTCTACCCCCAAAATATATAAAAATAATACAGGTAAAATAGTACTCTTCTCCAGCTGACTTTATGACATCAGCAGGAGAAAGTGCATCTCATTTTTGAACTCTCAATCTATTTTACTGAAGACGCTAATACGTAGGATATAATCCATCCTCAACTTTCATAATCAGGAAGAATCTCCTTATGAGATTCAGGAGCAGGCTGATTGGAACGGCTTACCAGTCCATTTGGGTTTCCTGTAAAGTACTTTGGTGCAGAACATACAACTGAAAAAGGTGGTAATAATAACCATTATAAAAACAAATAATAACTGAGAACTAACAGCTACCCATTTGGCAAATGTGAAGGAAATAAGGAGGAAATGCCAGTTTATTGACTTTTCAAACTTGCTGGATTACACTGTGAATGAATTCTGTGTCCTAGTTATCCAGGGAGAAGCCCCCACCAATTTCCACCTCAGGTCACAAACACCATCACTGAACTCATCCCTATGCTTGGCTCTGGAGAAAGATAATGTAGAGAGGGGCCAAACTACCCACATCTAGTACCTAAAGTAGCACTTGTGCGATGATAGTTTGTTTGGTTGATGATTTCATATTTAAGGTAATGGCAACAGCATCTTCATTTGGGAGGACTCATACATTAAGGCTAGATGGGGGAAACGTTGTCAAAGAGAGAAATATGAACCAAAGGGCAGACATTTTAAGTGAATGAAAAGCCAGTAGCAATATTTACCTTCTAGTTTCACTTTCAAAGTCAAAAACTGCTGCTGTAGAAATTGTTCCGAGGCTGTCAATTGTGAAGCCAGAGCCCTCCGGGGAAAGAAAGTACTGTGTATTGAACAGTAAAAAGAAGGCAAAATATTACAGAGACACTGACAAGTTCCTTAGCCAGGTTACACGCGCCAAAACCAGGCTTGAAATCTCTTTGTACTTTGGGCCACCCTGCTGCTGCCCGCCCCACATATAATAGGTGCCCATTCAATGTTTGCCAGTAATGATGGTGACGAAATGATACTCCATTCAGCTGGCTTCAGGCCAGACAACCTGCCCTTAAATATTAGAAATGAATTTTCCTAATTTCTTACATTTAGTATGTTACCTGAACACTTCTCACTTACAACATTACAGCCAAAGCTAAAATTAAATTAAAAGCAGCTACATTTAGAGAAACAAGCTGACTGTATAAGGAGAATTCAGAGATTATTTTGTTTGTTTGGTGGTGCCAAAGGTATGCTTTTGACGGCAGGGTTGGGATGGGGGACTGGGAGCTGTAGAAAGGGAAAACTGAAATACTGGGACGTTTGTGCATCTTATTTTATGTGAGATAGGTATTGGCAATACTTTTTCAAGTTGTATTTCTTAGCATTTCATTGACTTTCATTCATGCTGTCTTCCAGTTATTCTGTTAAATGCTTCAAATACATTCTCTTTTAATTGTCACAACTCTGTCATAGGTGCTAAAGTTATCCCTATTTCACAGTTAGGAACACTGAGGCTTAGAAATTCAAGTGGCTTACCCCCAGTGTGAGAGCTGAACTTTTAGTCACTTCACATAATGCCTCTCGGCTTACCACGTTACATGCTAAAGACAAATTTTTGCCAAAGAGAGAAGGCGAGGTCAAGGTTTGACCTCATACGAGGTGAGAGTCAAATGATTACAAAAAGCCAGGGCAAAAATCCATCAGAGGATTAATATCAGGAGCTAATTATAAGTCAGGTGCTACTGACTTAATAATTGTGTAAACCCAGAGATAATTTAATAGAGAAGAGTGAACCCAGAAGGATTGCAAAGCAACCTAAAAGTTATTTGCAGAAATTAGTGACCTTTTAATTTATCGATTTTCTGATGAATCATTGTGTCCTGATTAATTTAAATTCATACCATTCATTTCTATACATATAAATAAGATGGAATTGATTTCTACTTTCTTTTTGTAGAACAATGTTGTAGAATATTCACATTCAGAAACCGCAGGAAAATCCATCACATATTTACTTTTAGAGAAAACACCAGAAAAATGATGTCCATTTCATGGCTCATAAGTACCAGGTCTGGTTATATATAAATGTGTATAATTTTTTAAAGACACCCACATTTATGTTCGTAGCCACTCAAAAATTTGCAGTTCCCAATTCCATTTCAGCATTACACAGTTGTCAACAATATTTTTTTTGGGGGGGGAACCCATATATTGGTAAGCTGTATTTTTATGATGTTTAATTTTTCATAAAATGAGATAGCCTTTAAACTAAAAAAAAAAAATGGGTGACACTGATTTGAACAACTGCTGCCGCTGTTTCAGGGAAGGTTGGAGCTGGCAGTTGGTTGCTAGGCAGCCAGGGCCATCACTGGGAAAGCCACCTAAATGAACCATCTCCTGAATAGGAAAACAATCCAAAGGATGAGAAATTAACTCTCTGTGGGTCCAGGAAACTTAAATTCATTTTTCACCACCACCCTCCCTGCCCCCATTTTATCTGCAATAACACCATAAACTAGTAAAAGAAATATTTCAGCCATAAGAATAAAAATGGCAGCCCAACCCCCAGGTTTCAGGGTGTGGCAACAGCTTACAGAATGTGTAGCAAGGGGAGCCTTCGGTCCTTTTAGATGGACTTATCTTCAAAACCAAGTTTATTCTCTTCTCTGAACGTCTTGCTTATGACTATTTGTTCTCAGAGAAGCTTAGGAATTGGAAATGTCAGAGCTTGAACTACAGGCCAAACACAGTGAGTTAGGGCCTCAGTGCTTCAAGAGCAGCTGCACAGGAATGGCTGCTGGGTTTTCTGCGTTCTTAGAATCAGCGATAATAAAAACAACGACTGTGACGCCTACCAGCTACTCTGACCCAGATTCTGTGCTCAGCATTTTTCCTAAATTAATTACTTAACCCTTAAAATGATGCTATGAGATTGTACTCTTCTCAACCCTATCTTAGCAATGGATACAACTGAGGCGTACACATGCTATGAAGTAGTCCAAGAACACATAACCAGTGAGTGGTTAAGCTGAAACTCAAACCCAGGTCTTTCGGACTCCAGAGCCATTGTATTTTCCTGCCTGTCTCATGGGAGACTGTCTTCCTGAGAAAAAGCCACTATATACTTGTATTTCTATTTTTAAAAACATTATAGTTAAGCTTGTTTTTAAATTTTTTTGTGGAAATTAAAAATCTAGGCGGCTGAAGACAGCAAGAGAGCAACTCAGTGCTTCTGTTTACAGAAGAAAAGAAGGGAGGGGAGGGAAGAAAGGGGAAGAACATCTATAACTTAGCCCTGAAAAACTTTCAAGATTTAAACATCCAACAGAGGAAGATGAACATGGAAAGAAAATAAGAAAGAGTTGTCATAAAGAGAGTTTATTGTCCCAGAGTAGTACTAATACTATTATCTAATATTTATTGAGTACTATCTGCCATCCACGATTCTAAGCCCCTTATATGTGTGACCTCATTTAATCTTCATAATAGCCTTGAGGTGGATCCTGTTATTAACACCGTTACAAACAAAGAAACTGAGGCACAGAGAGGTTAATGGACTTGTCCAAGTTCGCAAGCCAGAAAATGGGGAAGTCTAAAGTTTAACTTGGGCTACCTGACATTAGAGTCTGAATCCTAAATTGGTATACTGTGTCTGATTTGTTATTTGACCCAAGGTAATGTTTTCTTGAAGGAAATTCGTACATGAGCGTGATCTGGGCTACATTTTTTCTATATAACAAAATATTCTGTGATTTTTTTCTAAAGCAGAAATACTGGCTAGTTGCTGATCATCTACAAAACCTTGTTATAGGAAAGATATATTTTCAAGAAAATATTTTTAAATTATATACACAGATATGATTCTCAACTAAACCTTAATTATGTTAGTGTAACCTTGCCTTTTAGGCTTAAGGCTATGCAGAAAATAATAGCACTTTATCATGAGCTTTTGGGACCCAGAAGCACAATGGGAATTATGCCTGTCCTTGAAAGCCTTGGAGTTTCACACAAGCTCCCTTTTACGTTCCTCCAGAGTATTAGGGAACTCTCTTACATTCACTTTATAAACAAGAGGAATAGTTTGCTACCTGTAAACTTACACTGGACTATAGAGGTCTCCTTCCTAGAACAAACCTTATTCACCATATCTAATACACTGTCCCAATGGTTAGCTAAAATTAGAGACCTCTATGCAAGCATTCATCCCACTATCCTTGTTGGATGAACCCAGACTCAGCGTCAGAATCCTTCTCAACACTCCTGAGAGCCTCTACTGATCAATCAGAGAGATAGACACGTTAAACCTGAATTGCTCTCCCTAGCTGAGCCAGGTGTTCCCAGGGGACTTACCCAGATGTTTATTATACACTCAGTAGCAGTTACAGTATCTGCAAAGATACATTTGCAAACCATTTGCAATGTTTCTCCACATGTGACTCATGGAGCACCATACATTAAAAACCTTCATCCATGAGTTAATTGTTGAAGCTGGATAATTCAGTGGAATTCATTATACTGTTCTCTCTACTGTTACATATGTGAAATTTTCATATTTATTAGATATGTAGACCTAAGGGATTCAGCATGCCTAGGGTAGGGAGGGCTGGGAATATGAATGTGTAACAATGGGCTAACCAAAGTCCTTTTTATGTGCTCTAAAGTTGTTTCCCATCAACTTCGACTGAACAACAGAATCACCTGGAGAGCTTTAAACACGCTAATGTCCAGACTACACCCTAGGCTAATGAAATCAAAATCTCTGGGGCCGTAACCTGGGCGTCTGTGTTTTTTAAATTATACAGATGCTCTGGCAGCCCAGTGGCCTTAGATCTTTGGCATCTGTCTTAAGGTTCCCAGAAACAGATCTGGAAGTGAAAATTTGTGTGCACGTGATTTATTAATGAAGTGCTCCAGGAAAACTAGAGTGGACATGCGGGTGTCAGGACTGAGAAGGGGACGTGTGAGGACAGAGCCAGGAGTGCAGTTTCCAGGCTCTCAGCCTCACGGGGAAAGGTGCTGGCTCAGGTAGGAAATGGCCATCAGCTGTGATTGGATGGCCATCAGCTGTGGCTAGTTGGCCTTCAGCTGTAACCAGTGAGCCATTGGCCACTAATATAACTGCCGTGGCTACGCTAGCAAAAAATGGGGGCTAGCAAGAAGATGGTGGCTGAGCCTGCAAGTGGTGCAGTGAGGGTTGCAAACAGTGTGGCTCCTGTTTCCTGTGTCTCCAACCCAGCCGCCAGCGAGAATATAGTGATATGACTCCCCTACCTAGGGCCCCGTGGGTGTTCCTTTTTGGCCTCACCATGTCATGTTGTGTGGGGAGCGGGAGCTGAGATCCGCCTGCCACCCCTCACGACAGGAGGAAGCCAAGAAGAGGGCTGCGTGCAAGTCCACACAGGCAGTTAAGGTCCACCAGGAGCTGTGGAATGGACCTTAATCCCCAGAGTCGTTCCCACCCAAGGAAAAGGAAATGGGGCTTTCCTACTCCTGCACCCCTCATTCAGTGGGTAAGGGCTACCCCAGAGAGGTAAGTTCCCAGGTACTTCCTGCTTTTTGAAGTGCAGGAAAGGTCCAGGGACAGTCCTTCTCTTGCTGAAGGAAGTAAAAGCAAGTTAGCTGAAGCAGGAGCACCACACAGAAATGGTACAAAAGTATCCAAGGAGACCTGGGATGAGCATGGCTATTACCGACTACAGTCTCTAAAACATCCTTCATTATAGCAGCTAAAAACAATTGTTTGGCTGAATCATGCCAGAAAGTGGAGTTACCACATTAAGAAACCAACCAGTCACTTTATATGTGAGTAACATTTAATTCTGCCCCAGATTCTTTGATAACTCTGATAGCAAGTAGGCTTCATTTAAACTCTGATTTGATTGGTAAGGACTACTTGGTGCTCTATAACAAGAAAAATTTTATGCTCAGATTGGAAAAGTGCCATGTTCAATTAGTGATGCCTGTCACAAGTAAATGAGAAGGCAACCACAATACTGCCAGAGAACTTTGATGTATAATGGACCATTAGAATGCTTGGGGAGCTTTTTAAAAAATACTGATTCCCTGGGCCCCACTTCCGGAGGTTCTGAGTTAATTATTCTGAGGGAGACCCTGGCATCTGTGTTTTGTTTAAGGATCCCAGGTGATTCTATTATTGCAGCAAAGAAGAACCACAGTAATACTCAGCATGAATTGCCATGCTATTTCCCAGCTGTCCCAGGAAATGTTTTCAGGCATACTTTAAAATAATGAAACAAATCCTCCAAAAAACACATATGTATTTATAATTCCTTTCTCTTTTTTTCCAGATATAATTTGTACTTATTAAAAATTCAGGTGTACTGTTTTTTTCTATTTGCTTATTAAAGTATAGTTGACATACAATACTATATTAGTTTTAGGTGTACAAAGTGATTTTACTTTTATATACCTTATGATGTGATCACCATGATATGTCTGGTAACCATCTGTCACCGTATAAAATTATTACAATAGTATTGACTATATTCCTTGTGCTCTACACTATCACAACCCTATGGCTTATGTATCTCATAACTGGAAGTTTGTGTCTCTTATTTCTCTTCATCTTTTTCACCCATCCTCTCACCCCCTTCCTTCTGGAAACCATCAGAGTGTTCTCTGTATCTATGAGTGTGTTTCTGTTCTGTTTTGCTTATTTGTTTCTTGTTTTTTGTTTTTTAGCTCTCGGACATGATTATTCCTTTCTTAGTCTCATAAAAATCTTTTCAAACTTGACTAGCAGAACATTTTTGCTTGCTTTGTCTTGTCTTGTTAGACCTTCAATACAGTGAGCTTTGAAAAGGATAGTCATTACCAAATCTTCATTTGCCTTGTGTAAGTAGACTTAAATATTGATTTCTTTTCACATAGCCTTTAAATAATTACATTTTGGTGTGCATATATTTGTAAGATAATAGCCTTTACCTGTGAAAAATATCACAAGAATGTATACATTTGTAAAATGTATACATTTGTAAGGCAAATTTGTACAGCAAAATTTGTAAGGCAAAAAAATAATAATTTACCATGGGGTGGTTCAGTGTTATTGCTTGTTACAAGGTGATTTAGCAATAGCATGACTACTGGATAAAGTATGTTACAAACTTGCATGCCATCTTGTGGAGGATGGTGCAAGTTGTGAAATTATGAAGTAAATACTCTCCAAAAAATATTTATTAAAAATGTGACTCTGGATTTTTCTAAACATCTGCCTTTTGTGTGGAGAATAAAGATTATTTTCTAGGCAATTAATGTGTTTCTTTTTTTTTTCCAAAGATTGTATTGGGAAATATTGGGGAACAGTGTGTTTCTCCAGGGCCCATCAGCTCCAAGTCGTTGTACTTCAATCTAGTTGTGCAGGGCACAGCCCAGCTCCAAGTCCAGTCACTGTTTTCAATTTTACTTGCAAGGGGCACAGCCCACCATGCCATGTAGGAATCGAACTGGCAACCTTGTTGTTGAGAGCTGATCCTCTAATCAGCTGAGGCATCCGGCAGCCCCTCCAGCAGCTCAGCGGCAGCTCATTGTCTTATATCTGGTTGTGGAGGGCGCCGGCAACCCTTTTGTTTAGAGCTCACGTTCTAACCAACTGAGCCATCTGGCTGCCCCAAAAGTGTTTCTTAAAATCAGCTTTTCTCCAATTACATACTATTTCAAACAAAATTGTTCTTTAGCTTGAATAACGCAGATAATTGCCTCAATTCTCAAATTCATTTGGCTAGTACATGCCTAAACTAAATGATGTTTCTCCACATACCAGAATTTCTAAGAATGTGATAGTATATGATTCAATCTTTTCACCTTTCTCTTGGTATCACAGAAAGATGAAATTTAAAGGTGATATTAGGATTGAAGACCAAGCCACTGTGGGCCCAGAAGAGACTGCTGGATCACATAATAGGTTACTTTTAGTTTTTTGAGGAACTTTCCTACTGTTTTTCATGGCAGCTGCACCATTGTGCATTCCCATCAACAGTGTACAAGGTTTCCGGTTTCTCCACATCCTTACCAGCACTTGCTGTCTTTTGTTTGCTTTTGTTTTTTATAATAGTCATCCTGACAAGTGTGAGGTGATATCTGAGTATTCTGGTATTTTTTTAAACATGGTTTGATGATTATATTTATTTTTTTTAATTAAATTTATTGGGGTGACATTGGTTAGTAAAATTATATAGGTTTCAAGTGTACAATTCTATAATAAATCATCTGTATATAAAATTGTGTGTTCACCACCCAGTGTCAGTTCTCCTTCCATCACCATACATTTGACCCCCTTTACCCTCATCTACCACACTCCTCCCCCCTTACCTTCTGGTAACCACTAAACTCTTGTCTGTGTGTATGAGTTTTCGTTTGTTTGTTTGTCTTGTCCATTTATTGCTTTCAGTTCTATATCCCAAAAATGAGTGAAGTCACATGGTTCTCAATTTTTCCTGTTTGACTTATTTTGCTTAGCATGACAATCTCAAGATCCATCCATGTGGTCACAAATGGCAGTATTTCATCATTTCTTATGGCTGAGTAATACTCCATTGTATACATGTACCACATCTTTATCCAATCATCTATTGAAGGACACTTTGGTTATTTCCATGTCTTGGCCACCATGAATAATGCTGCAATGAACATAGGGGTGCATATATCTTTACGAATGTTTTCAGATTTGTTGGGTAGATACTCAAAAGAGGGATTGCTGAGTCCTATGATAATTCTATTCTTAATTTTTTGACAAACTTCCGTGCTGTTTTCCATAGTGGCTGCACCAATTTACATTCCCACCAACAGTGTATGAGGGTTCTTTTTTCTCCACAACCTCTTCAACACTTGCCATCACCTGTCTTTTTTATGATAGCCATTCTCACACTTATGAGGTGGTATCTCATTTTGGTTTTGATTTGCATTTCCCTAATAGCTAGTGAAGTTGAGCATTTTTTCACATATCTGTTGGCCATTTGTATGTCTTCTTGGGAGAAGCACCTGTTCAGATCCTCTGCCCATTTTTTAATTGGATTGTTTGGTTTTTTTGTTGTTTAGTTGCATGAGTTCTTTATATATTTTGGATATTAGTCCCTTATCAGAGATGTTGTTCATGAATATCTTCTCCCATTCAGTTGGTTGTCTCTTTTATTTTGTCGATGGTTTCTTTTGCTATGCAGAAGCTTTTTAGTTTGATATAGTCCCATTCATTTATTTTTGCTTGTACTTCTTTTGCCTTTGAGGTCAAATTCATAAAATCCTCTCTGAACCCAATGCAAATCGATCAATGTAATACACCACATAAACAAAATAAAGAACAAAAATCATATGATCATATCAACAGATGCAAGTAAAGCATTTCACAAGATACAACATCCATTTATGATTAAAACACTTAATAAGACCACTGCCTATTTATGTGAAGGAAAGACACTAATGTAGACAATACACTTTTATAAGAGCATTGATATGTCTACACTACCACAAACCAATTAGGTAAAAGTAAATCATTTCCTTGCTGTGTTAACTGACATCAAGCAGCCCCAAATAGTTAGTTTTTCTACTAAGTACAAAAGGTTTTCCTTGTAATGGATTTGGGCAAAGATTTGTGTAGGTTGGCACAAAGTGAAGTGATGTTCATTTCTGATTAACTTTTCAAATATGAACAGCAGAACATTTTTGTTTGTCTTGCTGAGTGTAAAAACAGTTGTTGACTTTGAACAGGATAATAATTGCTGAATCTTCATTTTCCTTCTGTAAATAGACTCAAATTATGAATTCCTATGTAGTGGCTCCTGAGATGGTTGCCCCGTCCCAAATTTTTTATGTTGCCCACAGCAAGTTTCAGGAGGCCACAAAGAGCTCTTCCTGCTCCCAATAAGATTTTCTCCTCAACAACATCGACTGCATCAATGATATAAACTTCCTAAGAGACTGGTCTCAAGCAGTATTTAGTGATAATCAGTACAGATTATCCCCATCCTGCCCCCTTTAAGAGACCATCAGGACATGTTCTCATACTTCAGTCACCCCAAGAAGTCCAGTTCTCATCACCATGACAATTGCTCATCCCACCTGATACCTCAAACCCTTCCCCAAACCTTCCCAATGTGCCCTCAAGAATTCAGTCTCTCATCAGCAGCTTCCCCATAGCCTCTATCCCTCTCTGAATGTTCCCTTTTACATTTATCTGGACAATTCACTCTCTCTTGGAGACAACACATTCATGCTTTCTCCTCTTTTCCCAAATCTCCACCACTCCCCAGGCCTCTTTCCTCTCCCCACTCTCTCCTACTCAACTTGTTTTCTATTTCACTGAGAAAAGTAGAAGCAATTAAAAGAAAACATCTCCTGGTCACTCTATTTGAAATCATTGATTACCACTTTAAAAATTACAAACTACCCCCTTATAGAATTCCTTATTCTGTTACCCACTTCATTTTGATCCCTAACACTTGGCAGAATCTGATAGATTTAAATATATAGTCTATCATCTCCCACTAAAATATAAGCTGCATGGAGGCAGGGATTTTCTCTTTTTCTCACTGCCAAAGCTTCACTTCCTAGCACACTACTTGACACTAGTACAGTACGGCCCCCTTATAAGCAGTTTCACTTTTGGTGGTTTCAGTTATCCATGATCAATTGTGGTCCAAAAATATTACATGGAATATTCCAGAAATTTGGAAGTTCTAAACTGCACACCATTCTGAGTAGCATGAGGAAATCTCACGCTGTGTCCTGTGACTCATCCCTTTGTTAAGCATCTCCCCACCATAGACTCTAACAACCCAGCAGTCACGTAGAAGCCATCTTGGATATCAGATGTGTTGCAGAGTTTGTGTTCAGGTAACCCTTATTTTACTTAATAATGGTTCTCAAAATGCAAGAGAAGTGATGCTGGCAATTCCTTTATTTCAAAAGGTGAGTACAGTACAATAAGGTGTTTTGAGAGATAGATGACATTTACATAACTTTTATTATAGTTTATTGTAATTATTCTATTTTACTATAGTTATCGTTGTTAATCTCTTACTGTGCCCTATTTATAAGCTAAACTTTATCATAGGAATAAATTTACAGGGGGAAAACCATAGTATATATAGGGCTTTTTACTCTCCATGGTTTCAGGCATCCAGTGGGGGTCTTGGAATGTACCTCCAGCTGATAAGAAGCAACTACTACAAATGTTCAGTAAGTAATTGTTGGATGGGCAAGAGAATGAACATGCAACTACTATTCCTAATAAATTTTTTGCATACGTCCCTTATACCCTGTATTCCTCCTTGGTTCCATAGATAAATAGATTGTGCTTCTAACATCAGGCTCTCCACTGATGCACTGGAGGCCATGCCCCGTTGCCTACCCAAGGTCAGCACTCCAGCAATTGTTGCCACTGTCTCCTGCATTATTAATTTTTTCCTCTCTACTGGATTATTACTATCAACATAACACATGCTATAATATTTCTTATCATTGAAAAATAAAAACTTCCCTTGATTCTACATCTTCCTAAAGATACAGTTCAATTTTTCTGCTCTGCTTTTTAAGAAAACTCTTTGAAAGTCGTCTCTGCTCACTATTCCTAGTCTCCTCACCTCTGATTCTCTTGAAGCTTCTTCCAACAGACTTTCACTCTTAATATTCCACTGAAATACTCCACTTATCAAGGTCACCAAAGTTCTCTATGCATTACTCATTTGAACACTTGTTATGTGCCAGACACTTATCTGAGTTCCAGCAATTAACACATTGCCACCTGCAGTGATCAGTAATCTCAGCTCTCATCACCTCAAGAGTTCAGCAGTACTCACTCAGTCCCTTCTTCTTGAAATATTTCCATTTGTGCTTCTGGGAGACACTCAACTCTCCGGATTTTCCTTTTTTATTTATTGATCCTACTCAGTTTTATTTACTCAGTCCTCTTCCTCTTTCTAACTCCGAATGTGGGGCATCCCCTCAGCCTTAGTCCTTGAACTTTTTCTCTTCTCTCTTATATCCACACTTACTTCCTAGGTAATCTCATTTCATTTCAATCTTTAAATACTAAGTGTTAACTGGTAAATCTAAATTGATGCTCCAGCCTTGAGTTTTTGCTGAGCTCCAAAAATTTTAATGGAGCTGCCTACTCTTCCTGGATGTCTAACTGGCTTATCAATCTCAATTGGTCTAAAACAAAGCACTTGATTTTCCTTCTCAACCCCATTCCTCTTCAAGAGTTGTTCCAACCAAAAACCTAGAAATGGTCTTGATTCCCCTTTTTCCTTTAAACCCTATGTCCAATTTGTCCACAAGTCTATAAACGTCACCTTTAAAATATATGCAAATTGCCTTGTTTAGGAGTGAAGGGTGCTGTATATGTCACTTTGAGATACCTAAATGAAATAAGAGTGACTCATGGATGAATACAAGGGTGGATAGTTGTATGATCATAAAGACATGGTAAAATACTAGCTATAGAACCTAGTGTAGGGGTTTACGGATGTTCACTCTTTCAATTTTTCAGCTATTTCAACTTTTCTACACACTTGAAATTTTTCATAATAAAATGGGGAAAAAAATTGTAAATTCCAATGACTTCTCACCACCCCAAGCCACCATTCTAGACCAAGCCACCATCATCTCTCACCTGAACTATTGCAATCCTCTCTAAATGGTCTCTCTACTTCCCATCTTGCTTCTTTACAGTCAATATTTTTCACACAAAATCCAGCATGATCTTTTAAAAATGTAAATAATATCATTTATTCTTCTGCCCCAAAATTTCCAGGAAAATCCCACTTTAATCAAAATAAAATTCAGTCCTTACCCATGTTTAAAGTGGCTTTTGTAATTAGGCTGCTATGCTGGCTATATTGCCACCATCATCTTTCTAACTCTCCCTCTCACTTTTTGCTTTTCAGTCACACTGAAGTTATTGTAGTTCCTTAAATATGTTAAGTCTGTTTCTGCCTCAGGGCTTTTACACTTACTGTTGTCTTTGTCTGCAATACCCTATCCCAGGGTATATGCATAGTTCCTCCCTCACTTCATTCAGGTCTTTGATTGGATATCATCTCTTTGGAGAGACCTTCCTAATTATCCTATCCAAAATAATACATGCCATCGCGCCATCTCATCACTTTCTTTCCCTTTGCTCCACTTTATTTTTTTTCCACACCACTTACTATCTGACATCATATCATTTATTTGTACTTTTGATTGTTGTCAATTTCCTTCACTAAATTGTAAACTCCATGAGTTTACATGCCTTATTCAATGTTTATTCAATCTTTTATTCTCAGCACCTAGAACAGTATACACAGAATAGTCACTCAAGAATTATTCATAAAATGGAAGAATAGAGGTTTCAAAAGAGTTCTAACTGCTAGGCAGTTAATACGTGTTTTCAATATTTGAAAGTTCTATTAAATGCCAAAACCTTTAAAGCAATTTTCTGGGAAAATATTTTATTTTATTTTTCATTGATTTAAGTTTATTTTATTTATTAAGCACTTCATAGACACCTCACTGTTGTGAATAACACAGACCCAATTTCTGCTTTTATGGACCTTACAGTTTCCTGAGAGGCATTTTTAAAATGATGACAAAGTATGATTACTGTTATCAAATAGCAAGAAGAAATTATTTCTTTGCCAAACAATAACCCACACTAAAAGTTAACTGTTTTGAACCATTTCTATTTCTATAAATGTTTTCAGGGGAATATAGTTTTAATATTGATCAACATGGACAAAATGAGAAGAAATTTTGAAAATTTCAAATTATAAACAGGCTCTGTCTACACCAAATAAAATTAAGGAAGATTTGGCAAGTTTTGATAGGCTGATTCAATACAGATAATCTCACTAGAATGAGCAGCATTTGGTTTTGGACTGTAGAGTTTCTATTCAGGTACTTATAATAGCAGCACTTTGCTAAATCAACCTCCTTCATTCTCAATCCCTGTGATTTTGCAGTTCAAATCTTTTCCTCCTAAGATTCCTGGTGAGGAATGTGAACTAGGCCTAAACCAATTGGTGCATTATATCCTACCTTGCCACAGTAATTGGTTAAAGGTTACCACATGAACCAAACAGACCCATTGAGATTCCCTGAACTCAGGGAAGGAGCTTCAAGCGGGTCTGAAACTGTTAGGCTATAGGGCCTCGAATTCCTGCCCTCTGGTTGTTACCAAATGGGTAAGATCATGGGTCTTATAGTTAACCTACTTACATCATTTCCTGCTTACATCATGTGAACCCAGAATTCAGCTGTGCTGGAAGCCCAGTCTTTTCAGTTATTGCAGCCAAAATTATCATTTGGGTCAAGTTTTCTCTAAGTTGCAACCATAAGGATCCTAATATACTTTCTGAGTGATTAGGCTCACAAAAAGAAGATACAGACTCACATTTATGTATTATGTTTGCAAAATATGTAGAAATGACATGACCTAATACTACCAACAGTTGGATACATTTTACCTATCTGATGTGCTTCCCCCACCCACACACACGACACTTACAAAAATTGAAAATATAGATGTTAGTCAAAAGACAACATGGACCTTTTCCCTAAAATGATTATACTTAAAAATAATCCATTAAGGAGATCCAACATGGCAGAGTAGATCAACGCTGTGCTTGCCTCATCCCTTGAACATCTCAAAATTACAACTAAATTATAGAACAATCAGCCTAGAGAACCATCTGAAGTCTAGCTGAACAGAAGGCTTATAACAAAGGATATAAAGAGGCCACATTGAGACTGGTAGAAGGGGCAGAGACGCAAAATGGCTGGTCCCACATCCATGTGTGTTGGTTAAAAATTGGGGGAGATATCTCCCCCACAGAGTTCCCCACAAAGGAGCAAGAGACCCTAGCCCCCCACATCAGGGTCTCCAACCCAGAGTACTGGTGCTGGGAAGAGAAGCCCCCACAACTTCTGGTTATGAAAAAGTGGAGATTCCGACCTTCTGGTAGGATGGAAGGCTGCGGGAAACCCAGACATCCTCCTCAAGGGCCTGGGCAGGCACTTACCCTGGGCTCCAGCAGAGGGACAATGACTCTGTGACGTTGGAGACATATGGGGAGAGACTGAGATGTGTAACTTTGGGATGAGGACTAGAGGGACAGTCCCATTTTCCCTGTGTGGGGCTCTGCTCCTGTGCAGCCAGCAGGTGGGTGCCATCATTCCCATGTTGAGCCCACCCCCACAGGATAAATCTTAATCTGATTGGCCTGGTGAGCTCTGCTATTCCACCCTGTTGAGACCCACTCACTGAGACCCTGCCTCACCTAATTTGCTTATTGAAGGAGGCTTTCTCAGTGACTAAACCTTATGGGAGGTAGGAGGTGGAAGCAGACCGAGGAGTGTCCTGGCTTTTTTCAGAGCTACCCTAGATCAGGTACTGATGGCAAATGTCCTCGGTTTGCAGCATGGCTTCTCCCATGTGCCTCCAGGTATAGCACAGGCTGCGACCGACCATGGATTGTTTTGTAGCTCCTACTAGGTAGTCTCCAGTCAGTCACACAGGTAGTGGCTGACCTGGGCCTGCACCAAAGCCTCTCACAAGAGGCCCCAGAACCAACATACTTGGAGGCTGGCATCAAACTATAGCAGAGCACCACCCAATTAGCCCCACAAGCAGCATACACAAAGGGGGTCTCAACAGACATGAGAGCATGCTGGGGAAAATCCTGCTCCATGGGGTAAGCCCATAAGCTGTGGACATGGCCAAATCCCAAAGCCAATCGGCCTGAGGGTAAATCTCACCCACTGACATACCAATAGCAATCAAGGCTCAACTATAACAGGAGGGCACACACAACCGCACAAGGGACACTCATTGAGCACCCAGCTCAGATGACCAGAGAGACTGTGCCACTGGGCCCCAAAGGATCCCTATGGCATAAGACCACCCAGAAAGACTGGGAGACATAGCAACCCTACCTAATACATAAAAACAAAAATAGAGAGGCAGCCAAAATGAGGAAATAAAAAATACATACCAAATGAAAAAACAGGAGAAAACTCCAGAAAAAAAAACTTAAACAAAATGGAGACAAGCAACCTAACAGATACAGAGTTCAAAACAATGGTTATAATGACGCTCAAAGAACTTAGTGAAAACTTCAACAAAGAGATAGCAAGCACGAAAAAGGGCATAAAAACCATTAAAAAAAAAAACAGTCTGAAGTGAAGAATACAATGACTGAAATGAAGAATGCACTAGAAAGGAATTATCAGCAGACTAGATAAAGCAGATGATTGATCAGTGACTTGGAAGACAGTTAACAGAAAGCACCCAGTCAGAACAGCAAAAAGAAAAAAGAATCCAAAAAAATGAGAATAGTTTAAGAGACCTCTGGGACAACATCAAGCATAACAACATTCACATCATAGGGGTACCAGAAAGAGAAGAGATAAAGCAAGGGATTGAGAATCTATTTGAAGAGATAATGACAAAAAAAATTTCCTTAACCTGGTGAAGGAAATAAACATACAAACCCAAGAGGTGCAGAGTCCCAAAAAAAGATTAACCCAAAGAGGACAACACCAAGACACAGTATAATTTAAATGGCAAAAGTTAAAGACAGAGAGAATCTTAAAAGCAGCATGAGAAAGGCAACTAGTAACTTATAAGGGAGCTCCCATAAGACTGTCAGCTGATTTCTCAACAACTTTGCAGGCCAGAAGGAATTGGTACAAAATATTCAACGTGATGAAAAACAAAGAAATACAACTGAGGGTACTCTACACAGCAAGGCTATGGTTTAAAATCAAAGGACAGATAAAGAGCTTCCCAGACAAGAAAAAGCTAAAGGAGTTTATTACTACCAAACCAGTATTACAAAGAATATTAGACTTCTTTAAGATGAAAAAGAAAAAGATAAAAAATTTGAATAATAAAATAGCAATAACTACATATCTATCAACAATTGCTTTCAATGTAAGTCAATTAAATGCTCCAATCAAAAATATTTGATGGGTGAATAGATAAGAAAAACAAAACCCTTACATATGCTGTCTACAAGAGACTTACTTCAGATTGAAAGACACGCACAGACTGAAAGTAAAGCATTGGAAAAAGTCATTTCATGAAAATGGAAACAAACAAACAAAAACTAGAGCAGCAATACTTACACCAGACAACACAGACTTTAAAACAAAGGCTATGACAAAAGATAATGAAGGACCCAGTCATCCCACTTCAAGATATTTATCTGAAGAAACCCAAAATGCTACTTCAAGGGGACGTGTACATCCATATGTTCATTGCAACATTGTTTACAATGGTCAAGATGTGGAGGCAGCCTGGGTGTCATAGAAGAATAGATAAAGAGGAGGTGGTACATATATATGATGGAATATTGCTTGGCCCTGGAATGGGTTCTTGCCATCTGTAGCGGCATGGATAGACCTGGAGGGTGTTGTGCTGAGTGAAGTATGTCAGACAGAGAAAGACAGATGCAATGTGATTTCACTTATATGTGGATTCTAAAAACAAAAATAAACAAACAAAACAGAAACAGACTCATAGATACAGAGAACATTTTGATGGTTGCCAGATCCGAGTGGAGTTGGGGTTGTGGGTGAAAAATGGGAAGGGATTAAAAAGTACAAATTGGTTGTTACAAAGTAGTCATAGGAATGTAGGGTATATCATAAGAAGTATAATCAATAATATTGTAATAACTAGGTATGGTGTCAGATGGGAACTAATTCATAGGTGTGATAGATGGAAAGCGGGTTGAAAGGCAGAGTGAAAAGGTGAAGAAATTAAGAAGTACAAATTAGTAGTTACAAAGTAATCATGGAGATGTAAAGTAAAGCATAGGCAATATAGTCAATAATATGGTAATACTAACTATGTATGAGATTTCTCAATTAAGTTCGTGAACTAGAAAAATTGCTAGATACCTCATTGCTGAATATCACTATGGCCACCTTCAAAGTACTCCCCTAGGTAAACTATGCACTGACACCAGTGCCCAGTCCACCCTTCAAAGCAATTTTGGAACTGTTTTTCTGGAATGGCCATCAGATCTGTCATCTGGATTACTCTTGGTGTCCTGAAAACATCATGAAAATGTCTTCCTTTCAATATTTCCTTTATCTTTGGGTTAAAGAAAGAAGTCCTTGGGGGCCAGATCAGGTGAGTAGGGAGGGTGTTCCAATACAGTTATTTGTTTACTGGCTAAAAATTCCTTCACAGACAGTGCCGTGTGAGCTGGTGCATTGTCGTGATGCAAGAGCCATGAATTGTTGGTGAAAAATTCAGGTCATTTTTGTCTAACTTTCTCACATAGCCTTTTCAGCACTTCCAAATAGTAAACTTGGTTAACTGTTTGTCTAGTTGGTACAAATTCATAATGAATAATCCCTCTGATATAAAAAAAGTTTAGCAACATCATTTTGACTCTTGATTTAGGCTAATGGAAAATTTTGGTCGTGGAGAATTGGCTGATTTCCATTGTGCACTTTGATGCTTTGTTTCAGGGTCATATTGGTACACCCATGTTTCATCACCAGTGATAACATGGCCCATAACATCGTCTTGCCTCTCCAAAAGGTCTTGGCAAACTTTGACCCTCCTTTACTTTTGTTCATTGGTGAGCTCCTTCAGGACCATTTTTGCACACACCTTTCTCATGCCAAGGTTTTCAGTTAAGATTTTCCTAACTGTTTCCCTATCTATTTCACTTGGTCTGCTATGCTTCTCACAGTCAGCTGACGATTTTGACACACAATCGATGGATTTTTGCAATGTTTCCATCAGTTTTGCTTATTACTGCTGCCCTGACCTCTCTTAATCAGTGACATGTTCTCTCCCCTCAGAAAAACATTTAATCCATTTGTACACTGCTGTTTTCTTCACGGCATTACCCCATAAACTTGGACTAACATGTCCCTGATTACACTTCCACTCTTGCCAAGTTTAACAAGAAATTTAATGTTTGTTTGTTGCTCCAACTCAAACTCAAGCATTCTCGCGACGACACACAAAAATACTCAACAACAATAATGAATGCCACTCAGGAAGACACTGCCACACATTGACATGAACACAGCTGTGAAACACTGATATACCAAGGTTATGAAACCTTACCGAGCTGTTTGTACAGTGCTGCCAATGTAAGTACACGGTACCAAGTTCACTAATTTAATTATCAGACCTCATATAGTGCCAGGTGAGTACTAGATTAGTCAAGGGGGTCACTTCTTAAATTATATAAATGTCTAACCATATGCTGTACACTTGAAATATAAAATAATATTGAATATCAACTGTAAATGAAAAATGTTAAAGGTGGGAGAAAGGTGCAGGGCAATAATTGGTTCAAATTTCCAGGTATAAAACAAATAAGTCACGGGGATGTAACATACAGCATAGGGAATATGGTCAGTAATATTGTGATAGCATGCTATGATGTCAGGTGGTTGCTGGACTTATTATGGTGATAACTTCTTTAGGTATATAAATGTTGAATAATTATTGTGTACAGCTGAAACTAATATAATATTGTATGTTAACTATATTTTTAATAAAAATATTTGGAAAAAATCTCAACCCATTAAAACTAGAATTGGCACCCAAATTATAAAGCAAAATTCATATATTCTGATTTCTAACTCTATAAGACTCATCTTTTCTCCCCTTTAATGCTTGTTTTACAGCTGAATTATAAAATAGGAGTATATAATTAAAACCCTCAGATCCGTAATTATAAGCTTTACTGCAGCATAACTGTTGAATCATTTGATGATTTCACCACCAATCATGCCTCTTAGACTTTCCAAATATCACTTTACCCTAAAATCTTATTGTTGTTAGCCTTCAGTCAATAAACTTGACTGAATGGAAAACATTGTTTATTTCCATATGTAATCTGTGGCCTACATTGATTCATTGCACTTATTTTTTCAAAGAGGGAAAAATAATGAAACCATAGAAATAGATTTTTATTTGTCATTAAATGACATATCTTTTTATCTTTCAAGGGCTACTATAAAACTTTCAAACATTATTCTTTATTAGGATTAAAAAAAATCTTTCCAACAAGTTATTAGAATGCTGATTATTTTCTTAGGCTAATGATATAATTCCCAAAAGAAAATAAGAGTTTATTATTGAAATGACAATATATATCTAAGATCTAAATGCTAAGTCTTGTCATTAACTTTGGGGTAACTTGAATGAAATCTTTTACCTTGAAATGGCAATATTAAACCTTATTTCGTGGAAATACCAATTCCATCCTCCTACTTTCAACCCCACTCTCATTTCTCTCCACTGTCCCAACATGCTGCTCGTTCTCAAAGACTGGGCTTATTTTCACAAGGTGGTAATCAACTATTTTGATAGACACTATAAGATACAACACAATATTTTGAAAGACAATTTTTAGGGAATATGTTTTTATTTCACCATTAAGAAAAGAAAAGACAGGGGCCGGCCCAGTGGCTTAGGTAGTTGGAGCGCAGTGTTCCGGGCACCAAGGTCACCGGTTCGATTCCCACATGGGCCAGTGAGCTGCGCCCTCTACAGCTAAGATTGTGAACAATGGCTCTCCCTGGAGCTGGGCTACCATGAGCTGCCATGGGTTGCTGTGCTGCCATGGGCTACCGTGTGCAGCCAGGAGTGGCTGGTGGCCAGCGTGAGCGGCAGGCAGCCAGTGAGAGCAGCCGTGAGCGACCAATGGTCGACTGTCAACCTAGCAACTGACTGCCTCAGCCAGGGGAGCGCAAGGCTCATAATACCAGCATGGGCCAAGGAGCTGTGTCCTACACAACTAGACTGAGAAACAACGGCTTGAACCGGAGTGGGGTGGAGGGCAGGCAGAAGAAGGGGGGAAAAAGACAAAATACATATTGAGCAAGATACCTCTCTCCCCCGCTTCTTGTTCAGGGATATCTACACTGCCTCAAAAAGCAGGACTCTTAAAGCGGAAATGAATTGAGATAATGTATTTAGTCTTCCAAAATTGACTTTCAATGTGATACACAATAAAGAAAGTCACATGCTACCCCCTCACCACCACTGAACCAGGAAGGTTAAGGTCACTCTGGCCATGGTGGATGGGATTTGTAATATGTGGGGTGTGACATGGAGAGTTGGGGTAGAGGTGAGTCCCGGGGAAGCATCAGGAAGACCTCTATAGAGAAGAGTAGGGTCAGCCTCAAGTCACTGAGGGATTTCATTACTGCAATGTGGGAAAGGAGGTGGGTCTTCTAGCTGTAGCCATTTTTTAATCATCCCATTGCTGACTGGTCATTTTTGGGTATTCCCTAGCTGCCCACTCTCCATTTTTTGTTTGAAATTAATATAGCTACTCCAGTTATTCTTGGATTGGTGTTAACAGGGTATATCATTCTCTATCTCTTTACTTTGACCTTGTTTGAGTTTTATATTTAAAGGAGGGTTTTTTTGCAGACAAGATATAGTTGGGCCTTTTTAAAAAATCCAGTCTATTTTTGTCTTTGAATTGGTGCATTAGGACCATTTGGATTATCTGAATTAATATCTACCGTGTTTGTAACTGTTTTCTTTTCATTGTATTTATCCTTTGTTTTTATTCCCCCTACTTTCTTTGTTTTAATTGATCATTTTACATGATTCCATTAATCTTCTGTTAGCATATTAATTATATGTATTTTTAAAAAATTTTAATTATTGTCTCAGAGTTGCCAAAACACATTTTTCACTAACCTAAATGTAGCTTCAAATAACACTACATCATTTTATAGATAGTGTAGGTATCTTATAACAGAGTATTTCCAATTTCTCCCTCCTGTCATTAGGATATTGCGTCATTCATTTCACTTATCAATATATTATTGATAAGTGAAGAAATAATCTTCTAACACATTTAATTTATCTAATTAAATGTAATAAATTAAAAATATTATTTTACCTTTATTTATTTCTTCTCTCATGCTCCTGCTTTCTTTATGTAGATTTGAGTTTCTGACCTACATGATTTTCCATTCTTGCTGATGAACTTCCTTTAACATTTCTTGCAGTTCTGGTATGTTGGTAATGAATTTCTTCAATTTTTGCTTGTCTGGGAAATTATTTATTTCTTTTTTGCTTTTGAAGGGTAGTTTCAATGGATATGTACTTCTTTATTGACTCCTTTTTCTTTCAACATCTTCAATATTTCATTCCACTTTCTTCCTGCTTGCATGGCTTCTATTGAGAAGTCTGCTGTATTTGTTATTGTTGTTCCTCTATAGGCAAGATGTTTTTCCCCTGTGACTTCTGTCAAGATTTTTCCCTTTGTCTTTGGTTTTCTGAACCTTGAATATAATTTGCCTAGGGGTGTGCGTGTGTGTGTGTGTGTGTGTGTGTGTGTGTGTGTCTGTGTAACCCAGGTGAGATAAGGCTCAGGAAAATTCTTTCTCCCTGAAGAGTAGGCCTTTGTTATGGAGAAGGCTCTGGGTTTATTTCACAATGATTCTTTTCTTCTCTCTCTTCCAAAGACACAAGGTGATTTTACTTGGATCTTCACTGTGAGAACCTAATGGAGTTCTTGATGGTAAAACCTATGAAAGTGTATGGCCCCCTAAGATTGCAGTACCCAGAAGTTTCTCATTCTCATACTAGTCTGTACTCAGCCTCCAGCAATTCATCAAAATTACCATGTAACTCTTTATACCAGTTTATGGCTCTAGCAGTTTCTGCTGCAAGTAAGCAGAACTTTCTGTGACTCCCTGGATTCAACTGTTTCTCCAGATTTTGAAGTGCTCGTTTGCCCTGATATGTCCAAGAAAAGTAATCGATTTTCAATTTGTTCATGATAAGAGGTCCCACTTTTTCTATATCTTGAAATACCCCCAGAACCAGAGTGTCAGGGATCTTAAAGCATCAGCACAATATGATGGCATGGAAAGTTTTAGTCCTGGAACTTAGATATGGATGAAATCCACTCATTACATGAATTACTACGAATCAGGTTCTCACTTGGAATTTCAACTTTCATCATTATAACAATCCCAGAGACATGACACATTATATCAATTTTCCACTGGGATCTAGTGTAATCTTTCTACTCTCTAGAATGCTAATTAGACATTATGTAAAATGTTAACACGTGTCACGTTTTATTTAAAATGTACTATGGAAAAATAATTAGAGCAAATGTGATTAAATAAACACCTTTCTATTAGAGAACTCCTCAGGGCATTTAATATGCTGTGTATTTTGAATTTAGAGGAGATATATAGATATCATTTCCAAAAATCATTTGATCAGAGGATCTTTTATGTTTCTCATGGATCTCATATTTCTCTAGTAGAGCTTGGGTTTTGTGGAAGCACTTTGGGAATTGATGATATGGATATGATAGGAAACGTATAGGCTTTAGAGCAAAATGAACATTGGTTTGACTCACAACTCCACTGCTTATTCTTTAGGCAAATTGCTTCATCTCTAATAGCCTAATGTTCCTCATCTGTAAATTAAAGACATAATACTCTAGCTTATTGATCCATTTTTTAATATTATGGTAGATAATAGCATCTACTTCAGAAATCACATAGGGATTCAATTTTAAATGAGGATTCCTGATAAAGACTTAAGAGTTATTAAAGTCGTCATTATTATCATCATACATCAGGCTCCAAAGCAGTGGTGAGCTCTTCCCCAGAATAGAGCAAGCTTTTCTCTGAATTAATATAAAGGGTCAAACAAATGAAAGTTATTGCCCAGTCATGATTGCTTGAATAACACATTTGGTCTGACCTACTGTGTCAGAAGGATATATGTACAGGAATGTGTCTAAATGTAAGTTTCCACAGCCTACCTCCACACTGAAATGTCATTCCATGTTTGGTAAAATTCACAAAGAATGTTGCATTAGCCTTCTATATATGGCCCAGGATCCAGTTCTCTTCTAAGAAAAGTATACAGCCAGGGCCAGAAGCATTTCATCTGTATGAACAAGCCTTTGGTAGTCCTTCATTTGAAATAAATTACTTCCGTTAATTGGCTAGTAAGTCATTGTAATTGCATGTTAGAGGCATCGCTAAACCCTATTGAACTGTGATGCGCTTTCCACCCTAAAATGTCAACATGGTGGGTGAGATGCATGGAGAGCATCAGGGACACAATTGCAACCTGGTGTCTGATTCTCTTATGGCTGGAACTGCTCAGTGCTGGATTCAACACTATAATCTTGAACATGGTGATTTGGAGGAATAGACATGATTGGGTGGCTTAATTGCATGTTGTAAAGGAAGCTGTGACCTTTCCAGTCCCATATTGGATGTGGGATTGTTTTATTGGTAAGAGGTTGAGACAAATAGTCGGGGGAAAGAGGAGCTTGACAACAACACTGGGTTTTTGCATGTCATTACTTGAGTATATTCAGTACTTTTAAAAGCCATGTGGACAGTGCCTCAAATATTAGTAACCATTTATCTGTTTAAAGAAAATATTGTGAAAGTTAATTTGCCTTGAATAAGCACTCAGTAGCATTATCAGTAAATTGTAAGTATTGAAAGTATAGCATTAACATGTATCATTCTCTAATTTTCAGCCAATTTGGGAAAGTGATACATTAAAAAATAAAAAACATGATATTCTTGTCTACCATCAGTCCACTAGTTGAAAATGTTATACCTTAATAATGCCATAATCATTCCATATGGCATCAAAAATTAAGATAGAAATACAAATTTTGTCAAGTGTAAGATCTTTTACAGTTTAAAAACTACTTTCAAGTCCATTAGGAGAGAAAGCGATAGGAGAGAAGACAAAACAGATATCCTTTCCACAATTTTATAGTTAACACAGAAGGGCAGAAATGTTGGATGACTTGCAGCATTAAAGTTAGGATTTAAATCCAAGCCTCTTGGCACCAAGTTCATAGTTTCCTCGCCCTCATGGTTTCTAGAACTGGGAGACACCTATCCTGAAAACAAGTGCATTCTGGGGCATTGTAAAGCCCAAGGATGAGACCCAGCATTTTGAAATATAAATTAATTCTACCAGAAAGCTGTATTGTTTCTCAACAGTGAGTGTGTAGCCAAGAACAAAATGAAATGGCTTGGCAGCTTTTGTCAAATTACCTAAGGATTCGCTGGGCCTGCCTGCACAGGGTGGAATAGACTAAAAGAGAAGCAATTACCCAGACAACCCAGCCACAATCATTTTCACCTGAAGTGTCCTGATATTTGAAGCAAAAGGTATGTTTGGAACATGAATTGTGGTATAAAAGATCTGATTGTCTCTGTGGCTTTATATGTGAATATAGTCATAAATAAAACTACCAGGCACTGATATTTTCTGCCCCAAACTATAAATTACCTCCAAAACAGCATCTTCTGGATCCTTGGCTGCTGCTCTGTAAATGATTGTGCCCGGGGCAGTGTCTTCTAGGATATAAATCTCAGTAACTGCCAGAAAACATATAATAGATATTATAAGCCAAAAAGCCCTCATCCACTCCTGGATTTTAGATAAAACTAAAGGCACTGTGCTTGCTCAGCACAGATGTTGTTATAGGGTGATTCCCACTAATCATAATGATCAATAATAATGATAATAATAGATACAAGTTATCAAGTATCTATCATGTGTCAGGAATAGAGCAAAGAGACCTATAAATTTAAACAATAACAATGTTGAACATTTTCTAATTGTTAAGCACTTGACATCATTGGGGACATTATTATTTCCACTTTACTGAGATTTAGAAAGATTGAATAACTGACTCAAGGTCACACAAGTAATACATTAATATTGTCTGATGATTTTATTAGTGTCTGTCTTTTCCTCAAGTTTGCACTCTTTCTATTCATTTTTAAATCAGCGGGGGCCACAAACTTGCACATTTATTCGTCAAACCACTCTTCCAGGATCAGGAACACTGGGGCAGTAGGGGACCCCTCGTGCACTATTTTACTGAGGGAGCAGGATTTGTGGGTGGAAAAGGCATCCACAGGTCTGTTTGGACTATGGCCAAGACACTGGCGTAGGCGTCCCATAAGCAAATGCTTATGGAGTGTCCACAAGCAACCTAGTGCCATGTTCACTGTTTTAGAAGTCAGAAGCATGGCATTTGACCTTGGATCTGCCCTTGAGGAGTTTATTATTTGCCTAGGGGAGGGGATAGAAGAAGAGTAACATTGATTCAGCTTCCACTTGCTTGCCCAGCACTATGGTTGGCTCATTAACACACTATCTCAGGTGAGCTTCCTCAAGAAGGTATTAATGTCTCAGTTTAACCAATGAGGAAACTGAGGCTCGCACAGGATTAGCACCTCTCCCAGGTTAGTGGCCACCTCAACGTCTAAACCTGAAATGTTTATGTTTTTAAGAGAAAACATGAATCAGCCACATGTAAGTATTAAATACTTAACTACATAGAAAGAGACAGAGATGAGAAAGACAGAGACAAGAGTTAGAGAAAGATTCACATGTGGTGAAAATCAGAGAGCGAGAAAGGGTGCAAAAAGGATATGATCCCTGCCTCCACAAAGCTTCAAACTTAATAATAACATAGATACACTGTTAATTAAATAATTACATGAATAAAGGAATCATTTTAGTACCAATAATCAAACAGATAAATGAAGTTTTGAAACACTGACAAGATGCTTCACCTAAGTCTGTTAACTCATCTATACAACATAAATACAAGTAGCACCTACATCCAGTGCTAGGAGCATTCCATACACTAATCCATCTGACGCTCTGGGGACAGTGCCTGCTACGTAGTTAGTGCCTGATAAGTGGCAGCCCTTTATCATTACTTTTGTTATCATTATTCTCCTTATCCCTCATATAGCCATGACACTATGAGAGCACATAGGACACGGGACACAAAGTCCACACGGATGTATCGACTGGATCCTTCTTTCCCCAAGAGAAGAGCTCTGTACCTTGGTCTCCCTGAGCAAGGGATCCACTGAAGGTGGGAGGCTCATTCACATCAGCAATCTGTATTAAAATGGTCTGTGATGCTGTCGCCCCTCGGTTGTCTTTGGCATAGATTATCAAGGAGTAGAGAGTCACCGTCTCAAAGTCCAGCTTGGGTACTCCCGTGATGAATAACTGAATGAAACAAAGAAGTGCAGAATAATGGAGTGAATGACTAGCTTCATAAGGATAGTTTAGATCTATAATTCCCAATATGAATCAGCATTGTTAAAAAAAAGAGATAAAAATCTTGTACTTAAAATGGGAAGTAAGGTGACCTGATTTATTAAAAACCTCTATCAACAGAAAATTCATACATGTTGTATCTCTTTCACCCTTCCCACATTTTCATGTTAGTCTTCCTGATAACAAAGTTTATTGAATCTCTTTCCCAACTCTAATTTGTAAGGGATCATTCTAAGCACTTAACAAACGTGCCATTCTACTCTTTTTATTGCAAATGGGGACCAATACTGGATGCACTTTACAAATGCAGAAATTGAGGCTAAAGAGTTAAAGAGCTTGGCCAAGTTTTGGAGAAAAATGCAGTGGTCCTGCCTCCATCTGACTTCACCCTCTTGTCCTTAACATAAGCCTAAACCGCTGAGCACCTATAAATGGATGAAAAGAGAGTGTAAGAGCCCTCCTGCCCTCCCCCACTCAGTCACCCCACATGTGTTTTATGCTTCCTGCATGGTTTCATACTGATTTCTGAACTGCTCTCTTCAGGAATCATGTGAAGCTGGACATCCAGAGAAGTGGGTTCAAGTTCCACCTGTAGTATGAAATGGCGCTGAGACTTTGGCCATGACCCTTCAGGTCTCTAACTTGGATTTCCTTGTCCTCATTGAAAGTGTTGAATGTTCTGTCACTAATGTCCTTTCCATGTCTGGCATGATGCAGGTAGGTTAGGAAATGCTTGATTTCTAAAGCTTTCTCATTGGTAAAGATTTTACTACGTTGCAAAATCTACTGAAAAGGGTTTGCCAATTGTCTTTGGATGTTCTGTGTCAAACCATGAACCCCTTGTTTATTATGATGGTGATGATACCAATAGCTTACATGTATTGAGCACTTACTATGTATTAATTGCAAGTGTTTAATAGGAATTACATCATTTAACCCTGAAAAAAAGCAATGCTATTGGTACTACTAGTATGCTTATTTTACAGACGAAGTAACAGAGGCTTAGAGAGATCACCAAGCAAGGAGCAGAGGCAGGATATGAATCCAGGCTTTGACACCAAAGTCCATGCTCAATCACACCGTGACACTGTGGATATAGCTGCCTTCCTAGTAACAGAATCACAGACTCTCAGAAGAAAGGGTCGTCATGCCACATTGCCAACCTTGTACTAACAAGAGCTAACATTTTTTGAGCACTGTCTGTGTCAGGCATTGCTCTCAGTTCTTTACCTTATTTAAACATAAAAGAAAAAAAACTGTTATGGAGATATTATTATTACTCCCATTTCACAGATGAGGCAACTGAAGCTTAGATTATATAATACAGCTGGGAAAGACATGCTGCAGGAAGAGGCCAAACCTGACCCGGACACTGCCAGTCTGCCCCACACCTCACTGACCACCACGATGGCAGTAACGCCTGGGTGCTGTCCTTCCGCTGCCATAAGAAGTCAGTAATACATTCATACGTGACAGCTCTTGTCTACTGAACACTTAGCACCGACTGGACACTTCATCTCTTTGATTCATAGAGCAAATGCTATTATCATCGTTATGCTACCAATGAGGAAACTGAGGCTCAGAAGTTAGAAACCCAAGTAATACAGCTAATAAGTGACAGAGCTGAGATTTAAAGCCAGGTCTTCCTGGCTCTAAAATCTTTTTTGCTTTCCATCGCACCCTGATGTTTCTGATAAGTTAATTTAATATGATGGCCTGATTTGAAAGTATATGGGATTTTCAAGCGGTAATTAAGCACATTTTATTCTCAAGGACTTTCTTACCCAAGAAGCACAGCCCTGGGTTCAGGTCGGCCCACCCGGCTGTGGTCCCTCTGCCCTGGGAGCCCCATGGGGACAGCAACTGTGTCCTTCTTGCTCCCTAGCACCTTATACAATATCAGGCTTTTCAAAAAACACTTTTTGAATTTTTAAAACTGCAAATGCTAAAAAAATGCAAATGCTTCTTCTTTACACTTTACAGTGGAAGAAGACAGGAAGCTGGTGAAGTCCCCCTCTGGTTGGTTTCTACCATCCAGGCACAGAAAGTGTATACACAGAGGGTAAATTGAATGCCTTTTCTCATCCTGCCTGCACGACCCATTTATCTTGCTCAATGACAGGTAGCAATTTGCAGATTACATAACTGGAGCATACCTTGACTCATTTCCATGAGATTTCAATTCATCTGTATAATCAGTTCACTTCAAGCTCTGCTATTGTTTCTCCAGGAGACTAATTTGGTTTGGTTTTTTGTTTTTCTTTTCTTTTTTTTTTTTTTTGACTGCCTGCCCAGTCACCCTTCTTAAGTTCAGTCTTTTGCAAACTGAACAAGCCAGATCCTGCAAGGAATGAAGTTCAACAAAGGATAATGATATGCTAAACCTCAAATAGAACAGTATATGTCCTTTCATAATGGAATGTTCTGGAGACAGATACTAACTCACTTAGTTTTGCCTTTATCTGTAGATTTATTTCCATGATATGAAACTGTTTCATAATTGAACTGTTTCTAAAGCTATCTACAGCTGGTCAATGATACAGTTACGATAACATGACTATCTCTCTTATATTAGGTTGATGCAAAAGTAATTACAGTTTAAAAAGTTAAAAGTAATTGCAAAAAACACAATTACTTTTGCACCAAACTTGTAGTTTATAGTATTATCTGTAGTTTGACTACAATAGTGCTGCATAGTGAAGTATAAATGTATTTATTATAGTAAGAGCCACTGTATGTTAATTACTTGTTATGGGCCAAGCAGTAAGATGGCATTTTGAATACATAGAATCTTCTTACCAGGTCCTGAGTGAGGTATTATTATTATTATTATTATTATTATTAATCTCTCTGTATAGGAAAGAAAACCAAAGTGCAAAAAAGTCAAGTAACACATCCAAAATCCCATTGTTACTAACTGGAGGAGCTATGGGTCAAACCTAAGTTTGTCAGACTCAAAAACCTGTCCTTAGAACAGCTATGATTTACTACCTCACAAAAAAAACCAAAAGTGAAACAAACAAACAAAATAATAAGCATAACTATTGAACACCCTTTGCCACCATTTTACTGTTTAGATTTATTTTTAAAACCTAATTAACAAAATGCATGAGATAGTATTTTGTACATAACTGAAGTTGGAAGCAAATTTAAAATCTAACAATACCAAGCTTTGGCAAAAATATTCAATAGCCAGGTAACAGATGTATTTTGCCCCCCCTATAGTCTGTTCTCCTCACAGGAGCTAAAGTAGCCCCTTTAAAATGTAAGCAAATTGTATCTGTTTTCTGCAGAAGTCCCCAATGGTTTCCTAGATGTGGGCGGTAGATTGAATGTTCCCAGTTACGTAGCCTTCCCTGTAATCATGTCCTTTGCCATATGACTTCGCAGTTCCTCCCACTCCAAGCAGCATGGACATGTGACCAACCACCCCACAGATACATGAGCAAGAAACCAACGCTTATTGTTGTATGCCACTGAGTTTTGAGGTGGTTTATTATACAGCATTATTGCAGCTTTGGGTCAATAAGATTTCGCCTTACTCAGATCACATCTAAAATCCGAATCCTTCCCCATAAGGCTTTATAAAGCCTACCTCTGTGACCATGTCTCCTGCCATTTCCCCTCCCCTCAGCCGCAGCGGCCTCTTGCCGTCTTTTTTAAAGATCTCAATGTGCGTTACAAAGTATTTTACATCATTTGAACCTCCTAGTAACCCGATGAAATTATGAAGGAGTATGATATCATCATTCCATTTTGCGTATGGGAGACGTGCAGACTCAAACCCTGCAAAAGGAGCTACAACTATTTGGTGATATTGGGACCAACCATCTGCCCACGAATCTTTGTATCACTCCATGGGGTTTTATCTATTTTCCTATTAAGATGTGTTAATAACATGTGAACAACCACAATCTAAATGATGGATTAGAAACATTAAGGTGGGGATGCACTACGTCTCCACTTGCAGATAGGTTCGGCCATTTAACTGGTTGTGCAGTAGCTTTTGGGGTCACCACTGTGGTCGCCAGTGGCTCCCCCGGCCCTGCCTGACAGTGTTTGCCTCACAGCCTTGCAACTCGAAGCAAACCTTAGTCACTTTGCCAATCTGTTAGGCAAAGTGCTCTTTATTAAACTCAAAACTGTGTCTGTTCTTTCCATATGTATTTACAACTTTCAGTGGTTTTCCAGTTTCTACAGGAGAAAGTCTAATCCGCTTAGTAAATAAAGCACTCATTCACTCACTGAACTTCTATTGAGCACCTAGTATGGGTCAGGTACTATGACAGGCACTGGACACATGAAGATCGAGTAAGACGTGACACTTGGCCTCAAGAAACCCACAGTCTAGTCGAGGAGACAAATATCTGCACAGTGAATGGTAATATAGTGTAAGAAGAGGTGCGATAGAGCCCATGATGGACATCTGTCGTCTGCCAGCCAATCATTTCTCCTGTCCTTCTGGCAGCAGTCTCATTTTTATTTGAGTGCAAATTTTTATTCGCTAGTCCATCTTTTTCTCCACTGGTCTTCGTGAGGCTGTGCTCCCAACCAGGATGAGACGCAGTGACGCAACTTTAAGTCAGTCATCGTATTTCATTCCACTGGTCTTAGTGATTGGTTTATAGTGAGCACATGACCCACGCCAAGCCAATCAGATTGAATCGCAGGACTTTCGAATGGAATGCTGGGAAGGGAACGTGGCCTGGGAGCCGCTGGCAGCCATCTTGCGGTTACGCGGAGAGCGCCGGCCTGAGAATGTTACTGCGTGGAGAACCCCAGAGGGGAACACAGGCCTTATCACATTATTTGAATCATGAATCCAGCGGCACCTAAGGTATTGTCAGATCGACTTTCTTGAAGATTTCAGGTTTTAAACGAGTTCCTTTTTGGCTTATGTCAGTTTGGGTTGGTTACCTGTTATTTTCAAATGGAAAACTGCTGATGGACAGAGGAAAAGGCGCTAACCCTGGCTGTGGGTTTCGGGGATGGCGCACTGGAGAAGAGAAAGCCCAGGTGAGTTACACTTGGAGAAGCAAAGACGGTCAGGTGACCGCCGCCCCGAGACGGCGCGCCGGGGCCCTGCTTGCCGGGAGGAGGAACTGGAGGCGCGGCCCTGAGACGTGCGCGCCGCCCTGAGACGTGCGCGCCGCCCTGAGACGTGCGCGCCGCCCTGAGACGTGCGCGCCGCCCTGAGACGTGCGCGCCGCCCTGAGACGTGCGCGCCGCCCTGAGACGTGCGCGCCGCCCTGAGACGTGCGCGCCGCCCTGAGACGTGCGCGCCGCCCTGAGACGTGCGCGCCGCCCTGAGACGTGCGCGCCGCCCTGAGACGTGCGCGCCGCCCTGACTCACCCGGGGAGCTGCTCGTGCATCCCCTCCCAGTCGTACCGACACTCGTCGTGTGGATGCCACAGAGGTCCTCTTCTAGGCTTTTGCAGATGTTTCCTCTGATGTCATCATGTTCCACGGGGTCCTCTAGAAAAACTGTTAGCGCCCGACCACGGAGGTGGCGCCTGACGGGGCAGCGACCAAGCTTTCTGTGTGGGTTGTCCCCGAGTTACCACGCGCCGCGGGCCAGCCTCCACCGGGCCCAGGTCACAGCTATCATATAGTTTACACTGAGAGGCCCCTGGCTTGACACCGGCCACCGTTCTGAGTACTTTGCGTGTTTCATGCGGCCTGGGAGGCAGCTGCTGTTCTTACCGCCATTGTATAGGTGACAAAATCGGCACAGAGACATGATTTGCCGGAAGTAACACCTGCAAAGCCAGGCTCTGAAGCCAGGCCAGTTGGCTCCAGAGTCCCTGTTCTTAGCCACTGTCACACACTGTCACCACATGCCATAATTGGTCATTTAGCTGCCTTTCCACCCTACCACTTTCCGAATCTCTTAAAGCCGGGGGTCAGTTCACACACCCCCACGTAAGCCCCTTTGCTGGGAGTCATGCGCTGCTCTTACGGACTGTATTATTCGTGGCACAGCAGGCAGCATGCACTTCAAGCTTATGTTGGTTCTCCTTGCTCCCAGGTCCCACGGGAGTCCGCAGAGGGGCCCGGGCGAATGCTATACGTACAGTGGGTTTGCACTGTATTTGAGGAACCCAGAGCTTAGGAAATCCAAACCTTCTAAAATGAGCAGAAAGCCTGCCTGAACTTTACCCCCGAGGCACTGAGTGTTAAACAAAACTGCCTAACGTGGCTCACAGGCCCTGCAGGCTCTGTCTCCCACCTTCTTTACAGTCCAAACCCTCACTACACTTCCCCTTAAGCTCCTGCCACTTTGGCCTCTTCTCGGTCCCAGCTCCTCACGAAACTCCTTCTTGCCACAGGACCTTTGCACATGCTGTTCCCACTACCTGGCATCTTCTTCTTGCTCTCTTCATCTTTTTAATTCATATTCATTCTAAAGATTGCTTTTCAGAGCTCTTCCTCAGGAAGCCTGATAAGTCAAATGTGCCCTTTTGGTGCACTCCCAGACCTGTGGTCCTGCCCTTCGTGGCTCTTAGTACACTTATGAGTCTATACTTGTGTGAGTATTCACTTGATTAATGTATCTCCCTATGAACCAGTAAACACCATGAAGGTAAGGACACGTTCCACCATGACAGCCCCAGTGCTTTGCCCTGTGTGTAAGGAGGTCCTCAGTAGATATCTGAAAAATAAATGCATCTTGCTATTATCCTCAAGGGCTTTAGAGTGTCTGGCACATAATGGGTTTCCAATGAGTGGGTGTTAAATAATATACGGTAGAAGAAAAGAAGGGAAAGGCTGCTAGTTTCATTTTAGAACCATTGTGGTACCAAGTGATGGTACTGTTTGCCTAGATACTTACTTCCCACTGATGTGTAGTTCGACGAGACAGCACAAATGGGTGGACTACAGGATTCGCATTGATGATAATAGGATCTCCAATCAGAGAAGCGGGAGGTGAGACAGGCAGAGTGATTATGGCAACCCGGGTGTGTTCAGAGGCGTTTTCCAGAAGAGGGCTGGCATTTTCGATGACAAAATTTGGAAAAGCTAGAACATCTTCGAGGAAACACAAAATTTTACTTTTTTATAAAGATTTTTGCAATGCTTCCCATCCTCTTTCATATTTGAAAACCACAAAGGAAAAGCACGATAAATACTTACAGTTCCTTTTTTATTAAAAGTCATAAAATCAGTTGAGTAGGCTTAGGTAGGATGGTCAAGAACTGTTCAGGATCTGAGCACTTCCCCTACTTGCAGCTAACAAGTCAGCCTGCCCAGTTTCATGGATGCTGGCAGAACGCACAAGCCTCCTTGGTCAAAGACTGTGAGGGTTAATTTTATGTGTCAACCTGACTGGACCACAAGGTGCCCAGACATTTGGCCAAACCTTATTGTGGATGTGTCTGCGAGCATGTATCTTAATGAGATTAACATTTGAATCAGGGTCATTGAATTTGAACAGAAGGCTATGGACTGAATTTTGTCTCCCCCAAATTCATATATTGAAACTCCAACCTCCAAAGATCCTGGAAATAGGATCTTTAGGAGGAAATTAAGGTTAGATGAGGATATAGGGGTGGGACCAATGTCTGATAGGACTGTGGCCTTGTAAGAGGCAGATGTCTCTCTCTCCCTCTCTCCCTCTCCCCCTCCTCTCTCTCTCCCTCTTCCCCTCCTCTCTTTCTCTCCCTCTCTTTGGCTCTCTCTCTGTCTCTCTCCCCCCACCCCCCACATGAGGACACAGTGAAGAAGCCAGGAAGAGAGCCTTCACCAGAACCTGACCACGCTGACACCTTGATCTCAGATTTGCAGCCTCCAGAACTGTGAGAAAATCAATGTCTGTTGTTCAAGCCACCCAGTCTGTGGTACTTGGTTATGGCAGCCTGAGCTGACTAATACAGAGACAAAGGACTTTATTATTCTGGGCACAACAGCAGCATGGGCTTCATGTTCACATAGGTTCCCCTTGTTCCTCAGGCCCCATGGGGACAACACAGAGGGAACCTGGTGGATGCTTTGCCTGCACTGGTCTTGTGTTACATTTGAGAATTCCTGAGCTTAGGGAGCCCTAATCATTTAAAATGAGCCCTGAGCCTGCCTGTCTTTGTTCTGGAGGGAGAAAACATCTTTATTTTAGTACACAGTAAAGAAACCATTCTCTGTCCCACAGGAAGATGCTATCCCTTACATTTTCAAACATCTTTGAAAAGAGAGTCCAGAACACAGACAGCCAGTACCTCTGCTCACCAATGTACAGGAAGGCAAGAGAACCATGGAGAACTGTCTCCCAGGCAGGGCTGCTCTTTTTTTTCTTTTTTTTGCCCCCAAAAAAATCTTGTTCAGAAATGTGTAGCCACTGCTCAGTCAGTGTCTAGCCCCCCTTCCATCCATCTTCACCTCTCCATGCAGAAGGCGACTTCCTGAGAGCATGTACAGCTTTGCCTGGGTGGCAGCTTAGCCTGCACACAGGGTCAGCTGGAGTGCCAGAGAGCGCACACACGTCCCTAGAAGCAGTCCTCAACCAACGACCAGCAGTGACCTGGTGGATAAACATCTCAACCTTCACACATCCTTCAGTGTGGGGAACTCGGGAACTCAGGGTGTGTGTGTGTGTGTGTGTGTGTGTGTGTGTGTGTGTGTGTGTGTGCCTACATTGGATCCCTGAGGCCCCAGTAGGATGCAGCTCACGTGCTTGATAACACACCCCTTCTTGGCTGCCTTCCACTCATTATCTCATTTTCTTATCCCCCTGCTGGTGTTTCCTGGGATCATCTCCCAAATAAGTTACTTGTACTTGAACCCTTCTTCGGTTCTAATTCCAGGAGCATTCAAACTAAGATGATATGATATAACCATTTTTTGCAATGTACAACAGAAAAGTTTGGAGAGGTCTCTGGTCCTGCTGGATCTGACCCCTGCTCATTCCTCTGGCCTCATCTTTATATTCTCCCTTCTTCACACTCTCCGTTCCAATTATCCTGACCTTCTTTCCACATCTCTGGACAATTATACGAATTTTTTCTAAAATACTTTTTGCATTCCCAAATTCTACCCATCCTTCAGTTGCCTGTTAGATATCACTTCTTTCAGAAAGCCTGAATTCCCGGGTTGGATTAGATACTCCTTCTCAGTGTTTCCATGTCACCCCATTATGACATTTGACATTGTATTATATAATTGACTTTTATTGTGTGACTCCCCAGGGAACCACAAACTCTAATGGCAAGGAATGTGTTTATTTTGAACACTAAATACCAGCACCTGATACATATTTGTTGAATGAATGATAAATAATATACATGACCATGTATAAACACTCTTACACATGAAATTTTTCATTAAATCTTGCAACAAGTCTGGGGTGAGGGGTACTATTATTATCACTTCCATGTTGCACAGAAGAAGGTATAGAAAGACCAAATGGCCTTAAATCACACAGCTAACAAATGATAGAGTCAGGATTTGAACCCCAAACATGCTGAATCCAAGTCGCATATTCTTAAATGATAGAGATGAATTCATGATTCAGAGTGAAGTTCTTCGGGATAAAAACTGGGAAAAGCAAGTCCTCAGAATTTCAAATTTTGAGAATGCTCTTACCAAACTGTTAGAAATTGTTCTGGAGAGAAAAGAGGGAGGTCACATCAGAAATGGACTTTTGAATCAAGCAGGCCTTGACTTAGATCCTACTTCTGCCTCTTACTGGCCACATGGCCACTTGGGCAAACAATCCATCTTCTCTGAAGCTAGAAGTCAACTGGTGCTTGATAAGAAACCTCTTTGGTGAACTAGGTTGAAAAGCACATCACTGCATTTAAGAGATAAGAAATTTAGATGATTGGCCATTATCTTAATAAAGATTTGTCTTCACTCTCATGGGAGATGCAGGATTTCTTTTTACATCAGTTCATTCTAAGTTTTAGTAGACACAATTCATGAAATGTGGGTAAGAATGGTTCCCTAAGTGGCATTATTCCATACAACTTCTGTCTAGCCCTGCAGTGTCAGTAAATTACCCAATGCTCAAAATCATAATGCATTCAGAGATAAAAGTCATTATATACCCTCCTGGGCTGGCCTCCTCTGACTCTGTTTTTCTCTTTTTTTGTTGTTCTCTGTTCCCTCTGGAATTTGAGCTGGGCCTTTATGGTGCAGATTTTAGCTATGGCAGACTAAAACCAGACTCCCAAAAAATTCTTGTAAAAAGCAAAGATTAAGATAGTGCCCTCAATTCACGTCCTGTTGCCTCTGCGTTTTCAAGTGAAAACTCTGTTCGAATTTAGCTGGCCAAGCAATTATTGAGTGCTAAGGTAAGCCTGGTATTGTTGTACAATCGTTTTTTTGCAATGTACAAAACACAGAATATTGCAATGGTCATTCACAGTAAGAGGTGCCAAAAAAAATGTGTACACTTTTTCAGAGATGTTATCTATGGATTATTTTTCAAAGTTGAATTGAATTATGGAAGCAATGATGTTCACTCAAAAGATGGTGTTAATCAATTGAATGCCATTGTCACCATGCAACAGGCAGGACAGTCAAAGAAAACGGCGAGAGAACAGTTGTCGTTTGTACTTCCACCGAGGTGGGAGAGCTGACGATGAGAATTTGCCAGGACACTGGATAGGATGAAGAGGGGCGATTGAGTTTCCCCAACATTCTCCTGACTTAACACCCCTTGACTTCTACCTGTGGGGGACCTTAAAGGGTGTGGTGTACCATAGAAAACAGGCTACACTGGTGGTACTTTGGGAGGAAACTAAAATGGTATGTGCAGCGATACAAGTGGACACTTCAGTCAACGTTGCTCAAGCAGTAGTTGGTCGTAATCAGAAGTGACTGGACGCTGATGGTAACCACTTTGAGCACCTCTTGTAATTGCAGAAGTCAAACGTGACTTGTATTCATCTTTTGTTATCAGTATATATTCAGTATTACAGTTTTTTCCTTTCTTAAAATGTGTGTACATTTTTTGGCACCCTCTGTAATTATGCTCTTATACAATAATGAATAAGGGCCTTACATGTTTTTCTTCTCTCACCTCCAGATATTCCCAGCTTAGTAGGAGGTGTGATGTATCCAGGAAGAGGAATGAAGCAGACACTGTCAGTGCCCCACCCATATCCCTTCGGCTTTTATCACTTCGATGCACAGACCCAACTAACATCTATCAACACGTAACACCTCTTTGCCTGATGGTGTCCTCTCGCACTGAAGTGCCGGAGAATCAATGCTTCTTTCTTCCCACCCCCATCCAAAGATCTTTCTTAACTGAGTTTTTTCATGAATCTGTTTCTAAAGATGGTTTCCACCCTCTCTCCAGTTATAAGTATTTTCATCATCCTGTTTTCTGAATCAACAAATTCTCTTCTACTTCCAAATGTGTGCTTTATGTCACAATACAGCCCTTCTGTTTAGAAAATAATCTGAAAATTTCTAATGATTAAATTTGTAAATGGAAATTTTTAATTTCTATAAATTGATTTCCCTCTGGAACAGCACTTCAAAGTCTTAGGAATTTGTCTCCATAGCTGAAATTTGCATTCTATGAGGCTCGTGTGTGTATATTGAGGTGGGAGTTTGTAGTTATTTAGCAAAGTATGATGTTTTGTGGTTGTGATAGAATAATGACCCCACTCCAAAGATATTCACTTCCTAATCCCTATAACCTCTATGTTACGTTACTTAGAGAAAGGGGCCTTGCAAATGTGATTAAGTTAGGGATCCTGAGATGGGGAGATTATCCTAAATTCTCTGGATGGACCCAATGTAATCACAGGTGTCCTTAAAAGTGGAAGAGGGAGGCAGAAGAAGAGAGTCAGAAAAAGATGTAAACAATGGTCAGAAAGATGCAAATGTTCTGGCTTTTAACATGGAGGAAGGGAATGATGAGCCAAAGAATGTGGGTGGCCTCCAGATGCAGGAAAAGGCAAGGAAGTGGGCTGATAGGCCAATAGTTTAATTTTAGCCCAAGGAGACCTATGTCAGACTTCTAACTGTAGGACTGAAGGTCACACATTTATGTTGTCTTCAGTCACCACCAAGTTTGTGGTAATTTGTTATAGCAGCAAAAGAAAACTAGTACAAGTGTTACTTAGATTTGTAAGAAAATATCAATAAGCATCTTTTTTACATGACTGAGCTACCAATAGTGGAGATGACAATGTACTAAAACTGAAATCAGGTAATATCACTCTTTCTCAAAACCCTTTAGCAGCTTTTCATCTCATACAGAGTGAAAGCCTAGTTCATATGCTGGACTTCAGGCTCCACCCGATCAAGTCCCCCTTTATCTATCTGGCCTCATTCTACCACTCTTGCCCTCACTTCCTCTGCTCCAGCCACACAAGCCTGTCTGTTCCTTCAACATATCAAGCAGGTCTCACCTCGGGATCCTTGCCCTTACAATTTTCCCAAAATGCCCAAATCATTTTCCCTGGATATCGACATTTCTCATTGATACACTTTCTTTAGGACTCTGATATAATATCATACTACATATTGCTGCCACAATTCAATTCAACTTTGAAAAGTAATACATAGATAACATCTCTTAAAATGTGTACTTTTTTTGGCAACACCAGTATTTTTATGTGCTGAGAAATTTGGGAATACTTAGTTTTCCACTAATGGTGCATTCTGAAAAACAGCTAAATACCTGAACATATAATAATCTCTAGGAAAGAACAATAGTTTCAGAGTACACCCATCCACCAAACTGTTATTTAAATAAGTAGAGTTGACATTTTACTATGCGTTTTCTGTCAGAATAGTTCCGTAATAAACTCCCTCCTTTCTGAAATTAAATCAAGTCAAAATAAAAAGGTTCAAAATTATTGTAGACCCATAGAATAATGGAGATTGGGAGGCTACACCTTTGTACCCAAGGACAAGAAGATATCTGAAAAAAATGAGTTGAACTCCATTAATGGAGATAGGAAAATAATTTCTAGTAACTGTGTACAGGGCATCAGGGAGTAGTGGGGACTGTGGTGAAACTGAAAGCTTGTTCCCACCTAACAGGGGAAGCCACTATTTGCCCATATGGAAGTGTGGGCTGAGTTGCTGGATCTTCTTATTTTTTGTGAGGATCCTAAAATGGAAATGTTTTTGTGAAATAGCCTTATATTCAAAACATCTTGTAGACCAGATGCATCTGAGAGTCTTTAGTTTGTGACACCAGGTTTAAGATAAAAGTCTTCAGGGGAGATCAAAGATGGTGGAGTAGATAAACACTGTGCCTTCTTCCTTCTGTGAACACATTAAAATTACAACTAAATTACAGAAAAATAAACCTGGAGAACCATCTGAAGTCTAGCTGATCAGAAGTTTTATGACTAAGGATATAAAGAAGCCATGTCGAGACTGGTAGGAGGGGCAGAGATGCAAAATGGGCTGGCCCCACACTTGTGGTGGTTGAGAACTGGGAGGGATATCTCGGCCATGAAGACTTCCCCAGGAAAGCACAAGACCAGGCTCGCCAGCTCACAGTATTGGTGCTGGAAAGAGGAGTCTCCACAGCATCTGACTACGAAAAACAATGGGGATTCTGACCATCCAGGTGGGATGAAAAAGCTGCGGGAAACCCAGAGGTCCTTTTAAAGGGCCCTCACACAAACTCACAGGCACTCACCTTGGGCACTGGAGGACATACAATAACTTGGGGGTTGTTGAAGGCATATGGGGGACCGACTGAAGTGTGTAGCTTCAAGGTGAAGGCTGGAGGACAGCCACCATTTTCTTTGTGTGGTCCTGCTCCCAGGCAGCCAGCAGGCAGCCACCATCTTTCTTGTGTTGAGCCCTCCTCTTCACGGACAAATCTGAATCTGATTGTTCTGGTGAGCTCCATTGCTTTGCTGTGTTGACTCACTGAGACCTCTCCTCATCCAATTCACCCAACGTCAGAGGCACTTTCTCAGCCAGCAGCCAGCCCCACCCATGTTGTACTCTTTCGTGAAAAACTATCAGAATCTGCAGGACCCAGGTGGACAGCAGCTGGCCTCAGTGTGCTCTGAGACTTTTGCTGGGTAGCTAGCACCAAAGCAGAGTCTACATTAACCTGTTGACCACAACTCTTCCCACCCTAATGATTCCCTGAGACCCTGCCTCACCCAACTTGTGTACCGCACAAGGCTTTACCAGTGACTGAAAGTTAGGGGAGCTGGCAGGTGGCAGCAGGCCTCGCTGTGGCCTGGCTTTTTGCAGAGCTACCCCAGACCCAGTACTGGTGGCAGACATCCTCAGTTCATAGCATGGCCTCTCCCATGAACCTTCAGGGTTAGCACAGGCAGCAAACAACAACAGATCAATTTGTAGCACCTACCAGGTAGCCCCCAACCAGTCACAAGTAGTGGGTTACCTGGGTCTGCACTGAAGCCCCTCCCAAGAGGCCCCAGAATCAACATACTTGGAGGTTGGCATCAGACCACAGCAGAGCACCACCCGGTTAGCCCCACAAGCAGCAGATCCAAAAGGGAGTCTCAAGAGGATCCAGGGCCAACTGTGGTGAATCCCACTCACTGGGGTAAGCCCCCTTCCACACACACACAGCAGCCTGTAAGCTGTGGATATGGTCAAACCCCACAGCCAAGTAGACTGATGGTTAATCCTACCCAATGATATTCCAATAGCAATAAAGTCTCGACTATAACAGGAGGACACACACAACCCACACAAGGGACACTCCTGGAATACCTGGAGCAGGTGACCAGGGAGGCTGTGCCAGGTTCCCACAGGGCTACATAAAGGCACCAGCCAAGACTGGGCGACAGCAGATCTACCTCATACATAGAAACAAACAGGGAGGTAGCAAAAATGAGGAGACAAAAAATATGTCCCAAATGAAAGAACAGGAGAAAACTCCAGAAAAATAACTAAACAAAATGGAGGCAAGCAACCTATCAGAGATAGAGTTCAAAACAATGGTTATAACGATGCTCAAGGAAGTTAGTGACAACTTCAACAAGGATAGAAAATGTAAAAAAGGACATAGAAACCACACACACATACAAAAAAAAAAAAGCAGTCTAAAGTGAGGAATACAATAACTGAAATGAAGAATGTACTAGAAGGAATCACTAGCAGACTAGATGAAGCAGAGAATCAATTCAGTGATTTGGAAGACAAGGCAGCAGAAAACACCCAATCAGAACAGCAAAAAAAAAAAAAAAAAAAAAAAAAAAAATCCAAAAAAAAAAAAAATGAGGCTAGTTTATGAGACCTCTTAGACAACATCAAGCATACCAACATTCACATCATATGGGTACCAGAAGAAGAAGAGAGACAGCAAGGGGCTGAGAACCTATTTGAAGAAATAATGACTGAAAACTTTCCTAACTTAGTGAAGGAAACAGACATACAAGTTCAGGAAGCACAGAGTCTCAAACAAGATGAACCCAAACAAGCCCACACCAAGTTTCATTATAATTAGAATGGCAAAGATTAAAGAAAAGGACAGAATTCTAAAAGCAGCAAGAGAAAGGCAACTATAATAATAAATTATAAGGGAGCTCCCATAAGACCATCAGCTGATTTCCCAACAGAAACTTTGCAGGCCAGAAAGGATTGGCACAAAATATTCAATGTGATGAAAAGCAAGGACCTACAACCAAGACTATTTTACCCAGCAAAGCTATTGTTTAGAATTGAAGGACAGATAAAGAACTTCCCAGACAAGAAAAAGCTAGAGTTCATCATCACCAAACCAATATTACAAGGAATGTTAGAGGGACTTCTTTAAAATGGAAAAGAAAAATCAAAATTATGAATAATAAAATGGCAATATCTACATATCTATCAACAATTGCTTTCAATTAAATGGATTAAATGCTCCAATCAAAAGACATAGGAGTGCTGAATGGACAAGAAAACAAAACCCCTACAAATGCTGCCTACAAGGGAATCACTTCAGATTGAAAGACACACACATGGAAAGTAAAGAGATGGAAAAATATGTTTCATGAAAATGAAAAGAAAAAATAAAGGCTGGAGTAGCAGTACTTATACCAGAAAAAATACACTTGTAAACAAAGACTATAACAAGAGATAATGAAGGACCCTGTAATCCCACTTCTGGGTATTTATCTGAAGAAACCCAATGCTACTTCGAGGGGACGTGTGGATCCATATGTTCATTGCAGCATTGTTTACAGTGGCCAAGATGTGAAGGCAGCCCCAGCATTTGTCGACGGAAGAATGGATAAAGAGGAGGTGGTACATATATACAATGGAATATTGCTCAGCCATGGAAGGAAATGGGTTCTTGCCATCTGTGGTGGGATGGATGGACCTGGAGGGTATTGTGTTGAGTGGAGTGTGTCAGACAGATAAAGACAGATGTAATGTGATTTCACTTATAAGTGGAATCTAAAGAACAAAATAAACAAAACAGAAACATCCTCATAGATACAGAGAATATGTTGATGGTTGCCAAATGGAAGTGGGGTTGGGAGTGAGTGCAAAGGTGAAGAGATTAAGTACAATTTGGTTGTTACAAAGTCGTTGGGGGATGTAGGGTATAGCATAAGGGATATAGTCGATAATATTGTAATAACTATGTATGGTGTTAGATGAGTATTAGATTTGTTGAGGTAATAGTTGGGTGGGGGTTGTGGGGCAGGGTAAAAAATGTGAATGATTAAGAAGCACAAACTTGTTGTTACAAAATAGTCATGGGAATATAAAGTAAAGCACAGGGAATATAGTCAATATTATGGTAAAACTATGTATAGTGCCAGGTGAGTACTAGTCAGAGGGGATCACTTACTAAATTATACAAATGTCTAACCACTATGCTGTACACCTGAAATTAATATGAAATAATATTGAATGTCAACTGTAATTGAAAATTTTAAAAGGGGGGAAAGGTGAAAAGGAATAAGAGGTCCAAACATCCAGGTATAAAACAAATAAATCATGGGGATGTGATTGAGGTACAGCATAAGGAATATATAGCCAATAATATTGTGATAGTGTGGTGTGGTGCCAAATGGTTGCTGGACTCATCGTGATGGTCACTTCTTTAGGTATCTAAATATTGAATAACTATGGTGTACACCTGAAAGTAATATAATATTGTATGTTAACTATATATATATATTTTTTTAGTCTTGGAATTGCAGAACATGTTGGTTGCTATTCTGTCATTTTCTTTTTCTTTTTTTATTAAATTTATTGGGGTGACAATTATTAGTAAATTTACATAAATTTCAGGTGTACAATTCTGTATTACATCATCTATAAATCCCACTGTGTGTTCACCACCCATGGAAGGAGAACTGACTCTGGGTGGTTAACTATATTTTAATAAAAATCTTTTTAAAAAGATAAAAATCTTCACCCAAACGCACAAAAAAAGAAAAAATAGAATGAACTAAATTGAAATAAAATCTTCCTTAGATTTCATTATATCCTTACTTTACTAAACGTTTCACCCACTTAGTTGATGTGATCAATTCATCTGTTATTTAAGTTTCAAGGAGACAGAGGCACATACAAAACTGGAGCAATGGATTCAAGTAGAGTATTTCATATCTTAAGAAAAATCCCATGTACAGAATTTCTAGAATACAGAATAACCCTATCCAATATGTAATTTTAAACTTTCTACTAACCACATTTTTAAAAGGTTTTTTAAAAAGGTGACATTCTATTTAACCCCATGCATTCAAAATACTGTCATTTCAACATGTAATCAACATTTTTAAATGTTAGTAAGATAGTTTACAATGTTTTATTCACATGAAGTCTTCCAAATCCAGTATGTATTTTACACTTACAAGATATCTCAATTCAGACCAGCCACATTCAAGTGGGTTATAACCATAGTAGGTAGTTGTGGCCATACTGGGCAGCACATTCATAGAAGTTTAGTACTGTTTCTGCAAATATTATCCCTTATTTTTATTGGAAATCTCAAATCTAATTATGCCTAACTACAAATTTGGAAATTAGAGAACTTTTTCAGTTTTAAGATACCCATCATTTATTCTTAGCGTATTAAACATATTTTACATGACTTTTTTTGTTGGCAATCATGACAGTTTGGCTTTTACCCAATTCTAGAATTGACTGATTCTAAAGCAAATGGTTAAATTCACCAATTCAGTTATTTTATGAAATCAATCCATGCAGTAAGGAAAAAAAATCATTTAAACCAATGTCTTGGTATTATGCATTCAAAATTTGGGTAATTCATTTTTAAATTCTTGGGTTTGATTTTTCACATGTTCATTTTTAAAAATCACACAATATAAAAAAGTTCAGAGTTTTAGGACATCCTGTCTCTACTCCACCGTACACAACATGGATTACCTTTTAACTGCACATCAAACACACAGATCGGCCTCCTTCTTTTAATGCCTCCAATGTCCATAGTATGTCTGCAGGACAATTTATTTAATCCTGTATTGATGGACATGCATGTTGCCTCTAGTTTTTGTTATTGCAAATAAACCTACACATATCCTTATGTTGTTATAAGAGTATTTCCATAAAATAGGTTCCCAGAGGTGGAACACTGGCTCTGAGACTGCAGATTTCAAATGCTGGTGGATATTGTTAAATTGCCCTCCAAAGAACTTGCACCAGTTTACCGTCAATTGCATCTGAGAGTACATTTTGATTGAAATGTAGACTTTCCAGTGTAGAACAACCCAGTGCATGGCAACTTCTAAGACCAACAGTGAGAAGTTACTAAAGAAAGTAACAGCAAACCAAGTGATTATTTCAAAGCTACATGATATGAGTCCAAAGTTAAAGATACCAACCTGGGGCAGCAACCAACACAAAAAGCAAGTGAGAAAAAGACATCATTTTCTTGAAATCCTCTTGCCTCTTCAGAGACACTTTACTTCACCACTTGCCTTCACTGACTTCTAGGGAGTGGCACCCTCTTGGTTTTCTCCAGGGAAATATTCTGTCTCTAGGTGCCCTGCATACACTTCCTCATGACACAATTCTTGCTAAGTGATCTGTAAAGTGACACCTTCTTCTCTCAAAAGGACAAAAGCTCCAAGAAAGAGATTTGCATGAGCAAGAAGAAAAGTCCCTAATTCATATCCTTCTACATGCAAAGGCCTCCCAAATCCTGGTAAATCTGGGGTGGCCAGAGGACATGGGGACCCTTCAGGAAATGGTCGGCTCTCTAGATTTGTTCATTTTCAAAAGGCTTCCATTTGTAAATGATTCCATGTCACCGAGGCACATTGTACCTTCCTGTTTCATGAGTTTATCACTCCCAGACTTGGAATAAGACCCAGAATCTGTTTACCAAGTTTACAGAAGGCGTACATGTTGCTAGCAGAGGTTAACGTGCAACCAGATAGAGTGAAGACTCAAAATCAATTTAATAATTGGCCAAAAGCCAGTAGAATGCAAGTTAATATATTTAAGTTAAAACTTGGGGCAGGGGGTGAATAGGCTTTGGGAGTACTGATGGGAAAGACCAAATGCTGAATATATGTACAAAGATCTTTGGGGTCAGAACATTTGTGATTCACAGGCTAAATATAACTTGCAGACCACATTTTCAAATGCACAAGACTTCTTAAAAATGTGAAGTGCAATAAGATTTGATTGGTCCAACACTCTACTGTTTACCGTCACCCCCACCCCTTCCTATTACATCCCACAGCTTCTCACATTTACCTGCCTGGCTCCTACAGGCATTCATGTTTGCAATCTATGACTTAGAGGTTTCAACCAATTGCTATCTCAATAGGAGTCAACTGTTGTTATGGTTACCTTAATAGGCTTATGCAATCTCAGAAATGTTCAATAGAAGGATAATGTTGAGAACAAGGGAGATTATGTTTTGACCAGACTTTGCCCTGCTCTGGCTTTTTGGCTTTTCAGAGGGACATTGACAAATGTGCAGGGAACGATTGCATGGGTACAACTTCAAGTCATATCCCACAAAGGACGGTTGAAAAGAAAAGAAGAACGGGGGACTCTTGAATTGGTGTTTTTTTCTCTAGCTCCATTACCTATGCTTAGTTAAACCACTATAATCTCACACTTGAAAGACTGCAAGACCAGTCTAGTATCTCCCTCTCTCTACTCACATCCCTCATACCCAGTTCATTTCAGTATTACACCTCTTAAATATTTCCCGAATGTGCACACTTTTGTCTCACTCAACTCCTAACCACCATCATTTGTAGCCTGGACTAATTGCCTACCTAATGACTTTTCAACAGTCATACTTTTTCCCTCCAATGCATTTTCCAAGCTGCACACAGCAATCTTTTAAAAACACAAGCACAATGTGGTCACCTATATTCCCACCGCATTTCTGCTGTCTAACACGACCTATTTCCCACTCACCTCAGAACCTTTGCTCTGGTAGTTTTCTGTCTTGTGAATACTCCTTCTCCAAGATCTTACCATCGTTTGCCTCCTTTTCAACATGAAATGTCTCGCCTCTATTGTCACCTCTTTAAGAGGTCTTTCTTGACTCACTTTGGCAGAAGCACCACTTCCACTTGCTTTCTACCATGTTTTTCTAGTTTTCTCATAGCATTGTTTATCAGTGCCTGAAATGCTTTTTCTATTTGTTAACATGTTTGGTATCTGTCTCCTCTATCAGAATGTAATTCCTGAGTGGGAATTGTAGTTGTTTTGTTCAAGGCTAAATCCCCATTGCACAGAATAATAAATATGTATTGACTAGCTCTGTAAAAACCCTTATCAAATTCATAGAGACAGAAATACAAAATGATGTTTTCCAGAGGCTAGGTGTGGGTCGGGGTGGGGTGGAGAAGAATGGGGAGTTATTGTTTAATGGGTACAGGATTTCAGTTTTGCAACACGAAAAAAGTTCAGGAGATGAATGAGGATGATGGTGGTGCAACAGTGTGAATATATTTAATGACACTGAGCTGTACATTTTAAATGGTCAAAATGGTAAATTTTAGATTATACATATCTTACTATAGTGAAAATTTTTAAATGACTTTTAAAAACCCTAATAACTCTCCATTGCTCTGAAGATCAAGACCCAGATCTTTAATTTGCTCTGTAGGATCCAGCAAGTCTGCTCTGCCTTTCTCTCCAGCTCACCACACCCATCCAACTCTTTGCTGCATCCACCGAGCTATCTTATACATTTTCTCAAGTATCAGACTTCTTCCACCACAGGGCTTTGGTATCTGCTGATTCATCTACGTGGGACAGACAAATCTTCACTCACTGACTTGTTTTTCCTCGTTCAGCTCTCAGGCCCAGTGACTCATCAGGCAGAACTGCCTGCCCTCGCTGCTCATCTAAAGTTGACCTTCACTGTCCTATCACCCATTTTATTTTCTTCATAGCACTCACCACTAGCTAATGTTAATTTATTTGTTTTTTATTTGTTGTCAGTCTCTTCCACGGCATTTTAAGCTACCTTGGTTCAGAGATACTGTGTGTGTTGTTCACTCCAGCACCCAGCTGTCTAGAGTAGCACCGGCAGCCATTGGGCATTGAAATAGTTGTCAGCTAACTAAATGAATAAAGCATCCCTGGGAGAGAGCAGTTACTATTCTTACTTTACAGATAAGAAAATGGAGGTCCAGAGAGATTTTATTACCTGCTGTGGGGACAGAGCCAGGAGTGCAGTTTCCAGGCTCTCGGCCTCACATAGAAAGGTGCTGGCTCAGGTAGTAAATGGCCATCAACTGTGATTGGATGGCCATCATCTGTGGCTAGTTGGCCGTCAGCTGTAACCAGTGAGCCATTGGCCACTAATATAACTGCCGTGGCTACGCTAGCAGAAAAATGAGGGCTAGCAAGAAGGTGGTGGCTGAGGTAGCAAGCAGTGCAGTGAGGGTTGCGAACAGTGTGGCTCCTGTTTCCTGTGTCTCCAATCCAGCCGCCAGCGAGAATATAGTGGTATGACTCCCCTACCTATGGCTCCGTGGGTGTTCCTTTTCTGCCTCACCATGTCCTGCGTTCTTGTGTGGGGAGCGGGAGCGAGAGACCCTGCAGGCAGCCTCGCATGACAAATGGCAGAGCTAGCAGGGTCTCCCGCACGCACGACACCTGCCCAGGGACCCATAGCTTGTAAGGGGCAGAGCTGGAACTTTAAAACAGATTTGGCTTAAATCAGTGTCTGTTGGTACCCTAGCTCTTGCCTCCGCTCTTCTCTTGTATTCCGTTTTCACGAGCTCCATCATGCTTCAGGGCTCCTTGAAGAACCCGCACACCTGTCACAGAAGCCAAAGCAGCAAACGTTGCACACACACACATACACCAGATATACACAGACACAAATAAAAATCAGCTCTCTTTTCCCAATATAGATTAACTTCATTCATCCAGATATTTGACAAAATACAACAGAATTAGATAGTTATTCCAAGAATCGAGTGAAAATAAATGGGCCATGGTTAAAGAAAATGCTCATTCATTCATTCATTCATTCATTCATTTATCTAAGCACCTACGTATCATTCATTGTACTCGGGGGATTCCACTGGCTGAGGAAAAAACAGAGCAGGTAGAAGTATACACCCATCTGGCTAAGCTCATCAGGTATGCCGTATATCAATGCTACTCAAAGGACCACCGGCACCCACTCTCCTCCGGCTGAAGTGCTATTAGTATCCCTACTTTACAGCTGAGAAAACAAGCACTGATAGGTTAAGTGAATTGATGAAGGCCACTTAGCTGAGCCGGAATAAGAACTCAGGTGTAATTCCCAAACCCACTCTCTTAACCCTTCAATGTTATACATTTCACTTTTGACCATTTTAAAGCTCTTTTCCCCGGTACTGGAACATACAAGTCCCTTGCATCTCAAAGTGTGGCCTGTGAACCAGCATCATCAGCATCTTCTGGGAGCTTGTAAGAAATGCAAATTATTGGATTCCACCCCAAACCTACCCTACTGAAATCCTCATTTTAATAAGAACCCCAGGTAGTTCGTGTCCACCTGAAAGTTTGAGAAACATTCTCCAGGTTACTGATGAGTACAAACACTGAAAACAGAGTAATCCTTGTATCTCCCAACAATTTTCTCGAGTTTTTCCTTCTTAGCTTCCAGTTATTTGGGACTGAAAAAGTCAAAACGCCAATGAGAGTGTGGGGAATAAATCCTAGTGTCTGCTGCCACCTTGTGGTAGGAAGTTTCAACCCAGACAAAATTTGCTCTTCACAAAATAAATATGGAAACGTTGGAAGGGTTGGGTGGACCACGTCCTCAAGTTTTTCAGCCACATGCTTTGAGAGACCACTATAAAATTCCAAGACGTAATAAAATAGCCCTTGGGGTGTACTTTGAGAAGGCCAACTAATAACTGGCCTTTTCATGTGTGTCCCCAGGACAGAGAGAGTATATCATCAGCTCTCTGTGGGAGATTTAACAAAAACAGGGATCATTGATTGGCATTGCTCTTGGTCCTTTCCTTTTTGGAATTCAGCATGCACAGCTGAATGCGATAATCCATTGGTGAGAGATTATTTTATTACCAACCTGAATGGCGATGGTGAGATAATCAGGTCACCTTTCCTGCATCTGCCTTTGCCCAGGAATCTACAACACGTTTTCCACAAAGTGATAGGGAATTTCCCACCGCCCCGCAAAATGTGTCATGGGCAACCTCTGTGAAGCGGGAAACAGAGCCAGTCCTACAAATGATGTCTCTAACACCTGGAAGGGAATAAAAAAGAGATTCCAAAATTTTCCTACAGACTTTCTTCCAAACAGCCCAGAAGTTAAAAGTGCTTCAGTCACTGGATATTTTTGTTTCGAAGTTTGTGAGCTCGAGAACCAAAGAAATTCAAAACAACTACTACAGGTGAAGTTGACAGCAATGGATCGCCCTCAACTATACCGATATCTACCAGAGTCGGTTAAGGTTGCTGATGGAAGAGTTGGCGAGTACCAAACATTTCAGCAACCCCGAAGGAAAAATGGCTCATTCAAAAGGAAGGGGATTGAAAGGTAGGTGACTGGGACACGTTTTCTTTTCCATTGAGTAAGATTCTTTAGACTTTTGCATTAAACAACATTCATCGTGATATTAGAAAAGGTAAGCATCTCTTTTTAAACACTGCACTAAGAAATGAAGGCTCTGTATGGATCAGAGGGAGAAGGCACTACATTTATACGTTGGATCAGGAAGCTTAGTGCCACAATGCAAGCCTCGTTTTGTGGTCAGAAAAGTCTTCATTGTAATGGGGAAAACCTTTTCCTTCCACCTGAATTTGCGTTTTAATGTGGCATCTGACACCAAAACAAGCTCTGACATTTTGAGACTAATTTCAGTCTCAAAATTTTAAACATTACACATCCCAGGTAGATACTGTTATTTTGGAAATTCAGTAGTCCCTTCTTCAAATTGAGTCCATGATCAATGCTTTTTGTTCCTTTCCCAGCAATTTGGGTTGCTGACATAGGTACTAATTGTATTTCATGTACCTATGTACATGCTCTTTAATGTAACCTTAAAACTGTATCATACTTGATATTTCTTGCTAATAGCAAAACCATCAACACAGGCATGAAATACTCCAAACATAATGTATTTTAATTTGGAAAGTCTGTGAGATGATTTGTTTTCCAATTTCTTTTGGCTTCTTTCTTACCAGATTCATTAGCAGTAGCTCACACATGTAGAAATGAGGTGTTTTTACAAGGCCTGAAGTATCAAAGCCCAAACTTTGGAACTTCCATGGACAAAATGAAATTTTGCAGAGATTTCTACTTTCAATAAGAAAGGGAGGTTAAGGGGTGTAGCAATACAACCAAATAAATTCACTACCAACCAAGAAATTTAAAACCTTAAGAAAGGAAGTGTTCTTTTCATAACAGAAATTGCAGTAGTTCTATTTCTAGGCCCTGAAGCCAAATAACCTTTGTTAATTGTTATAATTGGGAATAGGGAGGGGGCAATGGGAGTGGGAGACAGCCTAGAGATTCAGAGACTGTTTAGAGCTCGGATTTTTACCTGAGGCGTTGTATGGGTGGCTTTGGGGTCCTGAACCTCCTAACTTGTATTTCCATTGTTGTGTGTGTGTGTGTGTGTGTGTGTGTATTTGTGGTAGTAGAAATTAACGATTTTATTAAAAGATTCTCAGAGGGGTCTATGGGAGATTAATCCTAACCTGTTAAGTGACCTTTGAGTGTATTAGAAAATGACACTTCTTCCTCAGGACACTCTACGGCCATCTGCTAGAAAGTTATTACAGTAACTATATACAACTATAATGACAATGTGATTGGCACCCCTAAAAGCTGTGTGTGTTCAACTGGCAGCACTCTGTTCTTCGTCCCAAAGGGGTGGCTACTAGTGCAGGAGGTCTGCCTTCTTCTGACCTCTGTCTTGTGCTGCCTCCTCGCCTTTTACATTTTTCCCACAAGGATCTGATCCAGATAATAATAAAAGTTGTCATTTATTGAATGATTTATTAGGTTCCAAGCACATAAGTTATTTCCTTTTGTTTGCACATTTTTGAGAGTGGTATATCTATTTGCAAATAAGGAAACTGAAGCTAGAGGTAAAATAACATCACACAGCTAGGAAATATGGTGCTGGGTTGAACCAAAACCATTTAACTCCAGTGCCTGGACTCTTACTGAACTACTTCCCATGTATAGTTACAGAGAAGCCGAATGATTTAGGTCTAGTTCAGAATGGTGTTTTCCTGGAGGAAAATACGTGCTACTGGTGGTATTTGAAATATTCTAATTAGGTAGTATATGAAGAACATTTTTAATGGTTATGAATCTATTTACATCCATATTAGAAATATCCATTACATGTATTATACATATAACATAATATAAAACCTGGGATTTCACCCAAAGAAATGATGATTTATGGTCACACAAAAACCTGCTCACAAATATTTAAAACAGCTTTATATATAATGGCCCAAATTGGAAACAACCCAAGTGTCTTCCAATGAATGAATGGTTAGACAAAGTGTGGTACATCCACACCATGGAATATTACTCAGCAATGAAAAGGAACAAATTATTGATTTACACGACAATGTGGATGAATCTTCAGAAAATGATGCTGAGTAAAAAAAGTAAACCCCAAAAGGTTATATACTGTGTGATTCTATTTACATAACATTCTTGAAAGGACATAAATTATATACATGGAGGACAGCTGAGTGGTACCCCGGGATTAAGGAAAATGTGAGGTGAGTGAGAAGTGGGTGTGGCTGTAAAACACAAAGGATCATGGGTGTGACTGACATATTCTTCACCTAGTCAATATCCTGGTTGTGATAACATATTATAGTTTTGTAAGAGGTTACCACTGGGGGAAACTGGGTAAAAAGTACACAGAGAATCTCTCTGTATAATTTTTTACTACTGCATGGGAAACTACAATTACCTTGAAATAAAAAGTTTAATTTTTTTAAGTCCCTGGGATTTTATGGATATTATTGCTTTGGATGAGACTAACAAAAAAATGATTAATTGAAGGACATTATTAGGTAAACAATGATATCACAAAATGGATAACATTTCCTCTAGCACAGAGGATAACAGCACAGACCTTGGAACCAGATTGTCTGGTATAAGTTATTTAATCTTTCCAAGCTTTAATTTCCTCATTTATAAATTGGAGATGACAGTACAAAGGTTAAATTATATACATGAGAAGAGCAGAGTATTTAGCACATAGAAAGCTACTAAGAAATTTTATCTATTTTTTTTAAATTAAAGTTTATTGGGGTGACAATTGTTAGTAAAGTTACATAGATTTCAGGTGTACAATTCTGTATTACATCATCTATAAATCCCATTGTGTGTTCACCACCCAGAGTCAGTTCTCCTTTCATCACCATATATTTGATCCTCTTTACCCTCATCTATCATTCCCCTCTCCCCTTGGTAACCACTAAATTATTGTCTGTGTCTGAGTTTTGTTTCTTCATTTGTATTTCTTGTTCTTTTCTTGTTTTCAGTTTTATATACCACGTATCAGTGAAATCATATGGTTCTCTACTTTTTCTGTCTTATTTTGCTTAGCATTATAATCTCAAGATCTATCCGTATTGTCACAAATGGCACTATTTCATCTTTTCTTATGGCAGAATAGTATTCCATTGTGTATATATACCACAACTTCTTTATCTAATCAGCTATCAAAGGACACTTTGGTTGACTCCATGTCTTGGCCACTATAAATAAAGCTGCAGTATGTTTTTCTAGTTTTATTACTAAAATATACCAAAATGATAAAGATAATACTTGGAATTTTGGAACTATGTGTTTAGTTATTTTCTCTAAATAAATGCTTTATATAAATGCAGCATTTATGGGACCTTGGAGACTTTTCTTTTTTATAAAAAAAATTATTTTTTTTTATACTTTTTATTAATTTTAAATTTTTTTAAAGGAGGGTACAGCTCACAGTGGCACATGTAGGGATAGAATCAGCAACGTTGGTGTTATCAGCACCACGCTCCAACCAACTGAGCTAACCGGACACCCGACTATTTCTTTATTGACTACCCAATGAGACTCTCATTTCTCATCACGATAGCCCTAGAACCACCAAAAACAGCAAAAAGTATCTCAAACCATCATTGAAATAAGATTGCCAATTTGCCAGTATAAGGTAATATATTCTAACAGTCACAGCCTGGGATTGAACTCTGCATTCTATGTTTGGTCAACTATTTAACCTCTCTATGTCTCAGTTTACTCATTAGTAAAATGAAGATAATAATATAATCTGCCTGATAGAAGGATTAAATGAGATAATGGCCAGAATGTACATACTCCAGTTTACAGAACATTACAGAACACCAGTAGTTGCTTTGGCTTTATTTTTGTGATTTGTTTCTTTGTCTTCAATTTCCTTTTTTTGCAATTGTATAATTTGTTCACACTTGCCTTTGAATTTTAATTATTTCCATTATTCATTTTTAACTTGTCAATTTCCTTAATACAAATTATTTTCATTTTGTTTAGATGGCATAAAGCTGTGTCTACCGACTTAGTAAAACAAAATGTATTGGTCTCCAAAGAGGAATCACCTAGTGACAGCGACATGGAATTTCATGAAAGCCAGCAAAGTCAGAAAAAAAATTTGATGAAGAAAGTGAAGACTGTTTGGGGGAGGATGTTGTCAGACACGCACGGAAGCCGGCCAGCATGTACAGTGGAGAGGGCTGCACTAACCAGACGGAAACCCACCTTTCTAACACACAGAGCCTTCTTCCTAGAATTGTCAAGGAGCTTCCATCACCCGTTATTTTCCACACAAAGAATAAGAAAGCTCTCCCAGAATGGTAATCAAATGCAATGTATATGGTTAAGTGTCAAGGCCAATAGGAGTAGTGAAATTAGGGTAGATTTTCTTGTTTCCCCAAAGATGGCATCTCCTGGGAGCTTTTATGAAATGCAGACTCTGGGGCCCCAATCTGCATTTTAGAAAGATCCTCAGGTAACTAGTATGAACATACATACATTTTTGAAACACTCTGAATTAGGTTGCCTTTGAGGTACCCCCCAGTCCAACTGATCGGTGGTTTAATCAGTTTAAAGCCCCTTTTAATTTAAATATAGGCACATATACATATATGTTAGAAAAATCAAAGTGAAGTGGGATTTTTTTTTGTTTTGTTTCTGGAGAACGTAGTGATGCAGCCTTTCAAGTGGCTACTCCCAACAGTGGAGGGTGTGGTGAGAATTCTATGAATACAATTTATGGTTGGTAAATTACAATGTTTTATTTTATTGTATCTACTTCCTATGTACTTTGTGGAAGAATCATCACTTGAAACTGTTAAGTCTTTTGCTGCAATATAGTAATGCTGTTTTGGGGGAATCCTATGAGTGATGATGAATACCACTAATATTTGCGTTCTCCTCTGTAGCTTTTTAAAATAGACCTTATATTTTAGAACAGGTTTAGGTCTATTGGAGAAATGGAGCAGAAAATACAGAGTTACTTCCCATATATCCCCTCTCCTTACCCCACCCTCACAATTGATGAGCCAATATTGATATTATTAACTAAAGCCCATAGCTTACCTGAGGATTCACTCTGCCCTGCAGCTCTATGGGTTTGAAAACCCCATCATGTCATGTCATGTATCCACCGTTACAATGTCATACAGGATCGCTTCACTGCCCTAAGTACCCTCCATAGACTTTAACGTTGTTTACAGCACAGCATCCAGAAACATATACAGCCCTTATGTATACGTAGGGCATCCCCACATAAGCTCACATTTCACACGGGGGCAAGGCTGCAGACCTGGTGGGTACTTTTTCCAGAAAAACGAAAACAAAGAACTGACGGCTTCCAGCTGACTAATTGCCATTTCATACAAACTCTTTTCGAAAAAGCAGTCAGTAATCCAAGCACCCAAGCATCTACCAGTTACCGGGTATGGATTGACCTATTTCTGTTGAAAATAACAAAGAGGACATGCTCCTATATTGACGGGGCTGGAGTTGGAAAGTCCAGCAGGAAACAGAGGACCAAATTCCTCCTCATCTGTGTGCATTGGCTTATTTTCATTTTAGTCGAAATAATAAATCGCTACACTAAGATTTCTTCAGAAAGCATGCCCATCCTTCAGGCTCCAACTCAAGTATTATGACCGTGTCTCAACTGTGGCCCAAACAATTGCTCTTCCCTGCTGACCCTCATAACACTTTTCAACAAATTTTTGCTAAATACTTAAATATGTCAGCCACTCTATGAGGGATAGAGTAGCAGATAGAACAGAGATGGTCCCTGCCCCCATGGAGGTCCAGCATAGAGGGACATCCCAATATTATACAATTACATCCGATACAAAGTAGAAGTATACCATGCTATGGAAACACACCAGGCCTGCTAACTTTAGGGGAGGGAACTCCAGAAAGGCCTCCCTGAGGAAGGGACAACTCAGTTGAGATCTGAAGAGTCTAGAGTCAATAAGGAAAGAATGGGGAGAACAGTGTTCCAGGAAGAGAGGAGAGCAGGTTCAAATCTCAGTATCAAGAGATTACGAGGCATAATTAAAAAATGAAAGTAATCCAGCCAGGATCAAAGTGGCAAGAGTGTTGAAAAATCTGTGAAGAATTTGTAACTTTTTCTAAGGGTGATAAGAAACCATTGAATGCTTGCAAGCTAGGGATTTATATAATTGTATTTGCATTTTTAGAAGATAGCTCAGGCTGCAGAGTACTGGATTGGAGCAGGACAGGAGCAGATGCAGGAGGAACAATAAACAGGCTCTTTCATTCATTCAGGCAAGGGATTATGTTAGCTTGGGCTGGTCATGGCAGTGGGAACGAGAGATAAAGGGAGAAGTATCCATAGGTAGAAGTTATGAGATTTGGGGAAGAGCTGGACAGAGGAGGGTGTGGGAGAAGGAAGAGTCCCTAGGCTGGGCACCTGCTTTGAAAGTGGAGTCCCCATTCACTGAGATTAGGAGCCAGGGCTCCCAGAGAAGCTCTTATCAAAACACCTCAGGCAGGACCAGATGATTTTAGGTGCTGCACGCAGTGCTGCAAGCAGTGTGGTAACACTGAAACCCAGAGCAAACTGCAGACACCTTTTTCCCAGCGCCACTGTTGATCCCTCTGACTACATCAGGGAAAAAAATCTCATTTCCTGCCTTTTAAAAAGATACAAAGTAACCTTAAGTTTAGTGCCTTCTGCAGGCAATGATGTGGTTTTATTTTTACCATATTAATTTTAACGCCTATTTATGATACTGGTTTTGGATTTATGGTAGTGTTTTGAAGGGTTTGTTTTTTTTTGTTTTTTTTTTAGAAAGTACTATGTTTATTGTATTAAGAATTGAATTGATAGAAGGAAAAATATTAGGGTCCAGAATTCACATGGCTCCTGGGATATGGGAAAAACGAAGACGCTGTGTGAATGCCTGAGCCCTGAGTCCCATTGCTGAAGAGTAGATTTAAACTTTGTTTCAAGCAAATATTCAAGGGATTGTCTTATACATCAGAGGGTTACTTTTTCTAATTCCACGGCAGTTAAAGGGAAAAGCAACAGCGGGCACAACTGAAGTCTCCAGGACAGAGAGGTAACCACCTGTCAAGACTGGTCGGTAACAACTGTGATCACAACCCCAAGGAAAAGCCAATGTGTGCAAGAGGAAGTGTAAGATACAGAAAAGCAAATACATTAAAAAAAAAAAAAAAGTAATGCCAAAGAAAAAAGCTATGGAGGCAGCATGGGATACTGTCTTTTCAGAATCCTTTCTAACAGGAAGAATATGTTTCTAACTGTGATCATTACAGTTACATTCCTTTTTTGCTCCCCTCCTCTCGCTCCAAGTGACTATACACGTTGATGTCGTAGAAGCAGAGACAGAGGAGATAACTCAAGGGAACACCCTGCTCTGGGCCAGGAGAACCACCAAGCGTTTATCTGTGACCTCGCTTCCCTCAGGACTGCAGAAGGTAAAATGCAGAAACAAACTCACCTCTGGACTTCGGTCTCCTCAGTGTGGGGAGATGCTATAGAAGCCGAGTGCTCTCCTACCACACGTCCCTCACGAGGAGGCCTGTACACATGCTGTTGTGTCTCCTCTCCCAGAAGGCAGGGCACAGAAAGCAGGCTTACCTGATCAGATTCCACCATTTCTGGGTTCAAACTGTTCAGCTCCTACTATAATCTGGGCAACAGTGGAGTTTGGAGCTTTCTGTTGACTTTTTCTAACTGTTCAAATACCAAGTTAGCATACTAGCATTTGGCCTATCATGCATGCTGTGTGGAGAGGAATTCACGAAACCAGCACTGCCCAACCAACTTCCTTCAAGGATGTGAGTGTACATTTGTCCTGTATAGTAGACATTACCCACGTGTGGCTTTCCAGACTTTAAAGTGTGGCCAGTGCAACTGAGGAACTGAATGCTTAATTTGATTTGATTTTAGTTGAAATTAAAATCTAAATAGCCACATGTATAGACAGTGTGACAGCACAGACCATCCTAGACAATCGAGGACACTCCAGTCCAAAGCTTGTTCTAATCTGTAGGTATGTAAATGTGAGCCTAAATTGCTCAGACTGTTTTTTAAATAGCCTGAACTATTATTATTATTTTAAATATAACCAGCACTTACTTAAAGCTGACTATGTTTTAGGCCCTGTTCTAAATATCAGCTAATCGTACACCCGAAACTAATATAATATTGAATGTCAACTGTAATTGAAAAAGATCTTCAATTATAATTGTAAAACAAGTGAAAATCAATGTATCAGATAATTCTTACAACACCCCTATAACGTAGATAGCAACACTCTCCTTACTTTAGGGATGGGAGACGTTAAGTAATTTGTTCAGGAAAGTGGCAGAGCCAGGCTTCAAACCCACAAAGACTTGGCTCTAGAGTCCTTACTCTTAATTCCTGTGCTAACTACCAATTGTACCATCCAATAGAGTAGCTGATAGCTACATGCAACTATTTACATTAATCAAAATTAAATGAAAAGTTCAGTTCTTTCAATGCACTAGCTACATTTCAAGTGCTCAGTAACCACAGGTGGCTGAACTGTTGTATTGGACAGCACGGAAAAACTATTTCCATTTTCACAGAGTCCCATTAAACAGCCCTGCCTCGTGCATCACTGTCAGAAGGCCCCGATATTAGTTTTGAATTTTGCCTCTTCCATGCTAAGTTCTTATTTATCGTATTCCTGTTATGTGCTGGGCAATTCCTAGGTCTGGGGCTACACAGGTGATCCAATGGGCACGGTCCTGTTTTGTGGAATCCATAGTTTAGGAGAGGAGACAGACATTAAACCAAGGGAGTGCAGAGTACTAGGGTAAGTAAGGGTCATCTTTTGGATTAGTGCTGCTGGGACAGTGGACGTCCATCTGGGGAAAAAGATAAAATCCGATCCCTATGTCATGCCATATATAAATCTTAATTCCTGTTGGGTTACAGATCTATATGGAAAAGGTAAGATCTGAAAACTTAAGGACAAGAAGAATATTTTCATGACTTCAGTATAAAGACTTCTTAGAACACAAACATCACTGACCATTAAGGAAAAGATGGATGTATTTGGCTATATTAAGAGTTTCTCTTCATCAAAAAATATGAAATCAAATGTTGTCACCTAGCTAGAGAAGGGTTTTGTTTAGCTCTTAGAATGTTCTCAAAAATATATTTGAATTACATGCCCACATTTTAAAAGTAGACTTATTTCAAATAAAAATCTGAATTTTCAGCTTGCTTTCAAAAAACGGAGGATGACATGGAAACGCTGGGCCCACCATTCCCACAATTCCTCATGGCAACAGAAGCTGCAGAGCCCGCCCCCTTTGCCTGAGGCACGTCCTCTCCAATTCACAGCAGCCCCAACTGGTTCTGTTTTACAAAATCTGCCTGGTCCTTCTAAGCATTGGACTTTCTGTTAGTAGTATCCAGCAAACACAGAAATAACTTAGTAATTCCTAAGTGTGGTAGATGCTTAGTAGGAGAAGTACTGAGTTTTATGATGGAGAAAGAGAGGAATCCAACTATAAAAGGAATGGGGAAGATTCTGCAAGTGACATTTGAGCCTGGGCAAGCTGCCAAGGAGAGAGGTGGTTCCGCAGGCTCATCTGTAAAGTCCCTCAGCAGGCAAAGGGTAGGACCCAGATGCTGTCCCATATCCTACTTTATGTAGGTCCCACAGTAGTCCTAATGCTAGCTGTTAAGCAGAAATAGAAGGAAGAATGCATCCAATAAGACCAGAAAGGGCATATTAGCCAGGAGCCATGAACTAGGAATGATTTCCAATAGCAACACTATTAGGACAGGTACTTGTAACCAGCACACCAGGGATGATCGGAAAAGTATCAGGCATGTGGTGAAAAGAACCCAGAGCTTTCTTTTTATGTTTGGAGCCATGTCTGCCAGGAAAATAAGGAAACCTACAGAAAAGGAAAAAAAAAAAAAGACCAAATTAACAAGTGGATGCGGCGATAATCAGCTTTCTGGGGCACTGGTCCCCCCACTCTCACTGTGCTCGGCAGCTGCAGACACAATTTCTTCTTCTTCAGTTTCCAAATGACCTGCTTTTTTCCTGACACTGTATATTCTTTCAGATCCAGACAATCTCATTTCTCTGCATCCCATCGATCTCTTCAAAGAGAGCTCTGGCACAAAGGAGAGATACATGGGGCATGGAGAATAAGATGAATACAGTCACCAACTCAGTCATGTGGCAAATGTTGTTTATAAGAGAGTATCCCAAGGGCGAGAATTCTTATTTAAACACTGTCACAGAAATCATGTCGGTAAGGCCTAATCTGATGTGTTTTTGCATTTTTACAATAGGTGCCATACTCCTCAAAGAAGAGACCACAGTTTCTAGCACGTAGTAAAAAGAAACATGGCATGGAAAGCATCCTCCAAAAGTCAGACTTGACAGGAGGGAAGCTTCAAATGCAGGTAATGGATGAAGGCTTTTACTTTTGTGTTTCAGAAGCACCGGAAAGCCAGGTTTAACTGAATGTAGTTTTGCTAGACAGCACGGGGGTGGGACAAAATTAATGATTACCGTTAAGAAATAATGTTCGTGGGGAGCGTTTTGAGAGTGTATACAGGATTGCTAAGGGCACCCAGGATGATGTTGTATGCCTAATAAATATAAAGTGGATTCAGTTCAAATGAAGGCATGCACGTAGGTGTCTTTTGAGAAGAAATGAGATTCTTTATCACTGGGTGGTAAATGTATGTTTTCAAGCTCTGTTTGCTATGACTTGAATTAGAATAATACTTTGGGACTTGCAAAATGTCCACCAATTCCTGAACCCATCTCTCAGGGAAAACAACCATCCCTTTGGTTTTGACAAGGCCTTCCAACACACAGCTTCCTTTCTTCGGATCTGTCATAGGTGGATGACCTCATCGAAACAGTGACTGATAAGTCCATGAAGTTACTGGCCCAAAGACACCCTGAGCTCCAACAGTGTGAGTTTCTAAGAAGATAAAATTCTTCAGTCGTCCAAGTAGTTCCAGAAGATTTCCAAGAGAACCATGAGGAAGTATAAATTGAAAAATGTGTGTTTTCCATGTACATGCTGCTGCCTCTGATTTTATTCCTGACTGCATAAAAGTTAACTTCATGGGGATTCTTATCTTTTGGTACATAATCCTGAATAAATCTCTCTAGTGAATAAATCTCTCTAGTGAATTAGTCATTGGGGGAGGGGCGCATTTTTTAGAGTATTCTTCCCATAGTCCTTTAAAAATGCTTTTTCAAAAATTGATTTTTGATTCTGAGTCAATATAAGCAAATTTTTGCTTCATAAATCTTACTAGTAATGGAAAATAGAAACATTTTTATTAAGGCAGAGCCACTCTGCAAATAAATTTCTCCCATGATTTGCCAGATGAAGTTAGAGGAAGCATTTAAAGGCATTACACTTTTAATATGACTACTACTGAGCTAATTTTAAACTTTCATTTTTAAAGATAAGAATTCTTATTAAAACTACAAAAATGTAACATTATTAAGGTATGATTCATACAGTGTCAGATTTTTGAACTAAAATGAATAAGGATGGAACCTAACAAGTATTAAAAATGTGATTCAATACTTGAGAAAATTACAAGTGATTCAACCTTAGCTTAACTTTTATAAAGATCATGAAATTCTTTATGCAAGACCATCTTCACAGACTATTTATCTCAGACTACTCTTCACTTTACCAATACATTTTTTCCCTACTGAAAATGACTCCTAAAGAACAAACCAGTAGAGAGAAAACATATGAACCAAACATTTAACAACTACATTGTTCAAGTACTAGGGCAAAAGATCTAGAAAATAATGCATATGGATTTACTTTGAATCTTGTTATTACCTCTAATACCAGGGATTCTTTATATGGAAACTGCCCCACAATGAGCATACACCACAAACATTTTGCACATTATTTTACAGACTCATAGCCTTCCTGAAGCTATTCATGTACTCCATTTTTAAAAGTGAAAACAATTTCCAGAACTTGACTCATTTTCTCACGCACATCCTAGAAACACCACCTTCTCACAATCTTCAACTTATTTTGTAAGCAAATCAATGTTAACAGTTTCCCTAGAATGCTAAGGCAAACATATCTGGCTTGAAAACATTTTATTAAAAATTTTTTGATGTTGCTTCCTGTCTTTTAAGTTTAAGAATAAAAAAGTTATTTCAAAAAAAATCTATATTGAAGTCATTTTCTTCTGTGAAGAAATATGAATGAAGTGTACATTAATATCTAAAAGCAAAGTGGTTCACTGTCAAAACTAAATATTTCAAGAGCACACAAATTCTAAACACACTAAGATTATGTTGCTACTTTGTCTTGGGAATGGTGAGCGATTAGCTTGTCTACGGCTTAGGATCTGCTTCCATCCTTGTTTCCTGAGCTTCTTCTACTTCCGAGAGCTTTTCATCATCTGCAGTTGAGAAAGAAACGTAAAACCTTAGTCAAATTTGCTTAAATTATATGTTTGATGAATACATGAAAACATTTTTATCCTTTATTAGCCAAATAAGTTTAAAACAAACATGGCAAAATGACAGCCGATGACTGTAATAGGCCCACAAAAATGTTTGGTTTTAAAAGTTCCGTTTTGGTTGTTGTGTGTTAGCTGAATCAAAATGTAAATTTATGTGATAGATTTCACTAAAACAAAAAAAAAAATCTAGGTCTTAGGCTTTTCTTGAAAACGATCAGATCAAGTAAGACAGAAATTTCTGATTGGCTATCATCAATAGGAAGAGCAAGTCTCCAGTTCCCCCAAAGCACCCACTGTTCCCTGGGTATGCAAAGGTGATATGCACTAACGAGTTCACTCACTTATCGTGGCCTGCCTGGATCCTGAGTCGTTATTTTATAGCAGTAAACTATAGTAAACCAAGAAAAATTCCAAATCTATCACCCTTAATTTCTCATAATGTAAACTACCGGGTATGTGTTTAAATCATGAATTACTACTAATTGAGACTTTCTGCATATATTCAGAAAGTTGAGCAACATGAGTACCTTCTAATGTCATACAGCTATACTGCTGTTCTGAAGCTGAAGGTGTACTCTCTAAGATGTATATTTTAGAAGGCATGCCCCTGGATCATTTAAAAATCTGCATAAACATTTATATGAAACGATTTCTACTTACTTTCCAGTGTTTGCTGAAGTTCGTGGATGGTACTAAGAAGAACGTGAAACTGTTTCCGTCTCAATTCCAGCTGTGTTAACAAGAAAAATATTAATACACATTGATCTATAAACATAGACATATCATGATGGCTAACACACTTATGCAAATACCTTATCTTCAACGCTTTCTTTAATATGTGAAAGGTGCTCTAATTCTTTTCCTAGAGCCTCCAGTTCCCTGAAAAAAAAATAAAAAACAGTTATATTTTGCTAATTGGGGGAACAAAATTCACAATTAATACCTAACTTTTTAGTCACTAGATAGTATTTTAAAAATAAAAAACAAAAACGATAATTATAATACTCTATTATGCTGAGTTTTAAAGCAAAGAGGTTTTCTTCTTAACTTCTAAATATGTACTTATTTTTCATCAAACTAAATTTTTAGATAGGAAAACAGAGATAATAGAATATCAAACCCCAAGAATTGATAAGTTTTAACATTTTGTCATACTTATTTCAAATTTTTATTTATTTTTTTGGTAAAAGAAATAAGACATTGCAGATTAACTTGAAATACACTTTGAACCTTACCCCTAGTCCTCCATCACGGGCCTTTTTTCTTCCTTTATCTCCCACTCAGGCAATTACTATATCATTCCAATCCTTCTCTAGTGTATATATTTGTGTCTTTAAATAATATATACTGTTAATATATAATATTTGGGGGGCTGTAACTTTTATAAATGGTTATTATTCTATATATATTTTAGAAACTTAGGAATCATTTAACATTTGTCTTCTGTTTTTTTCCTCTGATTATATTTTTGAGATCTGTGTTTAAAAACTGTGTATCTACTTTATTCTTTTTAACTGCTATTTAGTATTCCACTATATGAGTAGACCATATTCTATTTATTCCTTTCAAATTGATGCTTATTACATGCATTTATTTTAAAACTATAGGTAGTAAGGCAGGAGGAATAAAAAAATCTAATCAATAGTATTAAAATATGTAATATTGATGATCTGATCCTTCTTTTTAGAACATAAGTATTCCTGTAAAACTGGAATGCACAGGCCAGTATGTAAACATTTATGTAGAAAGATAAGTTACTTTCAAGTAGGGTTTCCAGGTGGGAATTCCTGCCCATTCTCAGGAAATTTTCTTGGCTTTCCCGTTCTCAAATCCTGAGAATAGTTGGTTGGGAAACCGGGAAAATCGGATCCTTGAACCCAGTAATACCCACAATGGGCAATAAACGTACTATTCATAATGCATCTTTTAGACATTTTTCCTATTTATCGCTAGACTTTCCAGGTGGGAATTCCTGCCCGTTCTCAGGAATTTCTTTTGCTTTCCCGTTCCCAAATCCTGAGAAAAGTTGGTTGGGAAATCGGGAAAATTGGCTCCTTGAACCCAGGTGGTTGGTAGTATCGGCCATCACTTTGTGGAAATGATTCATCGTGGAGAACAGAAAACAGTTTAATCTCGGGGTTCGGGAATGGGAAAGCAAAAAAAATTCCTGAGAATGGCTGGGAATTCCCTCCTAGAAACCCTACTTTCAAGTAAAGCTCTTAACTTACTTTAATGTCTCATGTCTGTCTGGATGATGCTGGATCACTTTTGCCAAGGCATCATATTCTGAAAGATATAAAAATATTTATAAAATTAAGGTTTTTTTGAACCTGGATATCAAAGCAAAATGTATACTATCACATCTCTCCTAAACACTTTCATAGTAGAGAAATGAAAATGTTTGCGAATGGCAAGAGTATCGCCAGTTTCACTTGATTCAACTACAACTGTAATGACAGGTGATTTCAAAGGTGTTACAAACAAGGACGTCAGCTCCCACTCTGTTTTCCATGTACCTGTTCGTGGGCAGAAGAGAAGGGGCCAGGATAAGTGTAAGTGCTCTTAAGTCGCTGTGAATTATCAACTGGATTGATTGTGAAGAGGATGCTATTCACAATTTGCCCAGCAAATAAAAGATCAGCAAGGTAAATACACCATTAATTTCAGATCGTAGACAACAGCAAATTACACTTCTCACTCATTGTAAAGGTAAAGATTTCAGAAGCTTAGAAATGATTTAAAATTCAGGAATCTTGTTTCTGTTCTCCTGAGACCTCCAAGATAAGTCATGTATCTCCTGTTAACCTTTCTTGGGAAATGATAAATAGTAGCATTCATTTAACAGTCTCATCAGTCAACAAAAAGACTGCAAAACATTTTAAATGATTTTAGAATTCATATTAATTATTAAGTTGATATATCTTGCTATAAAATTGGTCAGTAAACTTGACCACATGCATTTTAGACTGAATTAAAAAAACAACTTTTAAAATTAGGAATCAAACATCATCTTAATTAGCTCATTAAAAAGTAAAATTCATTGTTTTGGAAATCAGCATATTAATTCAATAAAAGTGATTTTTCATAAAAATTTTTTTGGATTACAAAATAATATATGCTTGGTGTAGAAAAAAGAATTTAAGCCATAAAAACCCACAAGCCCAAAATAACCATATACATTTTCTATTTCCTTCTAGTTTTTCATATACATCACAATTATGATTACACATTATAGTTTTTATTTTTCTTTCAATTTACGTTATAAGAGGAGCAATGCCTCTGCCATTAAACATTATTTTGAAATAGTTTTTATGAACTGCAATAAGGACGTATCCTAATTTAAAAAGGACGGATCCTTTTGTTTAAAAGAGATCAAAACAAAACTAAACTTTAACCGTCCTCTTATTTAGGCAGTTTGTAAATGCTTGCTTTGTACTTAACAAAAACTCAATAGGCTTAAATTATTTTCTTGTTTCTTTCTGAAAGTAGCTCCATTAAACAAACGAACAAACAACAAACAAAACTCTAAATTTAGAGTAGTTGTGTAAATTGCTTTTGCTGATTAACCATAACATTATTTAGGCAAAGGAGTCTGAAGACAGTACAACAACGAATACTTAAGAATTACTTGGATAATCAATACAATCCAGGAAATGAAAATTTTTTTCAGCATAGCCTTCCTTCTCCACTATTTTAAAGAGTAATACAGTTTTAAAGAATTAAGTTTGGATACTAATTCTTTTTTATAATTCAGCTTGATTCTACCCAGAGATTTTACCTCACAACATTAAAAACAGCATGAAAATCTAATCAGTAATAAAGTATTTGCACACTAACTCCCACAAAACCCTTACCTTGGCGATTTTTTCGTATTCGTTTTGCTTGAAGAATTTGCTTTTTGCACTCAGCAATTTTTTCATGTGCTCCAGCAATGCTACATTCTATATAAAAAGGTTTTTTAACAGTTACAACAACGTGTATAATCTCCATCTATTTTCAATTCTAAAATGTGTTCTTAAATTTAGTTGCATTGCTAATAAAATAGATGCTGGCATTTTAAAAATAACTGTTAAAGTACTGTATCACATTAGAACACATTTTCATAACCAACATTTACTGTATTCTTTCTATTAATATTATTATTTTACCACTAACCAAAGAAAAATGTTAGTCGGTATTGTTTCCTTTAGACCATAAAAATTAAAGTCACAGAGAAACAGTAATTATTTTAAGTTTCTTTACCTATTTCTTTGTAAATCTTTTCATAATTTTCCATTTCTCTGAGGTTCATGTCATATACCAGCAACGTTTTGCCCATTGAAAATTCACATTGGGACAGTGTGCTCAGCATGCGTTGGTACTGGCTGTATCTAATGAAACAGAAAGAGAAACAGAACAAAGATTCGTGTGGATTGCCAAAGCTGAACTGTCACGGTGCAGGCAAAGGTTTGCTGATTACATTATATCAAGTTCTGAGAGAATCCTGTTTTATTTAAAATCATTTAGAATATCTGTCCCTTATGTTTTCTTTTCCAAATGTAGTACACTTGACTTTATAAACTGCTTTAGTTACAAATCCAAAGATGGCACTGTGGTTCTTATCAATATAAGCTTAATTCAAACAGCTATTTGTTTGAATTTTGTTCTAAGTACTTTTTTAAATGTTTTGATCAAGTATCTTCTTTTTATGCAACCAATTCTGTTCTCACAATGTTGTTTTCACTCTATATAATTATTTATCTATGTGAAAGCTAATTCAAATGAGGAAAGTTTTTCTAAGTTAAAAATTATTAAATATATATAAAACTTTGCAGGAATTTATTAGTTTATTTTAAAAGAACATTTTATTTAGGTATTTTGTCTTGTTAAACACTTATCAACTAAAAATGACCAAATTAATAAACCTAAATTTAATCTTCTTACCACTATGCCTTCTGCACATTTTAATAAACATAAAGCAGGCCTCTTAAGTAAAGGCCAGAAAAATCTACTCTTGATTAACCAGGAGTTGACTCCATTGGACATTTAAGGTGAGTGAAAATTTGCAGTATTAACAGGGCTGTGTATATGGTCTCAAATCTCATCAGGACATTGGCACAGAAACAACAGCGAAATGAAATACCCCTCTTCCTGGGATCCAGAGTTGCACCATTTGATGAAACTTTTCACTAGCAGATTAATTCTCCGATCATCTCCAGCACCATCTCCATCAATTAGGAGACGCTTCCGTATGACTTCGTCTGGAAGAAAGAAGACCATTGGCTCTTGTTAAGGTTCAGGAACAAATAACCGATATCACTACATATACATTCATCCAAAAGAAAATTATTGAAATGTAAGTGTCTTAATGCCACTAAACTGTACACTTAAAAATTGTTAGTGGTCAATTTTATGTTATGTGGGTTTTACTACTATACACACACACACAAAGTAATTGAGAGTCTATTGTGTCAGGCACTGTTCTTGGGGCTGGGGTTACAGCAGAACTGGGATTCTACTGCTGGCTCTTGAGCAGAAATAATTTTCAGGTACCACCAAAGAAATAAAACAGTAATTCTTGGAGAACTTTTTTTTTGGAAAAACCTGTTTAGACAGGAGGAAGGCTGAAGTTTCCATGTCTCTGACACATGTGAGGTACTGGTAAAAAGAATAGAGAGAAAAGAAGACTTAAAAGATGTAGTGACAGACAAGAAAAGAGAACGAAAGATGGGTCAGAGAAAACGGAATGGATTTGTTTTTAAAAAGTGTATAATGTAGTTATTATATCTGGAATGCTCTTTCCCCATGAGGACTTTTTTTTTCTTTTTCTTTTTGACAAGTCTGTCTCACTTTTGTTCCAAGGAAAAGAAAAAGGGAATAGGAGTGCAGATGGTGGTGATGAGTAAGAAGTGTGACACCAAACTGCTGGCTGGGCAGCCCTCAGCTAGTGTTCTTCCTGGATCATAACAGGACAGAGGCAATCTGAAACCACAATAAAATATCATTTTCATCTATTGGACTGCAAAAATCAAAAGACCTGATAATAAAAGTGCTAGCAAGGGTGCTGAGAAACTGCACTTCGCACGTTGATGGAACGTAAGCTGGTTCATGGTTCATGTTTGGCAACTGGGCAGTGACAAACACTACTTAAAATGCACATACTTTTGAGCCCACAATTCCAATTCTAGGAATTCATACTATACGTATGTGTGCACCCATGCTCAAAAATAAAATGTAAAAGGATGTTCTTAACAGTGCTGTTTGTAGTAGAAAGATTGCAAACCTAAATATTCACCGGGAAGAGACTGGTTAAATTATGAAGCATTTAACATCATGCAGCCAAAAGAGTAAGTGTGGGCGTCCATACTGATGCCACGAAATCTCCTTCGATATGTTAAGTAAATGAAAACAAACAGGTGCAGAGAAGCACAGTTTGCTGCCATTTGTGTAGCAAAGAGGAGGCTTTGTGTGTATATGTGTGCACACATCACACACGTGTTGTGTTTGTGTATTCAGAGAATATCTTTGGACGGATACACAAGAAACTGGTAATAGTGGTTGTTTCCGGTGAGAGAATGAGAGGATGAGAACAGATTTAATTTTCTAAATGGCTTTATAGACTGTGTTTCTTTGATTTTTCTATGTGTGTGCTGTTATTGTATAATAAGTTTTAAGGTGTAAATAATTCCTGGAGAGCCGGCATGATGAATCAACAGCAAAATCTTTAAACAATACGTAGTTCCTGTGTGTAGGCAGAAGTATTTTTGAGCGCAGGTGCAGCGGAGATAAACTTTGGAAGGCAGATGGCTCCAAATCTATTCTGTGACAACATCAGATAAACATTTGAGAATTGGATTTTGTTCTCAGAGTCATGGCTTTGACGGGCTGCTCAAACTACAGATTCAACAGGTGTTTCGATTTTACCCTTTAAAATACAAATTAATGCTTTCAGTTTTTAACCACCAACATGCTATTTGAGGAGACTGAGACAAACACAGTCCTTGAAGAGATTAAAATGGGAAAAAAAAATTGATTTTTTAAACTACAAACATGTTTTAACTTTGTTACAATAAACATCCGATGAGTGAACAGTCTGGTATTCGACTAACACTGTTAAATTCCTTTGCCAGTTCTACTCTTTCAAACCCCCAGGAAACCCCTTCTTCCTCCAAGATTCCTGGGCATCTTATTGAGGACCAGGGATTGCAAATTAAACGCACTAGGGGAATAGGGAATAAGGTACAGGGAAGTTGGGAGTGAATACCCTGACTAAAGGGGAAGCTATTACCAAAACTGGTTTTTCAAGAGATTTTTTAAAGTTTGATGACGAACAAAAACATGTTTCAAACAGATTTTGCAATCCTTCCAGCTGCATACCTAAGATCTGTGCACTTTTCTGTATGCGTGTAATATCCCCATTACAAAAGCTTTTGAAAAATGTTTAAAACACTGTACAGGCCAAATAAACTTGGCCAAGGATTCATGAGGGCCAATTCTATGTCTTGTTCATTGATTCTTCCCTAGCCTCTCACACTGTGTCTTTACATTTCTGATGCTCAATAAATATTTTCAAACTGGATTTGTGGTGCCTGCGTGGGACCTCTGTCCTCCAAAGAGAGCTTTGTATCAATAAAACACTAGAAATAGCAGGCAACTACCTTATTTTCAGGACCAAAGCAGAGATTTCTCTTCTTGAATAAAGACATGAGTATCTGATCAATGAGCAGGTATGTTCACAGGTACTAGAGGAGGTTCTGAGAAAGTGAAATAAAGACCTGAGCTCTTTCACTCTAGTTGGAGAAATAACACACACAGAGGCGGCTGTGGCTGTTAAGTGAGTGCTGCAGACATACACAATGGTGGGGATTAAGACAGCTCCCGTGGCTTGGGGGGCAGGGGAGAGTGTTCAGGGGAAATGGAATATGAGGTGCTCTTTAGATACTTAAGAATCAGCAATCAAAAATCTAAAAAGCATCTAATCAAAATTTCAAATAACATATACACCCTTTGAACCAACAATCCTAGATATACTTGCACAGAGGCAGTATAACATAAGTCCATCAACAGGGGACTAGTAAATTTTTGTACAGGAGTATGATGAAATACTGTGAGGCTATAAGAAAGCAAAGGAGGAGGAAACAAACATTTATGTACTGAAATAGATCACTGAAGATAACTTGCTAAAAGAGCAAGGTGAAGAACAGTACGTTTGGCATGTTTCCTTTCATATAAACATGAGGGGGAATAAGAATACACATACTCATGTGCATATATATGGACACGCAAGAAACTAATAAAAGGGGTGACTGAGAGAGGGACAGCATACAGAGCGTAGATGGGGAAACAGACTGGAAAATGGGGAAACATCTTTTTATATTATTTAATTTTTGAATTATATGAGTACTCAATCTGCTAGCTGTTGTTTGAAAAAGGAAGCTACGAAGTGGTGATGGTATCACAGGTTTGCATATGTCCAAATGCAACAAACTGTACACATTAAATATGGTATGTGCAGGCCTTTTGTATCAATAACGCCTCAATGAAGCTGTTAAAAAAGAAAAAAGCGAGCAAGCTAAAGTGCATTCCCTGTCCCCCACTCCAGGCAGGGAGAAAGCGGTGGGCTACAGCAGAGGTGGGGAATGAAAGGCTGGACCTGGGACAGGAGAGCTAGAACACGAGGGAGGCTGGGTGAGTGAAGACAGTTATGGGGGCCCAGGCGCATAAAGGCAGCCTGTGGTCAGACTGGTAGTCCACACTAGCGGTTGCCATGCTAGTAGACTTGGACTGGCAGGGAGGCAGCTGGGAATTGCTAAAGCTTCACAGCAGGACTTTCTAGCAGGATTAAGCTGAGGGCGGAGTACAGAAGGGACTGCAACTGGGACAAGCCCAAAGGCAGGGAGCTAGCTAGGCGGCTACCGCAGCATATGCAGTTAGAGGCTAAAACGGCACGAATTAAAGTAGAGATCAGAATCACAGGTCCTGGAAGGCAGGTTAGGGCTGGGCAGAGAATCGCTTAGGAGAAGGCAGGGGCCCATGCTAACACGGGGCAGCGTGGGTCATTCTGGTAGGGCAGATTCTGTCAAGGCAGTCCCGGCCCTTTCTGGCTTCAGCCCTCGCCCTCTTTCTTCTAAGAGCATTTCCTCACAACCAGACTCCTGGGCCACCAGTCAGAAACTGGGGCCAATGTTCAGAGTAGTCCACAGTGTTTACTTGTGTGTGTGTGTGTGTGTGTGTGTGTGTCCATGTGAGTGTGTGTGAACAGTATTCATCTTCATCTGTAAATGAGAATGAAGCTATCCTCTTTGAAGGACTGCTTGAAACTGTGAAAATAAAAATATACGAAGGAGTGCAATGCCTGTTTACAGTAGGAAAGCAGAAAAAAGTTATCCCTATCTTTATGTTAAATGTAATCCATAACTTGTATCATCCTAAAAATGTTAAAAAGTGAGTAAATGTTGAAGATATATCTCTAGAGATACTTATACACCTATGTAGATATATATTATGTATTTATGCATACAAAGTTTTGTCCAGTTATGATTTCTTACAAATTTGTTTCTGTCTCAAGCTTCATACAGCAAGGTCACACTATTTCTAGCTTAAACTTCATAGATAGTTGATGCCTAAAAAATTCTCGGAATGAGAATTACTGAAATACCATATATAATACTTCATACTTCATATATAAACAAAGCTCTACCCGCAACAAAATAAAACAAAGGGGTAAGTTGCCAGTTTGAAAACAGCCTGAGTTCGATTGATTGACTGATTGATTTATTGATTGATTTTTACCACAGCACTTTTATTTTCCTCACCATGACGTGTTGGTGGGGCCTGATGTTCTCACGTGACAGTAGAAAACCAAAATTTGTTATCATCTCTTCAAGAATTGAGAATTGAGCACAAAAACCTTACATAAATGAAAAGGATGAATAAATTTACAGGCGTAAATGCAAACCATTTTCCAACTCACAAAATGATGGTTAGGTGCCAGGATGTAGGTGGCAATGCCTAACCTCACGCACATTGTTAGGCCCAGGGCCTCTTCTATCCTCGTCAAGGGGAGGGCTCACCTTCTCTCCTTTCATACAACAGCAGCTTGTGTGCTTTTTAAACTTAAAGGGCGCCTGCTACCGATAGTTCCTAACATACGACACACCATTATCGTTTTTAATGGTATCTCATCAATTAGCTCTAGATTGAACACACCTAAAACATGTTCTGCTTACTACACACATTGATTTCATAAATGATTATCGTGCTTGAAGTTCTTCATAAGCAATGTGAATGCTAATATTGATCATTCTGGCGGGTCTTGATCCACGCTGTAAAAAGAGTCAAGAGGCTTAGAGACTATTTTAGTGATGTTCTGAACATCATTCCTTAATTTTCATAAGTACTTTCTGTACTGACCATGAGGATCAACGCCATCTGCAAAGAGCTTTTAAACCAAAATACTTCACATCTGCCCTGAGGATGGTTTTCCACTTGACTTTATTCTTACAGGAAGATTTTCTACTGGATTCAGTTATATCTTGTACTGTAATTATCCCTACAAAATGCCTACCATTCAAAATCACTTTCAAATCTGTTATGACATCTGTATGCTGATAAGCAAATATTTATTCCAAAAACTGGGATGCATTTTAGACTCCTTCCTATCTTATCTGCCAACCTATACCTACAAGAAATATAAAATGACTTAAGACACTAAATAAGCCTCAAAAACTCCTTTTAGTACTCCACTTTCCCTAAGCAGAGAGGCAGGAGGAAATGACTCCTTGACAGTCACTAGACCAACTCTCCATTTCCAAGCCTCTGATCAGTGATGCAGCCATTTTAACTGTTCTCATATTAGCATGGAAAGGACAATCTCTCATAAACCCAGACTAACATTCCTTTCACAACCCCTCATTGTTATTCCCCACAGTAGCTATTAAAACTTTGATTACAAAACAACTTTTTAGAATATCTAGGAGCAATTATTCAAAAAAGGAAAGAGGAAACAATTTGGGAGATGATGGTGAGCTAACTCCCAAAACGCCTCTTTAGGGACAGGTCAAGACTGGACACCAGTGGCAAGAAGAGCCACACTGCTTTGCAACCTCCTCCTAGGTCCCAGCTACCCTCATTCTGCACACTGGAAGCCCTCACAGCACTGCAACCTTACCTGCTTCTGGAAGTAGCTATCCTGGCATTTACCACTGAAGATTAACATTTCCTTTCTAAAAGCAGTTGAGCAAGTACACAAACACACCACTGGCTTTTTCCTGGTGCTCCTAAACCGTCTGGATCCAAAGTGAACACCACAGGAAGGGATAACAATTTGGGACAGGATTACAGTGAAAAACACCTGGCACTAGGGCAATGTAGTAATATGTGTCAAAATTAAAAACATATGTCCTTTGACCTGTCTCCTAGAATTTATGTACATTTTGTACAAATGTACAAAAACATCTATACAAATATCTCCATTGTAACACTATTTGTTACACTATTGTTACACTATTGTAACACTATTTGTTACTATTTGTAAGTGTAACACTATTTGTAAGAGTAAAAAACTGAAAGGAGCTAAATGTTTAATAGGTCAGTTTTAAAAATAGAATACACATTGATATGAAAGAATGAGATAGGGAGAGCTCCAAGCTATATCGTTAATTATAGAAGTATAATGCAGAAGTGTGTAAATTTTTGTGTAAAATTTTAAAGTATACACACACACACACACACAGGCATGTTAACAGATATGCTTGCGATATGCTAAGTGCTGTTCTAAGTGCTCTTCACATACAAACATTTAATCTGCACAATCGCCCTATAAAGTAGATATTATTACCCTATTTTACTGATGAAGGTAAAAAAATATTTTTACTTGCCCAAAATTAAATGTCACAGGAAGTAAGAAATAGAGCTGGGACTCAAACTCAGAAGTCTGGCACCAGTGATGCTTTCTCCCTTTCATGGGCATTTAAAAATCATTCTGGAAGGGCACAAAAATAATAGAATTTATAGTGATTACCTTTGGGGGCAGGGATTAGTAATGGATGGTGTTCACTTGTCACTTGGTGCATTTCTTCCTGAATTTTCTGACATGTGTTATTACAAAAAAATACCAACAGTGGTTATCTGGGTAGTGAACTTACTAGTCATTTTCAGATTTTTTTTCTTCATTTTTTCCTGTATCAAAAAGCTAATCAATGTTCTTTGGTAAATCTATGATGTGTTAACAACAAGAAGAAAACTGGCTTGACCTGAGCGAGACTAAGGCTATGTAAAAACAACGTGTGTGCAGGTTCCTGTTAGATTTATTATTAGATCGCCACTGCTCAAGAGTTATTAAGCTGAATTACGTATATTGCATTGTGTTAGATTCCTCATGGTAAAATAACACCTAGCCCCCACTTGCAAGAAGCTTAAAATCATTAAAACAATTTTTAAAGCAACACTATTAAGAAGAAACAAAAAAGGTAGGTGGAAAGTATAATAAGTAAGATAATTTGACTCCTTCATGTAAATATTGATCTCTCGTGAGACACTTTGGATCAGTCTAAATAAATTGCTTATGCCAAAGTAAATTACTTAAAAAAACAAAAGCAAAAATATTGTGTTGAGGTCCTTTTTCTCTTGACTTATTTAAATATTTATAGTAAGGTGCTAATAAAGTCCAGGTTGAAGCTCCAATCTTGCTTTGGGAAACCATTTATTTTGGCTAAAGAAACATTTATTTAACAGTTGAACTGCAGCAGTAACCCCTGGGCTGGGGCCACAGATGAGGTAACAAAGTGGACAAATTCATTGGCACTAGTGAAAAAAAGAACACAAGAAACAAAAACCCTGTGCCCACAAGTGTCTAATTAACACGGGATCAGCAATTCACATGGCAATAAGAGCAGCAGCAGACACTTACAGTGTTTATACACTTCTATTGGATGACCATACACCTTGTTTGTTTCCTTTCACTATGAAAAGTGTCCTGGTTTGGACAAGAAAATAGTCACTCAACTTGAAAGTGCATTACATACAGTACCACACTTCATCCTTGGAACAACCCTATAGAATGTGTACTATTACCTTCCTTTACAGATACTAAGTGGTGTCACCTCTGCAGTCATAGGAAAACATACACAATTTTATTATTAGAAAGTCATAGTACAGGTCCATTATTTTGCCATATTTTTCATAGGCATATTTCAAACCATTGTTTCAAATTTTAACAAGCATATATCCATGCATTACAGCCTACTTTTAAAAGCCTGTCAAAACTAACAAGCTCTATTAAATGGAATGTACAGCCACCTCCCGCTGCTCCCCTTTCTCGTCTTCCATCTGTTGCTTCGGCATAGCAATACAATACATCTATCTAACGTTCTCTATGCCGCAACAAGGGCTTCTGCAACGATTTCTATAAGGATACTAACACTGTTTAACACCCTTTACATTAGCACATACATAATACAAACTGTGAACATAGTTTAAATTAACAGTGACAACATCTAAACTGTTTTCAGTTAGCCTAAATGCTGGGGTGTCAACAGAGGAGGGAGAATGGCTTTGCCAATAACTGGCTACCTGACAGTAAGTCACTAACGTCCTAAGACCTCCATCTTTCCATCTATAAATGATTGTGTTGGTGATAATATCTATCGTTCAGTGTCTCCTCCCCTCTGAAGTGGGGCAGTTCCTCCATGTAACCAACCTGTCCTTGGGCTGGGTGCAGGAAATAGGGAGCTTCTCCTCCAAGAGTTCCCAGTTCAATTGCAAATGCAGACCCGCATATAAGGATTACAGGAAGGCACAACACCTGGCCACGCACTTCAGATTCAGACTCCCAAGGGAACATCAGCCCTCTTTGATGCCAGAGACAGGTACTGTACTCCTCCAAGATTATCTTCAGGATTCAAAGCCACCCACTTCTCAAAATCTTCTCCACTGCCATCACCCTAATCCAAGCACACTTCGTCTCTCACTTGGAATACTTCTCCTTGGCCTTCCTGCTTCCATTCTTGCCTTCCTAGAATCCATTCTCTTCCCAGCAACCCAGAAGCTTCTAAAAGGTATATCAGATGACTAACTCTTCTGCTTAAAATCCTCCAATCATTTTCAAGTACCCGCAGAAGACACTGCAATCTTCTTCCCGAGGCCTGCAAGGCTCTTCATGAGCTCCTTCTAGTTTATTTTTCCTGACCTCCTTTTGTTCGCACCCCCCTGGCCCACCTGGATCCAGCCCAGCTGCCTCCCTTATCTTCCCTAAGGAGAAGAGTTTGTTTCCACCTCAGGCCTTTGCAGTAGTTATTGCTCTATCTAGAATACTTGGGCAAGGTCTTCGCACCGTTGACCCCTGCAGGTCTCACTTTAAATGTCACTTTTCAGAGTGGTCATACCTGATCCCCCTATTTTAACCTAGTTGTCGGCAGCCCTTCCTTATTACTCTGTCACATACTACCTAGTTCATTCCCAGAACTCAATTAACTTCAGAAATTAATCATGTTCTTTCTCAGAAATTATCTTATTTACTGATTGGTCACACACAATTGCTTCTCTCTCCCAAGTAGGAGTCAGGCCTTGCTCTGCAGTTTATTGCAGTAACCAGCACCTGGCATTGTGCCTAAAAGGTATGGGATTTGTGGGCCTATCACACATATCACTCACTTCTGCTGGATTTTTACCAAAAGCTCAGTTGAGGAAAACCATGTTTATAGAGAAATGCCTGAAGAAGTTTTAGTTTGTCCTTTCCTCTATGGTCTAGATATTCTTAAAGCAAACAAATCTTGCTCTGAATTAAGGCAGACCACCAGAGCTATTCACCTAAACCACATCGTCTATTGGCTCTAGAATACTTTCTAAATTGTGATTTAGCCTTCTTGACCAAGTAAGTGATGTGCTAAGAAATAGCCCAATGGATCATCTCTGTGCCAAAAAGAAGTTAAGCCTGCAACACTGGCTTTTCTTTATAAAAGCCCCAAAGATAAGCTTTTTCCCCAGTATTCAAATCAGAAAAAACTGCTTGTCCTGGAGATCTAATGTTGCTTTCTCTCAAAAATACTCGGTCACAGAATGGACTAGCTCCTGCCTCTTGGTTTGGGCTGCAAGAGAAGCAAGAGCCACTTGCAGCTTTCTTAATAAATGCACCAGACTTTACCCCTAGAATTCTGAGGACCACCCCCACTTCTAACTTCCTCTTGTTTTTCCTCATATCCATGTTCTTTTTGCCCTGTGTCCTCACTCATTTATTTTATCTTTGCTTATTATGGTGAGCTGCCTTAAATATTTTCTAGAATAAGCCAGATGAGTTAATTACGTATTAAAGGCTATAGCAGCAATATGAACAAAATAATATGGTTAGTGGGTGAAAGAGCAACTGGTTCTAGGAAAGAGAAAAGGGGAATAGATGAGGTAGGTCTTGAAGACTAAATGGGCTGTCACCAGGCAGAGAAGGGCAATCTGGGAAGACTAAAGAGAGGAAGAAGGAATGGTGTAAAGATAGTCATTATACAGTAAATGGTGCTGGGAAAACGTATCAGATAACATGCAAAAAAATGAAACTAGACCACGTCACACCATATACAAGAATACACTCAAAATGGATTAAAGACTTAAATGTAAGACCCCAAACCATAAAAATCCTAGTAGAAAACATAAACAGTAAACTCTCTGACAGTGCTTTTAGTAATATATATTTTTTCTGATACATCTCCTTGGGCAAGGGAAACAAAAGGAAAAAATAAACAAATGGGGCTACATCAAACTAAAAAGGTTTTGCACAGCAAAGGAAACCATCAACAAAAAGACCACCTACTAACTGGAAGAAGATAGTCACCAATGATACACCCTATAAAAATATTTAAAATTTATAAAGAACTCATACAACTCAACACCAAAAAAACAAACAATCCAATTTAAAAATGGGCAGAGGACCTGAACAGACATTTCTCCAAAGACATACAGATGACCAATACCGTGTTTCCCTGAAAGCAAGACCTAGCCGGACCATCAGCTCTAAATGCGTCTTTTGGAGCAAAAATTAATATAAGACCGGTATTATACTATATTACACCGGGTATTATATTATATTATATTAGACCTGGTCTTATATTATAGTAAAATAAGACCGAGTCTTATATTAATTTTTGCTCCAAAAGACGCATTAGAGATGATGGTCTGGCTAGGTATTACTTTCAGGGAAACACGGTAGACATAAGAAAAGATGTTCAATGTCACTAATCACCAGAGAAATGCAAATTAAAACCACAATGAGATATCACCTCACACCTTCCAGAATGGCTATCATCAATAAATCAACTAACAACACAGGTTGGCGAGGATATGGAGAAAAGGAAACCCTCTTGCACTGTTAGTGGGATTGCAAATTGGTGCAGCCACTACGGAAAACAGTATGGAGTTTCCTCAAAAAGTAACAAATAGTACTACTTTATGACCCAGCAATTCCACTTCTGGGTGTTTATCCAAAGAAATCCAACACACTAATTCGAAAAAATATACGTATCCTTATGTTCATTGCAGTGTTATTTACAATAGCCAAAATATAGAAACAACCTAAATGCCTATCAATAGATGACTGGATAAAGATGTGGAACACGTATACCATGGAATTTTACTTAGCTATAAAAAGAACAAAATCTTAACCATTTGTGACAACATGTATGGACTTAGAGGGTTTTATGCTAAGTGAAATAAGTCAGATAAAGACAAACACTGTATAATTTCACTTATATGTGGAATCTAAACAACAAAATAAATGATCAAGCAAAACAGAAACAGACTCATAGAGAACAAAATGTCAGATGGCAGGGAGGTTGGGGGGCTGGATGAGAAAGGTGAAGGGATTAGGCAGTAAAAATTGGTAGTTACAAAATAGTCACGGGGATGTAAAGTATAGTATGGGGAATATAGTCAATAATAACAGCTACATGTAGTGCCAAGTGGGTACTAGACTTATCAGGGGGATCATTTCGTAAATTATATAAATACCTAACCACTATGCTGTACCTCTGAAACTAATATTGAATGTCAACTGTAATTGAAAAGAGAAAGAGGAAGAAGGCACATTTCTCATCAAATGAAAGTGGAAAGAGGTGAGTAAACCAGCTCTTACATTTAATAGTATTTATTGAACATTATGTGTCAGACTCAGTGCAAAGCACTTTACAACTTTTATTGCACTTAATACTCAAAGCCCCATGGGGTCAATTTTATTATTATCCCCATATAAAGAATGAAACTGTGGCTCCAAGAGGTTAATTAATCTGCACAAGGTCAGAGAGTTTTCTGGAGATTCCTGTAGCTTCTAAGGATGTGGGGAGCCCTTGACTGTAGTCAGTAACTTCACTAGAATTCATCATCCTTTTCCATCTCCTGGAGGACAAAACTCCTCTCTCCTTTGAAGTTCTCCACCTCAATAAAGAGAAGTAGGACTAACAAGCATACAGTCATTCAAATCAGAAACCTGGGATAACCCTCCATCTTTCCCCTCCCATCCACTCAAATCGTTGAGATCCTAACATTCTCCCCCATAAATCTCTCCCGCACCCGTCCACTTCCCTGCATTCCTTCTTCAATGGAGCCCCCAATAGCTCTCATTAGGACCACTGCAGGAGCAGCTGAGAGCCCGGGCTCTACAACTTACTACCTGTGCAACCTTGGGCAAGTTACTTAATATACATCTGTTCCAGTTCCATCTGTAAAGTGGGAATAATAATCAGAACACTGACATACAATAAACACTATATAAATGTTAGAAATAGGGGAGGGAACTTACAACTCCTCACTTTTCCGTTCCTCTCATCATTCTTCAGATAGTAGAGAGTGTGGTTGTTTTTTTAATGCATTGCACTCAGAAATCTCTGGTTCACAACTCTAAATTCTAGCCAATATTTGTCATTTTTCAGTTCTTTCTAGACTTTGGGGCTCTTGCACACGTCACTCAAGTCCAACTACGTCTATTCATCCTTCAAACATGGGGTTAAGAGTAACTTTTTCAGGGACGCTTTCTGATCTCCAAGAATGATTAGGCATCTTTGTTACCAGCTTCCACAGTTCTCAACCTGTGGTAAGGTCTGCCATGCTTAAAACCAATTATCCAATGTGTCTTTCCCACTAGACTCTTCTCAGAGGGGCAAAAGGCCTCGCTGTGGGTTGTGGGCTGTAATCCCAAGGCCGAGCCCAGGGGGACATCTACTGAATAAACCAAACTGCAATGAAGCCAAGTTAAAATTTCCAACGACGTACCTGGACCGTCAGGAGCCTGCCATTTCACTACGGTCACCACATCCACAAATTGGGGCTTTTCCTGTCCTTCCCAGTGCCGAGCCCCTTACTGTGGAGATCCCTTCTACCTGCAAGTTTTCAGAAGGGGCCTCTCCACAGGCATCCACGCTCACGAGTCACTGTCTTCAAGAGGCCCCGCGACCCCGGCTCTCCCCCGCGACCCCGGCTCTCCCCAGCCCGGATGGCACAGAACTCCCTTCGGTTCTCCCTCCGGTTGCCCAGGGAGCGCGGCCGCCCTCCCCCCGGCATCACCCGGCTGCACTTCTGCTCCTCACGGGTCCACCTCCCGAAGCCGCGCTCGCAACTTCCCGCAAACCCAGCCCTGCCCCTGCCCCCAATTCCGGCTGCACCCAGGTCCCCGGACACACACACCGCCCACGGCCCCGCCCCCCCCGTCCCCACCCCCCCGACCCCCGTCCCCCCCGCCCCCCTGTCCCCCCCGCCCCCACCCCCCCGACCCCCGACCCCACCCCCCGCCCCCCCCCGCGCCGCACCCCGCGAGGTGGGCCCCCCCCCAGCGGCGCAGGACGCCCCCAGGTGCCACCCGCTGTAGGCGGACGCCCCTGGTACACTCGTCCCGCAGCGCGTCTCCCTCCTGCGTGGCCCGAAAGCCTGGCCCCATCCCTGCGGTCCACCGCCCCACCCCCACGGGGGACCCCGCGCGCAGGGCCGCCGCACTCCCCTCCGCGGGCCTGGGCCGCCACCCCCACCCCACCCCACCCCCACGGCCCGGACCCCTCCCGGTACCCCCGCCACGCGGCGTGCCCGCCTGCCCGGGCCCACGTGTGCCTCCCGGCCCCCGGCGAGCCCAGCACCCCCCCCGGCCCCCGCGTGGCCGCGGGCGGGCGAGCGGCCCCGGCAGCGAGAGGGGCTCCGAGGGGGACGCGGGGCTGCGCGGCGAGGCCGCAGGGCCGGGGCGGCCCCGGGCTCCGGGGAGCGGTCCGCCGGCCGGGGCCCGGGACTGCGGGAGCGGCCGCCCAGCCCGGGGGCCGGGGGCCGGGGGCCGGGGGCGTCCGGGGGCGTCCGGGGGCCGGCGGCGGCGGCCTCACCGTCAGTCACGGCTCCCATGGCGTGCGCGGCGGCGGCGCGGGCCGAGGCGGCGGCTGGCGGCGGCCGAGGTCAACTTCCCACAATGCAGCCGGGTAAACAGCCATGGAGGCGGAGGCGGCGGCGCCCGCGGCCGCCCGCTCCGACGCCTGAGCCGCGCTCCCCGCGCTCCCCGCGCTCCCGGGGGCGGCCGCGGCCCGCGCGTGGGGGAGCCAGGCCAGGCGGGCGGCGGCGGCCCCGCTGCAGCCCCGGCCCCGCCGCCCCCGCCGCCCCCGCCCGGCCCCCGCCCGGAGGCCGCCCGGAGGCCGCCGCCAGCCGCCAGGTGAGCTCGCTCGGGCGCCGCCGGTGCGGCGGGGCCGCGGGCCGCCCGGGGTCGGGGTCCCGGCGCCCTCCCGGGGAACGCACCGCGGCCCCCGCCGCCGCGTCCCGGCTGCTGCTGCTGCTGCTGCGGGTGGGCTCGCCCCCGGGGTGGGGAGGGCGGCGTGGGTGCCCGGCCCCTGCGAGCCCGGGGCACGTGGGACTGGGGCACCGATGGGGCGCGGCGCGAGGGTCCGCGCGAAGTTAGCGCCCACGCGCGCCCCGGCGCGTCTCCGACGCGGGCACTTGCGCGGGGCGCGGCCGCGATCAAAAAAGGCCCCGGGTCCCAGGTGGCGTGCTGCGGCCCGGCCGGCCGCCCCCGTGGCTCCCGGGTGCCAGCGCGTGCCCGGCAGGGGGCACAGAAACTTGGCGACCCCCGGGAGCACTTCGCGGGCGACGCGGAGCGGGGTGCGCGCCGCCCTCACCCGGCGCCCGCACCCCGTCGCTGGTCAGGGATGGGTGCTTGTAGTTATTTTTCTCTTTGACTTTCGGAAAATGTCTATGTGACTGTCCCCATCTTAAGGGGAAGTTGAAACTGAAGGGGGAGGGGTGTTTAATGAGAAACGTTGCCTTGTGTGTAAAGCTACACGTTTCCGGAGCACACTGCAGATTATATTGGCATCTCTTCCCCAAAGTCACTTTGATTCAACTTCGATGAGTTTCTCACGAACGGCAACCTTTAGGTCGTGAGAAGGGAGAAGAGGCGAGCACCGACCCAGCTGCTGATTTGCTCTCCAGTGGCATAGATTCAGTTAGGCACAAGCAGCGCGTCTGAGTGTCGAACCCAGGTTTGATATTTTATTGAGCATAGAGTTGTTTTCCGATTTTCCTATCCCGCAAGTAACCGGCCTCTTCATCTCCCGGAGGTAGCGCTTAGTGGGGTGGATCTGGTGGTTTCAGTTTCCTCACTAAAGTTGGGTTCATTTCTCTCAATTCTTTCAAAGAGGAAGAGTTGTAAATGCAAATGTGTAACAACAGTGAAGTGTGTTTCATTTCACGTCTAGCTAGAAACCAGTGTCAATGTAAAATACTATTCATATATGAAGTCAGAACTTCAATTATGCTCTTCAACAGTGTTCTGAAGAATCAGCTCCTTGACTTTTGGCACAGAGGCAAATAAAGTTACGTTGAGTGAAGATTCTTAGGTGTAACTTTCCCTCCCCCAGGGCCTGAAACCTCTCAAGCTTTGAAATAATATTGGCCTAAACACTGGCTGCCTATTTGCATCAGTCCCTGTTCATTTTCTTGGTTTTAGGAGAGAAGATACTCTAACCAAAGAAGAATTACTTTAAATCTAAAGTACTATAAATTGTAAATTGAATGTGTCAATTGATGGTCTACCCCAACGGGCATTTTAGTGGGGATTATTATTGTTTAAAAGGTAACTGTCTGGGTGAAACGATGTTCTTTTTAAGTTACTTGTTACTTGGTCTCATCACCATAATACAGATTTTGAAACAGTATCTAGTGATTTAAAATAATCTTTAATGTTGTGTATAGATAAGTATCCCTGTCCCCTGTAACTGTTAAATTTTCATGAGACATCCTATCCTTTATTCTGTAAGTTCGTTTTGTAACTTACAACTTTATTGAACAGTGCTAGAAATGTTCTGAAGAAGATCAAGAGAGTTTGGAAAGCCTTTAAAGTTGGAGATATACCTGAAAATAAACATTTCTGGAAGTTGTTGAGTCAGGTGGTGGAAAACACATCAAAATTTGAGCTTTTATGAACTTTTAAAAATCTGCTTTGTCAGCCACGTAATTTAACTTGCAGTTGCATTGACACAGATCTGTGTGCTGAACATTTAAAAAATGTTTTAATGGACTTTCCTTCATATATATAGTGAAAGAATATATTTTAGTAAATTTTAGACATTGTCTCTTTTTCATGTTATCATATAACATGTTCATGAATGTTAAAATAGAACTCAAGTTCTAGGCCATACTGACGTTTCTTTTCTAGGAAAATCTTGGCAAGAAGTAGCAGATTCTAAGCTATAACAAACTGATTTCGACTTTGAACTTAAATGACCGTAGATTTGGTGATTTACTCAAGTCATGAGATTCCTGATTTCTTTGAGACTGAGAGTCTAGTGAAGGAAGTTTGTTTCAGTGTTTATTTAATTTTAATTTTATGAAACTATAAAGGATGATAAGATAACTAGCTATATGGTCTTTACCTTGGTCTTATGAAATGATGTAGCATTTCTATAATATCCTTTTAGAGCAAGGGTCCTCCAAGGGTCTGTGAACCTCTGAGCAGGGGTGGGGGTGGGGGTGAGGGGGCAGGTGTCCACGAGTAGGCTTCAAAGGATTCCTGACCCTGTCCTTACAGTTGGGACCGAAACTTTTTGTATATGTGTATTTTTCTGGGGAGAGAGCCTATGGTTTTAAAATAGGTACAGGGCCCAAAAAAGTTAGAGAAAGATGTTTTTATTAAATGGGAGTTAGAATAATTTTTAAGAGAAACAAGTAGGAAAAAGTAGATCTTGGTGTTCAATACTTGCCTTTTAAAGTTTCCTTCAGCCTAGTCATGTGGTCTTAGAGGTGCAAAAAGACTTCCATTTTGTTCCCACAGCAAAGTGTCGCCTGTGAGTTGATAAACCATGCATTGCACATAAAGGGCTTGACATGCTATTTTGAGTGCATTGTGGCTGTTTTTAAATTATATTTAAAATTTTAGAACACATAGATTTGTGGTCCATAACAGCGACTTGAGCCTGACAACCAGCCCTTGGAACAAATGGTTCATTCAGCTTCACTCTCTTATTACTCTCCAGCAAATCTGAAATCTGACTGGGAAGTAGTCACCCTAAGAAATGTGTTTGTGCTTTAGTAAGACAGCAGGGTGTGATGGGAAAAACACAATTTCTGACTCGAAACAGGCTTACGTTCAACTCTGGATTCTTTCATTTACTGTAGCTACTTAACTTGCCTGACCCTCAAGTTTCTCGTCTGGATAAAACTTACTTAGTGGATATGTTAGGAAGCTGGCGTGAAGTTCCTGGTGTAAAACTCACAGCCGCTTATTTGTGCCCTGAGAAGGACTTGGAGAAGCTAGATGTGGGTGACCATTAATAAACATCCGAGTGAACATGTATAAATGAACATGGTACATGATACTGATGTACATTATTTTCAAATAAGTATGATGAAAATACAGCAACTTTGAAAAAAAAGTCAAGTTGTTAAAAATGAGTTAAGACTTACTGGCCCTTATATTGCAGACATTTGGGGAAAGTTGAAGGAGAATGGTGGTGCTGTTGGCCTAGCTAAGGACCTGGATCCTGGCAGAAAGAAGCAGTAGGCGCCCAGCACCCTCGTGGGTCTCTGGGTCGGATTCCGTTTAACTTGTGCTCTTCACTTGTGATTTCAATGAAAAATCTAAGTGAAAAACTGCACTTGTACTTTCCAGTCCTTCACCTCTAAAAATGTTTGCACACCCCCTCCTTTATGGGACCCTCACAGGTACCCCAGGGATTTCATTAGTGGAAGTTTAACTTACAACTTTGGCTGTCTAATTCTGATATCCTTAAGACCTCCACAGGTGGGTACCTGCATCAGTTTTTCTCAACAGGAAAGAGTATGGAAGAACTGAATTGTATTTTCCTTTCTTTAAACATTGAAGGAAGAGAGGGTATTATGAGTGAAAGAAGAGATATATGAATAAAATATTTATAAGGCTCATGGCCATAAAAATACGCTTGCTGCCACTGTTTGTGTGGTCTTTCCCTTTGCCTGCCATTTACTCATGTTGAGCTTTCATGCTTTCTGCTTTCAAGTGGGTAGCGGTTATGAACATAAGCTTTAGGCTCCTAAGTAGAGACAACCTGAGTTTGACTTCCATTTCCTGAGCTTTCTGGTTGAGTCTGGAAGAGATGACCATTAAATGAGATAATAAAAACAAAAGGCTATGCTCAGTCCTAGGTTCCTAGGAAATGCTTGAAAGCGGTAGCCAATTTGAGGATGGTTTCATTCTCATCTTTAAAAGGAAATCGCTAATACATTCTTTCATAGAGAAAACGTTTAATTACACTCATTTCTCTATAAATGCTCTGGAACCATCCTACTTTCAGAACAGCCTCTCACATCTTTCTGGTTACCATGGGCAGGTACCCCACATCTGTAGGACCTATCAGACTTGTCCAGTGTTCTTAACAATTGTGTGGCATTCTCCATTAGGCTGGCAAGTTATGTCTAAGTACTGGGTATGTCAGGGGCCAAACCAGTAAGAATGCACAGGATTGGAGTTTCGATCCATGCAAAACAACACGAACAGAGGTCAGCAAACTCTTTAAAGGACATAATAGTAAATATTTTCAACTTTGCTCGCCACTCAGGTCTCTGTCACATTTATTCTACTCTGCCAATGTATCTAGAAAGCAGCAATAAACATTATGGGCACAGCCAGCTACGCTAAAACTTGGTGGACACTAACATTTGAATTTTGTGTAATTTTATACGTTTTTATTTTTTCAACCATTTAAAAATGTAAAAGCCATTCTCAGCTCATGGTGTGTACGGGCACCAGCTGGATTTGACCCATAGACCACAGTTACCTGACCCCTTGCCTGGAAGAATGTTAGACCCTTAAGTCCTGTGGGTTTGTGGCATCGCCAAGCAAGGCCCCCCCCCCCCCCACACACACACACTGCCATTTGCCACCTCGAGTATTTCAGACCTAGTGTAATGCCCCATCTCCCCCATTAGGATGAAACTCCAGCAGGTTAGTTGTCAGTTACAGTGTGTGGCCGTCCCTTCTTAGCACACACATCATACTGTGCCACCGGGAAGTTTTATGTATGCTAAAAATGTTCTCACCTTGCCCAGTTTTCAATCGACCTTGATGACAACCCTGTCCTGGGTGATGGCTTTGAAGGGAATCAGTGCCTGTGGAGCTGTCTTATGCTTCAAGTTCTTTTTATTCTCCCCTTGCCCTAGAGGGGAAGTAATTGATACTAGGCCCTCAGGTTGCTAACTAGACACTCTTACCTTAAGGAAATCTGTATCCGGCCTCCCCCACCCGCTTTCTGCATGATGTTTGGTTAAATAAAGCACACAAAGATTCCTCTTGTGCTCTAACCCCTGGAGATTAGCTCCAGGATTGGTGTGTACAGAGCATGTAGATGTACATGTCTGTGTGTAATTTCATCCGGCCGCCACGGAAGGCTGAGGGCTGCTGCGTTTAGTTTCACCTTTTCTCTCTCTCTTGACCCTTCCCTCTTGGCTATTGTATCGGATGCAGATTTGGTGACTTGGTAATTGCTATAACTGATTGGTATATTTTTTGGCCTCCCTTCCTGCCTTTTAACATTCTCTGTTAATTTCCTTGTTTTGCAGAAAGTATGTTCTTTTTGGAGTTAAACTTTTCAAAATAACCTTATGCTGAAAATAAAACCACTAGAAACTATTGGGTATTTTAGAATTTTCCCCCTCCACATGTAAACCTAATGTAATGTCAGAGGTATGAATCGATATTTTAATTATTTTTATATAAAGTGCAGTTTTAAAAATTTTCTGCCATTTTATCAAGATATTAGAAATGTAAAATATGTTTTTACTTTTAACATTTAAGGATTTCCTTCTTTTTAAAAAGGTAAATCTGATGTGTATTTTCTGGATGACACTGTGGGCAATACAAATCTAGAGTCATAGAACAGCAAGCCAACATCTAGGAATTTATCTTAAAGAAACAGTTGGTCAAGTGTGCATAGATGTGTGTACCAGACGGCTCACTGTCCAATTTTTTTTATAATGGAAAAACATACAAAGTAATCTAAATGCCTATTAATAGAGGACTGATTAAGTCAGTTAGGGCCTAGCCATACAGTGAAATACTGTTCAGTCTTTAAAAAGAATGATGCAGGTCAATATTTATTGATATGGAATGATACTTAGAAAAAAGAGGATAGCACAAGAATATGTATAATGTGTGATTTTTAAGGTAGGCAAAAGTCCCATGTATAGAAACCTAAAGGAAAGTATCTTATAAGAATACTACAGCAAATACTAGGAACTTGTTTTAAAGTAATAAGATTGTGAGTGAGCTTTTTTCTTTATTCAAATGTTTTTCTCAAATTTTTTTTAAAATCTAGGATGTGCTTCTTTTATAATCAGGAAAAAATAATAAGGCTATTAAAGAATAAACGTAGTAATTGAAAACATCCCCCATTTGTGGCTGATTGAGCCCTCATTCCCTGAGATGACTAATTCCATTCACTGTGTGGTATTGAATGAGAAGTGAAATACCTTTCTCTTACCTTTACAAATGTTTTCTCTATTACGAATAAGCAAAAATATTTTCCAGACTTTTCCAACAGACAAGAAAAAATTCCATACAGAGCATGTAAGTAACAGTTTTCAGAAGAAACTCACTGAAAACACACACATACACACACATTTACATTGATGAAGATAGTATGTTGTGCCTCCTTTTTTGCTGTGAAGGATTTTTTCCCCCGTTGAAATTTCTGTAAAATCATAATGAATTCATATGTGTGGAGGCAGTGTAGGGTAGTGTCTAAAAGCACGAACTCCGCTACTTATTGTCTGTGTTACTTTTTTAGGGCCTCAGTCTCCTCATCTTTAAAATGTGGGTAACACCTTGCTAACTAAGTTGTTATGAAGATTAAATGGGGGCAAGTGCTTAGCAGTGACAGATACTAAACCGTAACTAAGGAGGAAGAAGTGGGGAGGGGAAAGGGTACGTAATAATAATAGAAATGATAGTGATAATATTGGTGATGATAATTATAATATTAGATGCTAACATTTTCCGTCTTCTAGTCATAGGTTTGCATGCGGGCAGAGCCTTGTTTGCCACATTTACTAGCCTACACCCTCTAACCCAGGGGTGTCCAAACTGCGGCCCGCGGGCCAACTGCAGCCTGCGATCCATTTTTAATTGGCCCGCAGCAAATTCCAAAAATATATTTAGTTTGCTTAAACCAGGTGAGGCAATACGTACTTCACCTCGAGTGAGTGGCCCGGCTGTTGGTGTATTTTACCACATATGGCCCTTGGTGAAAACCTTTGAAAAAAGTTTGAACACCCCTGCTCTAACCAGACCAGGAACTTTGACTAAGACAGGTGTGTGGTCTAGTTTCACTCAGTCGTGCTCCCTTTACCCTGGTATCTCTGTGTATACTATCAAAAGGGAAAAGAAAAAAACACAAAAAAACAAAAAACAGTGTTCAGGGGCTAACAACTCACTGGCACAGAGGTGGTGCTCCATAATGTTTGTTGACTGGATGGTAATCTAAGCAAGCATTTTCTCTCTACAGTGTGCGGTGAAATTTTAAAAGAGGGTTTTGGTCATCTTTAAAGTATGTGGAAGAAAATGCCAGGCACAAAAACAGTTAAAGGGAGAATCTGTTTGATTCCTAGTTTTTGAATGAATCATAGCAATTTTGTGTCATTTTTCTTCTCTTAGCCAATTATCTTCAATTTCAATTCAACTATGCTTGCACCTGCATTTTTGTGGTCTATGATAATTTTAGAACATTTTCACTTTATTTTCATGTAAGTTATTTTGGCTTTAGAGTATGTTCTATTCCCCGCCCTAAACCCCCAAGTTCTGACTGGGATACATTTCAGTGTTTTAATGGCATTGGAAACATTGACCTGGTCGTGAAGAATGAGAAGTGTAACTGCATCTGGCTGTGACATAGTTATTTGGCGACATTAGAGCTTTGAGTTTGTCCATAGGAAATTTTAGGAAATGCATGGAATAAAAAAATGTAGAAATATTATGATAATTCATGAAGCATATCTGTCAGTTAACTATTGCTGAGTAGTAACAACACACCCTAAAACTTTGTGGCTTAAAACAGGGACTATTTATTTGTTTACAACTAGGGCAGGGCAGTTCTTTATCTGGTCTTGCCTGGCCTGAGGTCACTAATGTGGCTGTTGTCATATGAAAGCCCCAGTTGGAGCTAGTTGGTCTAGGGACCTCTAGCTGGGACAGCAGATTTTCTCACATGGAGGCACCTTATTCCAAGAGGGTGAGAGCTGCAAGGGTGAGGCCTAGGCTTTGAAGTCACACAGTGTCTCTCTGTCTCATTCTCTTGGTCAAGGCACGCCACAGAACCAGCCTGGATTCAAGGGGTTGGAATTAGACGCCACCTCTTGCTGGGGGAGGCTGCCGAGTGTATCTTGCAGATACTGCCCACAGGAATTGGGTAGGGGTGGGGGCGTGGGTGAGGCATCTATGCAGGCAGTACGCCTCTTGCTTTTGTTGTATTAACTCAACTCCCTTTGTTTGCAATAACTGAGAAACTCTGCTGTGAGGAGCCTTGCTGAGTGCTTCTTTGTGTTATCTCCTGGGGTAACAGCTCTATGAGGTAGGTACTGTTCTTATCCCATTTGAAGGGTATGGTGAGTGAGCCTGGGGGTGGTTAAATAATTTGCCCTAGATCCTGTTCCTAGTTAGGGGCAAATCCTAAATGTTAAGGAAAGTTTATTCCAAAGCAGTGCTTCTTAAACCCATTGCTAAAGAAACTTGCATGGGGAAGGAGACTGAGAAGAAGGAAGAATATCTTTTTTAAAAACTCAAAAGTTCAGTATCTTAATATTTTAAATGAATTTTGTATTGTACTCCATGATCACAGCCCTTTGTTTTACCATCAAACTGATAGTTTAAATTGCTTGCCACTCAAATTAAATGTTATCCCCCAAATCTTTGAAAAAATGGATTTTCTAGACTCAAACTATACCTAATCAGCTAAAGGCCTTTGGTTGTAAGCAGTAGAAACGAAAGCTGGCTACTGTAAGCAAAAAAGGAGGTTACTGGAAGGATGTGGTGTAGCTCCCAGAGTTGACAGTAGAGCTAAAGAACCAGGCCTCAGGATGGGTCAGGTCCAGAGCAGCTACAGGGATCCAGGTAGCAGGCCCCAGGGGACAGTCTCCTCCGGGTGCTGGGCTTACTACCCTCTCCAAGTAACTGTTTTTAACCCCACTTTCTACAGAGAGAGTATCTCTCAGGCCTAGACTTGGCTCTGGCAGGTGCCTTGATTCCTGCTTCACCCAGAGTACCTGCGGGGGAGTTGTCATTCCCCAGCAAGGGGAATGGATGCAGGGCTGGTAAAATCAACAGATGTCCACTATCCGAATACTCGCAGCCTGCTATGTGTGAGTTGCTTTGTGCATTATCAGTCATATTTAACATTTGCAAAACCCGATGACCTTTGGTCCATCCTTCTCCCTCCCAACCTCACGTGCCTCCAAGGGTTCTCAAACCCCAGTTTGAGAAGCACTCTTGTGACTGACTCTATACCAGAAGTGTCCAAACTGCGGCCCGCGGGCCAACTGCGGTCCGCAATCCATTGTTAATTGGCCCGCAGCAAATTCCAAAAATATAGTTTACTTAAATAAACCAGGTGAGGCAGTACGTACTTCACCTTGAGGGAGTGGCCCGGCTGTTTGTGTATTTTACTGCATATGACCCTTGGTGAAAGACGTTGAAAAAAGTTTGGACACCCCTGCTCTATACCATCTGTTTTCATTTCAGCTGGTCAATGCTTACCACTGTAAGTGAAATAGTGCATTTGTCTCTTACATGGTAATCTTCTCTAAAACATGCATTTCTCTGATCTTTAAAAGAAAAGCACGCCGGCCCAGTGGCTCAGGCGGTTGGAGCGCCGTGCTCCTAACACCAAAGGCTGCTGGTTCGATTCCCACATGGGCCAGTGGGTCCCCAACCACAAGGTTGCCGGTTTGATTCCTCGAGTCCCGCAAGGGATGGTGGGCGGTGGCCCCTGCAATTAACAATGGCAACTGGACCTGGAGCTGAGCTGCGCCCTCCACAACTAAGATTGAAAGGACAACTTGACTTGGAAAAAGTCCTGGAAGTACACACTGTTCCCCAATAAAGTCGTGTTGCCCTTCCCCAGTAAAATCTTTAAAAAATAAATAAATAAAAAGACACGCACATGGACTGTAATTTAACCGTTCACTGGTAACCTCATCCCTGTAGAGAACATTGTTACCCAGTGCCCAGTGATCCCTTTAGGACACAGTGAGATAAATACCATTATTGGCCCCTGCACTGAACTGCTCCAAACTGCCCTGCATTTGTTTGTCTTCTGCTGGTGTTTATCTGCTTTCATTGTAACCTTGCTAATACTTTAAAATAAACATTTTAGACCTTGCAGCTCATAGGCTAAAGGGCCAACTAGCATTTATATAGCCTTTATAGTGTAAGTTAAACCTGTTTCAGACAGTAAAATGTGCAAATCCAGTGTTTTATTCAGAGCATTTTCATATACATACTCAGTTTTATTTTATACTCTAATCTTTTGAAATCAGAGAAGAGCAAGTTTTTCCCTACTTTTCAGCTGAGCACGTGATTTAGAAAAGGCAAGCGATTTCCCCTGCAGCATAGGACTGTTCGCAGGAGAAGCCGGGGGTGCTGACCTCCCAGGCCTTTGCTCAGGGCGGGTCTAGAACAGGGTTACCAACCGCAGAAGCCCCTTATCTGGTTTGTCAAGGTTCCGCCTGAATTAGACAGAGATGGGTGAACCTCTGGCCGTTACTGGGGCACATTGGGGCGTAAGGGAGGTATGTCGTCGTCAGCTTGGTCACTAGCAGCTGCGCTTGTTCATTCTTGCTTCAGAGCCCCAGCAGCTCTTCGTTTCCCCACAGATACACCCCACCTCTTGCAATGATTAGCTGGTTTTGAAGTACCTCTTGGAGCCCTTCAGTCTGGCCTTTTTTACTTCACAGCAGTGTAATTACCACCTTGCAGTGCAGTCACTTGTCCTCCCAACTCCTGGACTCTTCTTTTAAATGCTCTGCTCTGTTTTCTGCTGTTCACGTCCACCGCTACAAGAGATTTTGAGAGGAGCACTTGACTCTTGTTTAATTAAGGTCTCCAGGCAGTTTTCTGTTAACAGTAGGGTTGTACGTTAGGCTCTTCCTCCCTTGCTTTTAACTTCATTGTAGTCTGAACCATCAATGTGCTCAGAGAGGTAACATGGTGGTTCTTGTGTAGCCAGATTTTTCTGTAGCGACATCCCAGACTTTTCCCTAGCTTTTAGAACCCTGGCCTAGCATTTAACACTGGTTTTTAAATTTTTCAATTTGTTTCAGGCACTGATTTCTACAACTTCTAACCATGTTCTGTTAACGTCTAACAATAGCGAAAAACCTGTCCTTCTTTTCTTTTGCATTTCTAGTTTGTCTTATGGTCTCATTTTTGCACACATTTTGAACTTGCAGAATCCTTGAACTTAATCCTGAAAAGAACTCTAGCAAAATTCTACACTGAAAAAATGCATATTTTTCGTTTCTTTATATTTTATTCATTAGCATCTTTAAGTTTTAATGTACTGAACACAAAGGGATTTTTAGTGGTGTGGCACATAGCTCCTCTTAGGTGCTCTAAGAGGAAATATTTAAGACTCCATTCTCTATTCCCTCCACTCCCCACCCTGTTGTTTATTATCATCCTGATAGTTATAACTATAAATCATTTGGAAGTCAAAGTTAGAAAAGAGACCATTTGCCATTATATTAGGAAACTTTTAAAAGGAATCACCTGTTCAAATTTACTAGCTTCCTGAAGCTAGTAAAGATGTTTATGGTTTCCAAGATTCCCTGTTAATATTTCAACACTACAAGACAGTGAATAACACATGTTTAGCGACTATAGATTATGAGAAAGGTAACTCCTAGAAAAGATAATATTAAAATTTTCTGTGTAGAAATATAAATAGCACTAAACTGAAAAATCAGTTGTCTTAGTAAACAGCAGTCATGAATTGGTAGTAGGCAGGTTTCTTAGTGCGTCTGTTGCTTTAGCTAACAGCCAGCAACAATTAGCTTTCTTTTCCATAGATCTGGTGTCAAGTATTAATCAGCTGTAGACTGGAAAGTTTTTATTGGCTAGCATTTGTAGTGGAAGAAACACCAGTCTGTTTTTTACCTGTAGCCTTGTAGCCATATAACTGCATATGATATCGTCTGCATGGTGTTCTTACAAAGAGAAACAGTTCCATTCCTTTTCGTGTGTATAAAGAGCACTTCAGAGTATGAAAATAAAGAATTTTGTCCTTGAAGAGTCTAAACTGTCTCCAGTAAGGTCATCATGTATGTAAAAAATAAATGTATATAAAAACAACTTAGCATTCTTGTTTTTCACAATTCGAATGGTTCCATAATTTTTAAAAAGTGCTCATAAAATGATTAGAGTATTGAAAATCTCAAATACATAAAAGCTAAGAAATGTAATTTGGATTTTGAGTTTCAAGCACTATATAAATTTGGTTCTTACGGAAAACAAATTCCTGAATACTTACAGGGTTTTTTTTAATAATTTTTCCGATTGCAAAAACCATAGGTATTTGGAAATTTCACAAATACACAAAAGGAAATAAAAGTTACTCATATTTCTATTACCCAGAGATACCACTTTTACGTTTGATATATATCCACCCCGCTGTTTACAGAGTTTCCCAATAAAATACCTTTTGAAATCAATGCTGAGAATTAAGGATCGAGTGGTAGGAATAGATACCACATTTCCCCCAAAATAAGGCTGGGTCTTATATTAAGGTTTGCTCCAAAATAGGCATTAGGGCTTGTATTAAGGGGATGCCATCCTGAAAAATCATGCTAGGGCTTATTTTCCGGTTAGGTCTTATTTTGGGGTAAACAGTGTGTGAACCGAGTTTTGGTAAACCCACTGCCTCTCTCAGGTGTTGCCGTCAGGCTGAAGAAGGGGCTTCGCCCCCGGGATAGAAGAAGAGAGCTATCTTTCACTTTGGCCAGCCATGGCTGATGTGTAGTAGAACGTCTTTTGTGCAGACTGCTCTCTGTCTACCAGTGTCTTTCTTAGCAACTTTTGGTCAGCTCTGAATGCCTGCTGGTTGCAGAGGAAGAGATTGGAGTTCTTATTGGAATAGCTTGTTGACATAAGCCACATCAGTTCTTATCTCCTCCCTGGAAGAATTCTTTACATCAGCTCTTGTTCAAAAGAATGCCCCATTATTCAGAAATATAGTAAACTCTATGTTACTTGTGCCAAGTGAAAAAGCAAAGTGGGATGTTTGGAGACTCTCAGGTGATTTCCAATTAACATTTAACCTCAAATCCAGACGTCTTGGTAAAAGAAAAATCCGAAGGAGCTCAGAGCAGATTATGGTATAAGCATGTGCCAGTTCTCTCCTGTGGAAAAGAAAAGTGCTAATCTGTTAAAGAGACAGGCAAGGCTGAGCAAAGCAGAATGTCCTCATTCTGCTCATCTTTACCTTAGTGCAGAAGAAAGATTTATCCTCGGATGAAAGAGAGAAAGAAGGAAAGATCATGGGCAGGAGGCTAGTAATACAAGATGGCTGGCTCTCTTTCTGTGTGCCTTGGCTGTGGTAAGCAGATCCTCAGGTCTGAGAAACTAGCAAAGTGAAGTGACACACAGCGCACCTTCCCCAGGCAGTGATAGAGCCTGCTGGTATTCAGGATGAAAATACAATGCTGACTTTGATTCTGAGCCCTGAGCAAGAGGAGAAGTAGGAGGGAGTGGCATCTCTGAACATTTTACTCTTGAAGTGTAACAGACCCCTGCCGAGAGAATTCTAAGTGTGGACCCCTAGGCTCAGCAGCAACTCCAATATTCCCCTGCTCTGACCAGTTTAAAAGGTGTCATTTCTGCCTGAGAACTCTTAAGAGCTTGCGTGCAGTGTTTGGTGTGAAGGAATTGCTCTGGAAGACCAATAACCATTGTGATAACTGCTCACAAGCAAAGGAGGTGCACTGCTGGTTTGACAAATCTGTGGTTTGAATTCTTAGGTCTGGCAGGAGAAAGAGTCCAATGTAGATGGTTCAGAAGACTTTAAAGAAGGGATTATTTCCAGAGGAATAGACAGAGTTAAGGGTGACATGGGGTTCCTGTCACCCAGAAACCAACAGCAATGGGAAGCTGCTATCACTGCTAGGTCAGGAGCAAAGAGAAGAAATAACGTTCATTCCTGGAGTCCAGGGAGAGAGCTGGGGCCATAGAGGAGGGGCCCGCTGATAGGAGCCACAGCCCTGGAGGGATTCAGCCATTGCCAGAAAATGCAGCCCAGAACCAGAAGGGAATAAGGAAGCGCTACTCCCCTCCTCCTTTCTTTCCTCCGTCTTTGATCTCCTTCCAGTGCCTTTCTTGGCCAGACCCACTGCCTGTATGAACCCAGTGATGCTACCCATAGAGGACAGTCTTTGGGGCACAGAGCAGGGCCATGATGGTAGGAAATTGGTCTGGGGATGGAAAGGGGGATCAAACAGTAAATTACTAGCACACCCTAGTAGCGTATTCCTAATCCCACTGTCACCATTTTACCTCATCATCCTTATCTCCTGAAATCCCAAAATAAACCTTGAAGTGTGTGAACTATTGATTATGACTCAGTTCTGTCTTTTAATATAAATAGTCCAAACAGTTACCCTACCCTTATCAGAGTAATTAAATATTCAAGGAGAGAATCTGAACAATTCTCAGAAGAATTGGAAAATCACTGAAAGACCTTCTGTTGGGGCATTTTGTTCTGGGTTAAAATTAAACTAAGATTTTTTTTTTTGAAGTATGCATGTGAATTGTACAGTGATTTATCCTAAAATATAAAAATTGGACATTTAATCACACATTGGTGAAATGGGTTTTGTTGTTAAAGTTAAGCTGCAAAAGGAAAGTGGAACTTTTTTTGAGTCCTTGCATATTATTCCTTCAGATCTATTTAACTAAGGTGGGATGAATTGGCAAGAAGATTCTTACTTGGCATATCTAAATATAAGAAGAGATTTTTAGTTATTAAAAGAGGGTCTGTTTCTATCCGTAGCTTTATTGAGCATTTGGCTTTGAGAGATGGGAAGATAAATAAGATACTTACTCTGCTTTTTGGAAACCTATGTCCAGTGAAAGGAGGTCCACACCCAACTATAATAATCGGCCATAGGTACTCTAATAGAAGCATCAGCTGTGCGATTAACAAGAAGTGGTTTAGTCTGTCTTTACCAGTCTTTCACGCGGCTCACGTATTTATCAAAAGTGTGCACTTATCGTGTCCAGCTTTGGTCAGAGTGAGCCTTTTATTAGTGTTTTATCAAGGGCATCCAATCTTTTGGTACTTTCCCATTGCTTCAAGGATGAATGACATCCCCAACCCTTACCATGTCCCTCAGGGGTCCTCTGATCTGGCCCTAACTACGGCTCCAGCCTCTGGCCTTTTAGTTTCTTAGACTTGCCATGCTTCTTCAGCATCTTTCTCTTGAGATTCCCTTTGCCTGGCATGCCTGCTGCCACCCTCGTCGCCAAACACCTCTTCTGTCTCCTAATCCTAATTTAAATGCCACCGCTTCACAGAAGGCTTCCCTGACCTTTCAGACAAAATCCAGGGATCTTGTTATTTGCTCTCAAACCCATGTGGATTCAGGTAACCCTGCCCTTCTCCTTCAAGCACCTTTTAGTCTGTATGTGTAAAGGTTTGATGGCTGTCTGCCCTACGAGAATGTAAGCACCCTGAGAACAGGGTACCTGTCTGCCTGTTTCACAGCTGTGTCTTCAGCACCAAGCATGGTACCTAATAATATGCTCAATAAAGAATTGTAGAAGGAAGGAAAAGAACTGGTTTCAAGCCCTGAGCCCTAACTCACACTCATTCGTTCTGTGACCTTTGGTATCTGGCCACTTGCAGTCTCAACTTTTTATCTGTGTAATGGGGGTAATGATAATGGCAGTTGGTAAAGGTTAGGCATTGTGCTTTACTTGTGTCATCGCTTTGATTAATCCTCACAGAGATGAAAGGACTTGATTGAGGGCACACAGTTTGTAAACAGAAAACAGGATTTAAATCCTGGTCTGTTTAATTCCCCAAACAATTGTTCTTCTCCAGGCAGGCTTTTCTGTGATTGTCCTGGGGTACGGTGCAGGCAGGAGGTCCTTCCTACTGGAGGTATGCCCCTGCTGAATGTTGGCCTTAGTGAAGAAGCAAGCTGGAGAGTACTTAAACTAGTTTTACAAAATCAAAGTGTGGGATTAACTCCGTTTAGATAAAAGAGGTAAGTGACTTCTAACCTGAGTGAGTACTGAAGGCGCTAGCTGGGTCTAGAAGCACCCTGTAGCGCTAATGTCCTAAGGCACGGACTGCGGCTGGGAGTGAAGAGCCGGGCAGGCTGGGCCAGCCAGGGCCTTGCCACTTTCTGTAGGATGCTGTAGGGAGGTCTTGATGGGTTTTAGGGATTGAAAATATTGTGGAAGCAGGAAGTCCCAATGTGGAGACCCTTTTGGGGGCAGAAGAGTCCAAAGCCCTTCTCCCAGTTTGCGTCTTTGTAGGAAAGGAAGCATTTTCGTTGATTCTTTGATTCTACTGTAGCACCCAGAGTTTGAAAAGGAATCAGCATTATGCGGTAAGGAATGGATGTTTGTGCTCAGATGTTTGGTGTAATTCTGTTGTTGTTTGTTCTTGTCTTTCTGTAAGTGTAGATTGCCTGGCCCAGATGGGTGACAGCCTTGCACAAGTTACTTCACTTCTTTGGCCTCAGTTTCTCACTTGGAAATTAGGGATAATTAAAACACCTCATTGGCTTGTGCAACATCCGCACAGTCGCTGGCACAAAACAGGCTTTCCAGCAATGTTCGCTGTATCATTGTTAATGTATCCTGTTCGTTCTGACCTGTGCCTCGTGAATGAATGTGCATTGTTTGTTTATCAAAGACAGGTTGACTGGGACATAGGAACTGACATAGTTCTAAAGATCATGATATTAGACTTTACAAAGATAGTACAATTGACAATGAAGAAAAGGCAATGACACATCTTAGTGGGCAGTCCTGGTGTTTTCTAGATGTGTTTAGGATGAAGTGCAAAATGTGCACGTGAGCTGATGCTTATAGAACCATCGTTTGGAAATTTAGCCCGGGCTAAATTTCTCATGCATTCTCCCTGAGAAGGAGATTTGATTCTACCTGTTGTACAAATAAGGAAGTTATGCCCCTTTCTTTCTAAGACTTTATCAGACAGCTGTAGAGGCAGACATTAAACCGTGTGCTTCTCCAGACCATTTTGTGTCCTCAGCATTGTAAAGGCTTGATTTATCTTCCATCAACTTCACCATCTCTGCCAGGAGGGAAAATGAAACAGGGCTCTTAATTTCTTTTCTAATTTGTTAGATTAATTGGAAGCACCAGGTATAGCGTGCTGCCTAGTACATAGTAGGGGCTCAGAAATGTTGATTGAATATAAATATTAATCAGATTGAGTGAAAAAAGGATGACAGAGAAAAGCAGTGCTGGCCTCGGCCTACTTTTTATTTTTAAAAAGCCTGAGGTCACTAAAGATTTTATAAGCATAGTGTATTTACACAGACTAAGGGTTGGAATCTGAGGTGAAGAATTTTTCCTGTGTGTTGCAGGGGATTAACGCCAATCTGTGAGGTTTTCGTTATCTACAGAATTCTGTTTCCTACTAGGCACCCCCACTGCCCAAGAAGCTCCTGGCTCTGTCCTTGTGTTGGGCTGATTAGTTTAGTCTCAATGAAGAAAACTGCGTAACATTAAAATACACAAACCATAAGTATGAAGGTGTAAGTCATCACTATTGTATTTCAAAGTCAGATCTGACAGTACTTGTTTTTTCCTTTAGCTCATGTAATTAAGAGTTGACATAAAGGAAATGCCATTTAATGGTAATGGGGGAAGAAAGTAGGAAACCTTATTGTATAAAACAGCAAGCATGCAGCATGTAATTCTCCCCTCCTTCCTTTCCCCAACAACAGAAAAAAATTTTTTTTTCTAGAGGAACTTCATCATGATAAGGCATTTTATTGGCCGTATCAAACCTGAAAGGTAGCCAGTTAGATGGTAGTTCAATTACTAAGCATCCTGTACACCATTTATTATGCCATAGAATGAAGACACTTAGAGATAATTGTGAAATGAATATAAATAAAATATACAAGGTATATGTAATGTGTAATAAAATAAATACTAAATATATGAACATATATAAATAATATGTAATATAGACATAGTAAAGTAACAATATAAAATAAATATCCATGAGTCAATACTGATATAAATAAATGATCGAATAGGTAAGCAAATGGGAGAGAGTAGATAAAACTTCCATGTAGAAGAATTCTAAATGATTTACGTTGATCATCCCCCAAACAGTGGTGAAACATAATTGCCCATCCCTTGAATGTGTACTGTGCTTGATGACTTCCTTCCAAAGAGTACAGTATGGAAAGAGGAAAAAATAATAATTTTGTAGTGGAGAAACCTGCCAAACAGTACCTCAGCCAGGTGATCAGTTAACATGAAGTGACCAGTGTGGTGTGATGTGATGAGAATGGTGCTTTACCTCTGTGGTCTTCCTCCCCAAATCCCACAATTCCATTATAATCGTGAGAAAAACATTGGACAAGCAGTTGAAGACCTTCTACAAAATACCTAACTAGTCCTCCTCAAAACTGTTGTCAAGGTCATCAAAAAAGGACAGTCTGAGAAAGTGTCAGTCTAGAGGAGGAGCCAGGAGACGTGACAACTAAGTGAGTGTGATATCCTGGATGGGATCCTGGAACAGAAAGCACATTAGACAAAAACTAAGGAAATTTGAATGAAGTATGGACTCAGTTAATAACACTGTGTCATTATTGGTTCATCAGTTGGGACAAACGTTGCATACTAATACTAATAAGAGGTTAACAATAGGGAAGCCAAGTGTAGGGTATATAGGAACTCTGTATAATCTTAACAACTTCTCTGTAAACACAAAACCATTCTAAAATTAAACATTTATTTAAAAAGACTATGGCAAAGACAAGTCTATTTTCATCATGCTGGGAGCCTGAAGTAAATAAAGCAGCCCTTGGTGTTCGGAACTAAGTGTGGATGGAGTAAAAGTGGAGCACTTCCTTGCTGTTGTCTTGTAAAGTCACGCCAGTTTATTTGCAGCAGCAGAGACTGCAGTATTTCTAAATGTTCTCCTCTGGAATTTCTTACTAGCATGACTTTTCCCCCCTTTGCTTCTATCCAGTAGCAGTCCCTTGAGTGGCATTTGCTGTCCTAGTTAATCAGAGGGTAGGATAAATGAAAAACTCTCTTGCCCCTCCTACGAAGTTTCAATGGGCACTGGAAATGTAGGTCAAATTGCATCACTGCAGAAAGGAGCGAGCAGGAAGGTATTTATGAAGTGCTGCCAACCTCTCTTTAGATTCCGAGTCATGATGAACCAGTGTTGAGCCAGCTTAGGTGTGAGATACAAGGAATCAGGGAGTCATGTTTTTTATGCAGTCCCAGAATGTTTACGCATTAATCAGTGATAAAATAAAAATCTCTGTCTAAAGCCCTTAGTGAAAATAACTACACTGGCTTTGTTTAATTTGCATCTCCCAGCTTCTGGAATTCTTTTTGTCTCTTATTTATTAGAGGCACATTGCAGCAGTTTATATTAATTTAGTCAGATGTTTGAATTGTAGAAACACTTGCCATGTGTACATTTTTTAAAAAATCTCATTTTTGGCAATCATATAGGTCTAATAATGTATTTTTCAAATTATGTATAATCATATGCTCAATGAGATCTTGATTAGCATGTAGAAATCACAAAATACGTTCTTTATTTTTATGTTTAAAGTATGCTGTTCCATGGCTCTCTGTTTTTTAAGGGCAAACTCTTACAGATTTTAGGATATAATAAGTCTCTAAATACATGTTTTTGTGTTTACATGTCGTCTGCTACCTGCCCTTTGTGAGACATCCAGACAGGCTGCTAAAATGGTCCTCGTTGCTGAGCTTGTCATGACTAGTGAGCATCCTGACAGGAAAACCTGCTGTGATCTACTCCATTCTCACTCTTGCCTCGCCTCCGTCAAGACGATTGGTAGTTCATCTGTGTATAAAATGGGAAGGCACATAAAATATATTTGCAAAGGATTGGGTACTATTTAATGTTACAGATTGAATACATTATTCTGTCAAATATGTTTATAATCCAGTACACATGTAGCTGGATTTTGAAATAATTATGGATTCATAGGAAGTTGCCAAGACAGTACAGAGAAGTCCTGGTTACTCTTCACCAAGTTTTTCCCGTTGGTTACGTTCTTACCTAACTACCGCACAATAGCGACCCTGGGGAATTGACCTTGGCATAGAGCAGGTGTGCAGTTCCATGTGTGGATTCGTGTAACCACCACCATGATCAAGACACAGAACTTTTCCATCACCACTCTTCGTTGATCCTGTTGTCCTCACAACCCCTAACTCCTGGCACCCCTCTTCTCCAACTCTAATTTTGTCATTTGGGGAATATTATGCAAATGTGATCTTTTGCGATTGGCTTTCTTCACTCAGCATTTAAAACATATTTTTTAAAGAATATTTATGTTAAACATTTAAAAAGAATATTTATTTTTAAAAGGAGTTGTTGTCCAGAGTCTGATTCACTAATTTTCAAACCTGCATTTTTCTAACTTGGGTGTTACATACTCTGTGTTGCTGTATTTAAACAGTGGCCAGTGGAACATGTGATAATAGCATTAGCCTTATTGCCTACTGTCAAGGAAGATACCGTGAAGGTAAAGGGAAAATGACCGTAGGAAAAGCCCATCCCATAAACAAAGTACGTATTACCATCGGTTACTGAGTATGGGTAGGTTGTCTAAATGTGTACTTTAAGTACACCAAATAAAGGAACTGACCCACATTCGTGTTCCATTTCATCTTAAAAGGACTCTTGAAAGAAGAGAAACTTTTTGGAACATGATGTTTAAATGAATAGCAGTTGAAATATTTACACTAATTAGTTAATGCAAAGATTGTGTCACAGAGTTGCCATATGTGGTTGGTGTGAAGTGTCACCATGTGAAAGTCAGTGTCTGCATTGTGTTAATCAGATTTTTTAATGTCTTCAATAGGAAATGGAGCCCTGTGGGTATATGGGAACAAACAGCCTCAGAAGGAACCAGTGTGTTGTTTTCTAACAAAATATAAAAAATATTCTAGGAGCTGTAGGCGGGCATGTTAGTGTTTGGCTACAAATAATGGCTCTAGGGGATCACATGTGCCCAGCCCTGGGGAGCTGAGCAAATGGGAGGTGAGTCCCAAGGCCGTGCAGCTCCCTAACATGGAGGTGAGGGTGTGAGCGCTGGCTCCTCGGCTCGCCCAGAATTCGTGTTCCTGAAGGTTGTGTCAGGACAGATTTTTATGAATGGGATAATCTTGTAACTGTGTAACTGGCAATTAATCTTCATTTGGCTCTGGCTCCTAGCGTTTTAGATGGTTTTCCTCCCAGATAGGAAAATATTCTTTGTAATTAAAATCAACCTCTACTGACAGGCTTACCATTTTTCTCCTGATCATCTTTGTTTTCTTCAAGCAGCATACGATTATACTTGAAGTAGCTACTGGGATGAGGAGAAGGGAAATGATCATTTATCGATCACTGAATATATGTCAGACACTGTACTAAATGTTTATGTGCATTCACACATGTAATTACAGTATTGAAAAAATGCTCTAATCATACTCATTAAGTCATGGATCTGAAATAACAGCATACTAAGTAACTCTACATAGCAAAGAAGCAAATTTTCATGGTGAAGTTTACTTTAGAGGTCTGTTGCCCAAAACAAATGCTATATACATCGTGTTACAGAATATATATCTATTAATTACTTTGTATATTCATGAGGCAATGTGTGAATAATATGCAATATAGATTTGTAAGACCTACCCCTCCTCTTAGCCTCTTTCTATCCAGTTGAGGAAAACAAAAATCAACTAACTATAGGAGTGAAAACTGCTTAACCTGTCAATGCAACATGTATGAGACAATCCATAATTAGTTACCAAATCTTTCAGATTGTAAATGTTATACATGTTCAGAAGAGGAAAAGATTATGAATCTCTGACCCTTGATTTTGTCACCTGTAGTACCTACCTCATAGTGAGAAATGAATAAAATATGTATGTAAAAGACTTTGTATGATGCCTGTTACTCAGTACACCTTCAGTAACTTCGAGCTGTGCTGTTGATAATGAAAACTGGCATGATATAAAGACAACAGCCGTACTGTATTGGAGTAGGCGGACTGCTCTCGCTCCCCAAAACCTCAGTAGCTTAACACAATCCATGTTTACTTCTCACTCAAGCCACAGCTCAGTGTGGGTTGGCAAGGAGACTCGTGCTTCACCCAGGCACTCGGGTGAAATGTGGTGACTCTGCCCCGCTCTGGGTGCTTCAAGCCCTCCATGTGGCCAGCAGAGACTGAGGGTGAAGACCTGAGGCCAGGCACCCAGCCTTTGTGTTCACACGTTAGGACTCGGTCATGAGCCATCCCTTCCTGCAGTGAATACTGGGCAACGTAACCTAACTGTGTGCTCAGGAAGATGAGAATGTGGACATAGGAGAGCATGGGCGATTGATCACAAATAATATTTAGAAAGGCTTAATAGAAGAGGAGGGCTTTTGGTTGGATGTTTTAAAGAAGTGAAATTTGTAATAGGTTGCCACTTTAAGAAGTGGCATTATTTAAAGAGGAAGGGGGGGGAAACGTGCAAGCATTATTAATCAAATTACACATTTATCCAACTAGCCGCTGCTTTTACCATAAGCCATTTGGTAGTGACCTTAGGCAAGCCATTTCACTACATACTGTAAGCCTCCATTTCCTCACTTATAAATATTCTTCATAGGGCGGTGGTGAAGATTAAACAGACAGTGCATGTAGAGGACTTAACACAGGCTCTGGCCCACAGTAAACACTCAGTAAAAGTTGTTGTTATTGCTAGTATTAATAAGTATGGCCCCCGAGGTAAATTCCTAATAGCTGATCATTTATTTGACATCTTTCCAAAGGACCACGTTAGACTATTTAAGAATGACTCAAAGAGGATATTTATAAGAATTTGAGAATTCTATAACCCCAGGCCGATAATAAGAGATTACTGTTCCCCTGATACAATATTGGGGGAGGAGAAGCCCTCTCTGTTCCCCCACCCCCACCCCTCACCCCCAGGCTCCATAGACCTGAGTCCCTAATAAGAGAACAAAAAGGTACTGGACCTTTATTTCCCTATCATCCCTCTTTCCGGTCCTCAGTGTTGAGGTCCATAAGTGAGTTTGCCCGGGAAGAATGAGAGTGAATGCCAGGACAGCTGCTTATTGCTCAGGCCCAATAGCAAAGGCAAGAACATCCCACCCCAGGCACATGCTAACGTGAGCGGATGGGCACCTGTCAGAGCCTGAGGCTCCATTTCATCCAGTTCTATTCAGCAGGCATTTGTTAGCACCTGCAGCGTCAGGCCCTGGATATGGGGTGAAATGTTATAGACATTGCCTCTCAGAAGCCCACTTAGGGAGGTGGGCATGTTTCATCTGAGCCAGGTTTTCAAGGTTGAGTGGGACTTACTTGGAAGGTAAGAAGAAAGCAGTTCCAGGTGGTGGGAACAGCAGGTGCAGAGGAGAGGAACTGAGGGGGGAGCTGCTGTGGTGGGTGGCAGTGAAGGGAATGGTTTTCAGCTCAGCTGTTGGATTGATGGCTTCACTTCTCATCCCACAAGCCTCAGTTTTCTCTCTGTTAAAGGAGTGTAATAAAAGTTCCTATATAGACCGGGGAGGGTTAAGTAAGGTGACACACGTGTGAATGCCAGGCTTACTATGTATTCATCCTGGGCACATAGTGAGTGCTTAGTAAATATCAGATGCTACTACTGTTATTACTGCCATGTGCTTTTGTAAATCAACCTGCAAATCTGCTGAATTAACCCAGGATTTTGCACAGAGACAAATTTGGAGAGCTACTGGGAACTTTATTATAGTTTTGGTTCTCTCCTAGGCTAATGGTGAAATAGGGTACTGTAGTCACAATTGATGGGAAAATGACTTGCTGACCCCTCAGCTAGAAGGAGAAAGAGGCCAGTTAACCTCAGTGGTACCTGGGAGAAAGGGAGCTGTGCCACCTGAAACTGCCAAGGGGGTGCAGGATGGCTGTGCTGAGCCCTTTGGAGAGAGGAGGGGGTGAATGTGTGGAAATGTAGAGGCTTGCAGAAAGTACAGGTTCCTTGAACAATGTTAACACTATGTGAGGGCTTTCCCAGAGGGCTGAGAGAGCCTCAGACTGCCTGCAGGGGCTAACATGTGTCCCTGAAGCTGAGGCCAGAGGTGCTGGAGTCCTTCCTAGGAAGTGGTTTTCTCTCCTTCTTCACCAACTGTTTTCAGACTCGTTTGGTGTTCAGTAGAATGACCCTGGGAGCAGTGCCTGTACCTCACTCAGTAGATGCAGAAGCTCCAGTCGACCTTTGAAGGGGGTGGGGCGGGTGTCCAGTAGCAGGTTGAAAAGACAGGTTGTGTGGAGTATAGAGAAAGGTTCATTCTGAAATTTGCTTTGCCAGGGAGGAAGCCTGGCAGGGTGAAAGCAAGGTGGAACTTGGGTAGGAGGAGAGAATAAACTAGGGACCACGTTAATTCCTGTTTCTGTAGAATATGCCTACAGCTGACATGTGACTTGTTTTTAAAATTTTTAGTTTGTAGGTTTTTCATTTGGGAGAAGAAACTTAGGAAAACAACCTGGGCTCGGTCACAGGCTTGGCTGCCTGCAGGAGACAGCCTGGAAGGAAGATACGTGATGCAGACACGTGGGTCCTTAGGAAGTACATGCCCAGTGACAAGAGGCAGCCCAGGACACAGCGTCAGCTAGTTGTGTCCGTGCAGCAGGGCTGGCCTTAGTCACCAGATTTTTGGACGTTCCAATGGAAAATGGGAGTATGGAATTTTATGTGAATCTTCTCACCTTTTAAGTATAAGTAACAAATTCCTTCCTCCTTCCCCCCCCCACCAAGATCACCAGACAAACAGACAAAAAAAGTGAACTGTTTTAGGCCTGTGGACTTTTTGTTTGCAGTGAGCGTCAAAGAGTGGAGAGAAAAATGTGTAAGTTGGGAGTTTAGCAGCCCAGCCGAATCCACTGCTGGTTCTAGTGAAGACACAGTACCGGCTTTGAGCCCACGCCGAACATGTTTCATTGGATCAATAAATCAGCTTGAGTAAAATCTTTCTTGGTTTTCAGTGTTTTCATATGAGTATGTAGAATGGAGAGATAGGAGTCAGCCTTACCTCAGATCTAATTGACAAGATAGTCAAAACTTGTGTCACCGTCCTTTTACGACCCACCTCTCCAGACTTCTGTCCTCCTTTTCATGCCTCGCCAAGCAACCAGGGTGCCAGTCTCACATTAAATCTTCATGGTTTGCCTAGAATTTAAAAAGTTTAAGAAATAAAAAGGACGTTTATACTGTTGTGCTTCAAAACAAGACCGACTCACTTAGCCTGTGTTTTCTTTCCTTTATCATAGTAGGTAGATTTTTGCTTAATTTTGACAGACTCTATTATATAACAAGAATGTTCAGATTGTGCCTTAAATTGCAACAAGGCTCTCAGAGTCTTAAAAGGACACAGAGATGTTATTCCTAGAAAATAAGTCATTTTTCTCTTTAAAAGTTGATACAATACTGCCCATGTAACAGTGTGGGCTTTTCTTCGTTTAAAGGTAATGAGAAGATTTTTCTGAACCCTTAAGTATCCCTCAGGATCTTCTTTTGTAACAAATTCTCCTGACATCTGCCCTTTTATTTTTTTGATACAAAAGTTTTAACTGTCTTGAGCAAGATCATTTTCGCTGCAGTTATCAAAAATCAATTCAAAAAGACTTAAGCTCGGAAGAGGGGAGCCATTTCCCCTACCAGTCCAGGGGATTCTTCAAACCCTAGGGAAAAAAGCGCTTTGGGCCTCTGGGGGACTATACCTGGGACAGGAAAGACCTGTAACCCCTGGACAGAAACCGTTTCCCTTTCTTTCCTCTGGGGCTGTGTGGCCTCTTGAGGCCAGGTCACTCTGAGCAACACATTTGTTCTTTTTGCTGACTGGCTTTTTCTTATAGACTGAGAACACACGGGGGGTGGGGGTGGGGGTCCTTGCAGCCTAGACCAAGCAGACCCTTTTCATCCCATTTCTAGTTCCAAGGAGAACGATCTCAGTTTGGGTCATGTGTCCAGCTTTGGCTAAAACAGGAGTTTGGAGTCCTGTAGTACAAACATGACTTAGCCTGGGATTGAGAATTACATAGTGCTGAGAAAAAAGGGTCACCATGGGCTAGGCAGCTCCTCCAGGAGAAAGGCATCTTTTACAGTCTTGCCACCCACTAAAAAAAACAAGAATACATAAATTAAATGTAATCTACTCAGGACTTTCGATAACACTCAACTTATATCTTTCCTGTCTTCTTGTCGCCTTCTTTCCCACCTCTAACTGGCTGTCATCTTTTTAAAACCTTTTTTAAAATTGTATTTATTGAATGCTTGTTACGTAGTAGATGGTGAGTGAATAAAAGCTACCAAGTTTTATGTTTCTATTCTTAGAAAATGTTCCCCAGTCTGCCTTTTAAACTATTTCTCTTTGTCTTTGCAAAACAAAATTAAAGTTGCTGTTTAGGCAGTTTGGTGTACTGGAAAGGGAACTAAATAGCACCAAAGGCCTCCAGTCTAGTTACAATTTCAAACCATTTATTTGCCAGGTAATGTCAAGCAAATTATGACCTCTGTTAGTGTATTTCCTCACTAGTAGAATAGAGATCATAACAGCTCTTTTGAGCAGTGTCATTGTGAAGATAAAATGAGAGAATATATACAAACATATGATAGTTTTTTTCCACAGAAAGAAAGATTTGTGACCCCCTAGTCTAAGTAGAAAAGTTACTATTTTTAAATGCTTATTTTTAGTCACTGCCACTACAGTTTTCCTCTAAGAATAGGGTTTCCCCTTAAAGCATTTTTAAGGTATGCAGGCTGGAAAATGGTGAATTCTTTCAATGGCCAGTAATACTATCTTGGGGAAATTTCATAGCACCCCAAAGCTGATGACTTTCTTAGATACTTGTAGAGAAATAGCTGGGGTGTCCTGATGGAAAACTGAAAAATAGCTTGACCTAGTGAAATAAGATCAAGCCTAACCTGACGCCAGTTTTGTTCCACCTCAAGTGTCCTCTGAAGGAATCACCGTCCGCTAGGTGAATGGTTATCTCTAACATAGCATCTTTGTTGGCCATCTCTAGCTTGGTAACTTGTAGCTTCCTTTGAGTGAGTTTTGCATAGCTGTTAAATATTTAGAGTGCAATGAAATGAATTTTGGCTCGGGACAGACATGTTAAGCAAGATAGTGGCTTTTATTGGAAACAAGGCAGAAAAGGAACACTAAAATGGAAATCAGAAAAATTTTCAAAGATAGGGGACTGGGAAGGAATTAGAAATCTGGAGAAGAGAAACATCTGGCTTATAAAGATGGTAGGAATGATTACTTCACAGAATGCTTACATTACTGAAGCCCATTTTGTGGGTGAATAAAACTGAAACTGTTTGAAAAAGAGAGAAGTATGTGAGCCAGGAATAACTTAAAAGCCAATAAAGATAATTATGAATAAATGTCCAAAACAGCATAGAATTTCAGCCACTGACTTTCTGAGATGCTTTATTAGTATCTCAAACCATGGAGGTATTTGGCTTAGCATCTTAGGTTATATGAAAATAAATAAAAGTTGATCAAAGCAATATTCCCGTCACCGACCATGGTGTATAGCACGTGAGGATTATAGGAAGAGAAGTGTGTTAGTAGTAAATTTTTCATAGAAATCAGCCTGCCTTGTGCATTATACTTTAACAGCATCTGCTGCATAGCTGTGCCTGTATTTGCTGTTCTTTCTCTACTGCATGCAAGTCAAACATGAAAACCAGTTCAATGTCTATCTCTGGTTTGTTAATCTCCAGTTCCTGACTCTTAACTCAGTGCTCCTCCCCAAATTAATTTGAATAGTAGCCACATTCCACTTGAAATATATACGTACACATGTGCACAAAAGTATGTAGATAATGGGACATAAATTCCTGTGCTTTTTATAGGAAGATGGTTTACTTGAGTTTTTGTTTCCTGTCTGTAGTATTACGAATGGCTTTTATAAACTGCTGGATGGTAAAGGACAAAGAGCTCTCCAAATAGTAATCTCATTTAGTGTGTACGTGGTTGCCTGTGTGTGTGTGTTTAAATCTGTGATGCTAACAGGTTTCATAGGAGCTTGCTTTCTGAATGGCCATTTTAAAAATGAGGTGAAAACGCATTGGTGGCAGATTATGCACTGTGACTTGAAGCCGCAGGAGCCTGACCCTATGACGTTTTGAGGAGTCATTTGTTCTGAGTTTAGTATAAGTAGAGCCGATTAAGTTCATTGGGAAACAAAGTAAACTACAAATTATGTTGTAAAATTGGTAAAATGCCTCAGATTTTAACACCAACATTTCAAAGCACGTATAATTTTGGAACATCTGGTAATTAATGAGAGTGTAGATTTCTGATTAGCTTTACCCACTGTTTCATGCCTTTGCCCTTTTTCTCTTTTTGTAGAGCTGAGCAGAATTAAGAAGAAAGAGCTTCCGTAGTCACAGCAGATGAAGACCCACTGGTAGATCCATCAGGATTTTTGGCCTGCCCTCCAAAGAAAAGGTAACTGCTGTTTCAACATAGCGCAGCTGAATAAATGTGCTGCTTCCGATTGTAATAGACTTACCAAAGGATGATAGTTTTTAAATTTAAGGTATATGAGTAAGGTTTCAAATTTTAAGCATAACCCTAAATATGATCTTACTAATATGAAATGACAGTGAATTGTAAGAGTACAATATTATTAGGTGTCAAAACAAAAACTACTAAATACTACCCCCCCCATTCATTAAAATTGCAGGAAGACTGGAGATAGGACCCTCCCACTCCTTCCCCCCCACACACTGATCTGTGTTTATCTTCTCCAAGGAAGCTGCCCAAAGATATGCTCTTGTGTTTCTGTCCAGCTCCACTTTCCCAGCTCCTGTTTTCTTCCCTCCACAAGCAATGCAGACCAAGCTGTTCAGGGCTGGGCAGGCAGCTCCTTAGCAATTTGTAAAGTAGGCAGGAGTTCTTCAGGCACACTTTCTGGGCCCAGTGCCTTTGCCCAGCCGCCAGATGGCTCTGTGCTCGTGAGCCATCCCAGATCCTTACACAAATAGCAGCCACCATTAATCAGTTTCTCACTACATGTTTCATGTTTGCCATTGTGCAGTTACTATTTGGGGAAAAGGGATGGTAAGTTTCACAAAATGTGAAAAAGAGGGAAAAATTCCTGGAGGAATTTTTTATTTAAAAAACGATTCATCCTCCCATCTACTCCTAAAAGCAATGAGGGGACTTACAAGTTAAGAGGCAGTTTAAGATGAAGGATAAAACTAAACAGAATCTAAATAGGAAAGACCAAAGGAGTCTCAGCCTCTGAAATTGATCAATTTACATAGTTAGGCAACAGATGCAATGCCTAATCAGGTTTTAGGCAATCGTAGCAAAGATGGAAACATTTCGGACAACATTAACATTCATCTGCAAAGCTACTATTCTGACCCTTACCAGCCAGAAACAGGAGCGTCAGGAAGGATGTTGCAGTTCTGTTCAGGTGTTGAGAAGAACACAGAACTGGGCGGTTCTGAAGTCTCCACCCTCAAAATAAGCCCTTAACATTGTCTGCCCAGAGTGGATAGGGCAGCCCTGCGGAGGTGTCCTTCAGGGATATCAAACTCATCACAAAGGATGTCATTCACTGTGGAATATCTGGAAAGGGCCAGAGAAGAGAGAAGCAGGACTTTCTTAGTTGGTGGTCAGCAATTGGCAGGGGTGAGATTTGGGGGGAAGAGAGGGAGGAAACGTGACCAAAATGCCAAAAGAGCACGTTAGTCCATAAATGCTTATTGAGCTTCTACTATGTACACAGGGATTGTCCTTGAGGAAAAGAGAAGAATAGTAGGTGATTTCCACAGACTACAAATATGACATCCTTTTTGGAATACTATTCTGATGAAAAGATTAGTGTGATACCACGAAGTCAATGACACGGGGTAGGAAAAAAGAAGTGTCACCAACTGAAGTCTGAGGTATGGAATGGGCAAAGTGGAATAGTGAGAAACTGTCACATTCATAACCAACCTTAAAGGGCAGCCCCTTTTCAGCACCAGTTCATAGTAAGCCCAGTATCCATTCCACAAATATTTGCTGCGTGCCTACCTACATATTATGCTCTTCTGGGCACCAGGAGTTAATTCGTAAATCAGAAGGACAAAAGTTCCTGCCATGTGGCACTTACCTCTTAATGGAAAGTGACAGATAATAGCTAGTGAATGCAATAAGTAAATACATTATTCCTTATACTAGATGATAATAACTGGTTAGAAATAGTAGGTCAGGATAAGGAGAATCGGGACTGCTGATAAGGGCTTACAATATTAAATAAGGGTGGTCAGGGTAGGATCTTTGAGGAGGTGAGATCTGAGCATTGAGGGTAAAGGAGTGAACCATTAAGTTGTCTGGGGATACAGTGAAAATCCAGTGCAAAGACCTAAAGCAGAAGCCTGCGTGGGTTGTCCAAGCAATAGAAAGAAGGCCAAAGCTGAGTGAGCGGGCAGGAGAGTGGTAGGAAATAAAGTCTGACAGGTACAAGGCCAGCTTATACCACCTATATTCCATCCGGGCCTTGGCTTTTACTTAGGGAGAAATGGGAGGCCACATGGGAATGTTTTGAGTAGAGGAGTGAGTTGATCTGACTTCTGTTTTTATGAAACCACTTTGCGATAGAGTGTAGGGGGCAAGGGTAAAAGCAGTGAGACTAGTTAGACTGTGGTTATTGCAATAATCCAGTCAAGAGATGATGATATGGCCAGACCTTACAGATTTTTAAGGGAACCGGAACCTTGACTTTAATGATCTTTTTCTTGGGTTTTTCAACATTAGCAACTAATTTAAGAAAACAGTTTGAGTCAACCTAAACAAGTCCGTGGGACTTTGTCATGTGCTGACAATTTGCTATTTTGGGTATAGAGGTAGTGAAGGAATTCAGAACGGTGAGAACTTTGGGCTGGGCGAAGTTGGGGAGGGTAAGAGTTGACTTGAAGCTCACATGAAAGCTTGACTTTGATTCCCACTGAAAGAAGGGAAAGATAATGGCATGCAACTATTCCTAATAGCCAAACGGCAGAAATAACCGAAATGTCCATCAACTGATGAATGGATAAAAAACTGGTATATCCACACAGTGGAATATTATTCGGTGGTAAAGAATAATAGGTTACAATTACATCAACATGGATGAGCCTCGACAACATTATGCTAACTGAAAGAAGCCAGACACGAAAGGTCACATATTGTATGGTTTCAATTATGTGAAATATCCAAAATCGTCAAATCTATTGAGACGGAAGACAGAGGTGGCTTCTTGGGCTGGGGAGGAATGGGAAGTGGGCTGTGACTACTGGATGGGGACAGGGTTTCCTTTGGAGGTGATGAAATGCTCTGGGACCAAGTAGTGATAATGGTCGTACTACATGGTGAATGTACTGAATGTCACTAAGTTGGACACTTTAAAATTGTTAAAATGGTAAGTTTTAGGTGATCTGAGTTTTATCTCGATTTTTAAAAAATTGCTTGTAGAAAAACATTTGAGGGATGTGCATTTTATGTCTCCTTTAGCCAGAGTGGAATCTTTGTGAGGGGGAGTGGTGGGTACTAACGCTATGAAGAGGACAGAGAGTGAAAGGTATGGAGTGCCGGGCTCGGGAGTTTCGAATCTCTTCTGTTGGCAACAGAACAATAGAGCCGCATGTACATCCTCCATGAGGAAGAAGGAAAGTGAGAGGGTGGTGCTTTAGGAATCCCAGCCTCTGGGTCCAAGGAAAGCAAATCGCCCGTTTTATCAGTCTGTGATATTGCTACTCACCTGGTGCAATTTGTTACAAACTCACAAAAATCTCAAACAAAATTAGAGTTTCTTCTTTAAAAAAAAATCCTTATTATAGTTCCTGTTTATAAAAGTTTGTGATTAAAATAAATTAGGTAACTACCGTGTTTCCCCGAAAATAAGACCTAGCCGGCCCATCAGCTCTAATGCATCTTTGGGAGCAAAATTAATATAAGCCTAGGTCTTATTTTACTATAATATAAAACTGGATTTTATCTAACATAATATAATATAAGACCGGGTATATATAAAATTACCACATTGTGCACCTTAACTTCACACAATGTTATATGTCAGTTATATCTCAATAAAGCTAATAAAATTTAAATATTACGTAAATATGTATATTAATAAAAAGCCCCTTTGCATTCTTTCACTTTCTGCTCCCTATAAGGCCAGTTATCCAGACTATTTTCTATGCATAGACTTAACATCATTATTGCTGTTCACAAAAATAGGCATATTACTATGCATAGTATTTTACATGTTGCTTTTAAAAAAATTTATATGTTGGCTGTGTTTCCACTTCTTTCTTTTGGACTGCTACATTATATGCTATACTTTCATTTGTGAAAAAAATTGAAAAGCAAATGCCATTTACCTTTCTTACAGAGGATGAAATATCGTAAAATATAAATGTAGCTAACACTTAATGAGCAGCTGCTATGTGCCAGGTGCTCTTGTAAACATATTAATTCATTGACTCCTCACAACAACCCGATGAAGTAGATACTGTTATGACCCTCCTTTTACAGAGAACCTAACGGAGGCAGAGATGAAACACACCCAGAGTTAGGCCGTGGCAGAGATGGGCTCTAGGACCAGCTTCAATTCCAGCTGATGGCTGTCATGAGGGACGTAGTGGCCAATGGTGTGAGATCGTAGAGATTTTTCAAGAGAAGTCAATCTGGAATTTTGTGTGAAATTTTCCAAGTTTTAATGTTGGCTTAAAAAGTAAAAAGAATAGCTTGATTGAAATGTAATTCAAATACCACAGATTTACCCATTTAATAGTTTTTAGTATATTCACAATGTTGCTCAACCATCACCTCTAGGTCCAACATATTTTCATCACCCCCAAAGGCGACCCCATTTCCATTAAGCAGTCACTCTCCGTCTTCCCTTCTCCCTAGATCCTGGAAGCCACTCATCTGCTTTCTGTCTATGGATTTGCCTATCCTGGACATTTCATATAAATGAAATCATATAATATGTGGTCTTTTGTGTCCAGCTTCTTTTACTTGATTTGTTTGAGGTTCATTTATGGTGTAGCATGCATTAGGACTTCATTCCTTTTAATGGCTGAATAATGTTGTGCTGTGTAGATATACCACATTTTATTTATCCATTTATCAGTTGATGGACACTAGTGCTGCTTCCACCTTTTGGCTGTTGTAAATAATGGTGTGATGAACATTGGTGTACAAGTATCTCTTTGAGTCCGTGCTTTCAATTCTTTTGAGTATATAACTAGAAGTGGAATTGTTGGATCATATGGTAATTCTATGTGTAACCTTTTGAGAGACTGTTTTCCACAAGAGCTGCACCGTTTTACATTCCCACCAGCAAGGTACAAGGATTCCAGTTCTTCTACATCTTTACCAACACTTATCATTTTCTGTTGTTTGTTTGTTTGTTTTTATTTACTTAATAGCCATCGTGGGTATGTAGTTGTATATCGTAGTTTCGATTTATATTTCTCTAATGATAAATGATGTTAAGCATCTTTTCATTTGCTTGTTGGTCGTTTGTGTTATCTTCTTTGGAGAAGTATCTATGTATATATTGAGATCCTTTGCCCGTGTTGAAAATTGGATTATTTGTCTTTTTTATGTTTTTTGAGTTGTAAGAGTTCTTTATACATTCCAGATGCAAGTCCCTTATCAGATGTGATTTGCACAAATTTTCTCCATTCTGTGGATTGTCTTTTCACTTTCTTGAAGCACAACGTTTAATAATTTGAATGGAGTCCAATTCATCAATTTGGCTCTATTTTTTAAGAAATACTCCGTAAGTTCAATTTGAGCCGACTGACCACCCACTTGTGATTGTTGCCCTGCAGCCACTGCCCCCAGAAATCATTTGGGAAAATCCTAATGCTTTGTGAAAAGACCTGTTTTCTGAAGTGGAGAGGGGCAAGCAGCTCTGGAGATTTCTCGTCAGGACCAGTTTTGATTCAGTTCTCCTTTTCTGCTCCTGAAGTTCCCCCGCTTGGAAGAGTTTGGTGGGGAGGAGGATGCGGTGGAAAGTGCGGAAGAGGACCAAGGTCTCTGGTCCTGTGGGTTTATGTTGATCAAAAGAGGGATTAAAATAGATTGGATAGGTTAAAATACAAGGTCGAACCTTTGTCTTGAGTCATAGGTGGTGCCATTTAAAATCAGAATGGCCACGGGAGTATAGTTACTGTGTGTTTTGTTTTATTGGTGGAAAGAGGATGCAAGCCTTTGTGGGTCGGTCTGTCCTTTGTGCAGCAGTACAAATCCAGTGGGCTGCTGAGTCAGGGTGCACACAGGGTGTGGAAGAGTCAGAGGTACTGTCTGCTAGAGCTGTGACTTTGCCGAGAGCTGGAACGTGGCTGAAGAAAGGGGGAAGAAGGATCACTTTCTTAATATTCCTGATAAAGTAGATACTTCTGTTTTACTCGTTTTATAGATGAGGCAACAGGCACTGAGAGGTTGAAGGATTGCCCCAGAGTTATACAGCTAGTAAGTGGTAGAACTGGGATTCCGCCTGGGCAGCTTGGCTATAGAAGCTGTTCTCTTAACCGCTGGGCCCATAAGATGTCGATATTGACAGTCGCTTCGGTGAAATCTGCATCGGTACAAAGGTGATGTAGGGAATTATTTTAAAGTGTGTTTAATTTTGCATTTTATTGCATCTGAGGCAGTGCAATATAACTATATAACTATAATATAGTCAGCCTTTTTTTATAGGTAAATGTTGGTTCTCCTTTTCCATTCCTTTTCTATAACTTAATCCTTTGTATTTTTTTAAACTATTTTACCTGAAAGCTTTAAATGAAGATTTTAAATCAACTTTGTTAATAGTTTAAAATTACAGGCAGTATTAAATTCCTAGAAACATTTGGGCATTATTCAATTTGAAGTTAAACAATTTATTACCTTTTATGTGTGTATTTTTAAATTTTTCTCTTTGAAACAGTTTGCTGTTACTGGTGAATGTTTCTTTGGGAGCATTTGTACACACATATGATTAAGAAAACAAACTAAAAATTCAAAGCTTTGAACTTCTTGGCAAATGGTACAGTTTGTAGAATGAATGCATGTACAGGTTAAGTCTTTAAAAAGATAATTACCTTCATCTTTAAATCTCCACTTTTGCAACTATTAATATTATTCCTAATTTTGCACTTGATTGCCAGCAATTCCAGCCGCTGAGCTGATAAATTCAATTTCCTCCCTCCCCTGTTCTCCCCCTGCTGGAATACTGGCTGTAAGGTACAGTATTTCACTAGACAGAGCCCAGTTAAGGCAAGGCCCTGCCTGCCATACCACACATGCAGATGAGCCCTGGCTCTGTCTGGAGAAGAAAGAAGGAAAGAGAGGTGTGGTCAGAGGAGGGAGAGGGGATAGGAACATTGGCTCAGCCCGTTTTTAGAAGAATTAAAGAAACCAAAGTCAACACATTCCGAATTCAGTGGATCTGAGTTTCTTGTTACTCAAATGAAGGCAGTCCTTTGGGGTTGATAATGGAGAATCTCTGTCACCAACCCTGTAATTTGCACAGATAAATATACTGTAGCTGCTGGTTTTCAAGTTTATTAAAATGTTGTATTGGGACCAGTGGTTTTTTTCTAAGTAAAAGGCTGGTTGCGTGGGGTCTTGCATCTTAGAAAATTTTTGGAAAGTTTCAGCCATTTTACATTAAACAGGATTTAAAGACTGGTGAGATCAACTTTTTTGGTTTGTTTTTTTTCACGTAGTGATGTCTTTGGAGTTTGGACAAAGCATTTTACAAGTGAATCTGTTGTGCAAAGAATCATTCTTGTAAAGAGAGACCTTGTTACCCTTGGCACCTACTGGGAACATCCCTAAATTTGGATGGTGAAGTAAGGCCATATTTTAAATACATCCCTGGAAGGGATGAAATGCTCAGAACTTGGCAGCGTTTCTCTTCTGACGGCCTAGTTCTTAAGCCACAAACAATCTAATTGGTGGTGACAGCTTTTTCCATAAGAGCATTTTGATGAATTAAATGTTTTCCCCTACTTCTCTTCTCATGTCCTCAGCGAAATGACTGTGTTCAGCCTGGCGCCTAGCAGAGTGCCTGGTGTGTGGGAAGCAATCAGGGACCGTTTGATAAATTGAGTCTTCGTTACTCAGACCTTATAAAACATCATTATCTGTACAGACAGATCCTGAAGACCCTCAGAGCTCCAACACATCACGAGAGACACACGGAGGAGAACTGACAGACAGCATATAAGGCACACTGCTGTATTACAATAACTCAATGAATATAAGTTATATTTGGTCATTTTCCTTTTATATTTTTGAGTGTAGAAGAGGAGTATTTAGGTAAGAAGTGATCAGGTTCTTTATTATGGCTTGGTAGGTAAAACCAAGTGTTTGAGTTTCTATTGTACCTTGTTTCCCCGAAAATAAGACCGGGTCTTATATTAATTTTTGCTCCAAAAGATGCATTAGGGCATATTTTCAGGGGATGTCTTATTTTTTCGTGTACAACAACCTACATTTATTCAAATACAGGCATGTCATCTTCTTCTGGAACATTGTCATAATGTACTAAATAGGTCCGTCTGACTGACGATCTTAACTGGGGCTTATTTTCGGGGTAGGCCTTATTTTCGGGGATACACGGTACCCTTGTTTATAGACAATGTCCTTTGTATAGGAGCACTTTTTAAATGTTTCCCAAATTGGAGTGTCAGAACACTGCACTTTCTCATCTAGCATTTTTGATGTTTGTTGGTGATTCATTCAAACCATTGGAAACCCCAAACCAATTATGGATATCAGAAACTGCCTGATCTAGAAAGGGTTAGGACTTGTGGATGAAGAGTGTGGTCAAATGTATTGACGTAGCAGAAGAAATTGTTGGGGAGATGTCAGGAATTGCCTCTCACTCTCTCGGTCCTCACATGTTTGTCAACTTGGTAATAAATTTCTCAGATAATCATTGATCCGAGTGGCTCAGTTTGATGTAGGATACCTATTTATAATGTTTGCTTTATGTTAAACTTTGTAGCACGTGCTTTCCATGGATCTTTTCATGTAATCCTCAGAAGAAGCCTGGCTTTATCTTTGTTTTACAGATTAGGAAACTGTGATGCAGATAAATTATGTAACTTGCTCAGGTTACACAGCTTGCAAGTGGAAGAGCCAGTATATGAACCCAGGAAGAATTCATAGGGACTGGCTCCAGAGTTCTCCCTCATTTTCCTTATCTGTAAATTTTAAGTAATACAAACTTCTGCCATACACAATTGTGGATATTAATTGAGGTAATGTAGTAAGGTACCTATGGCAATCCTTGGTACCTAGTAGGCGCTCAATAATTGCTAATTGCAACTAGTAATAATTTCTCTTAAAACTATCATAATGCTAACAGGATACTTAGTGTTTTTCATTTTAGCCTTGTTGTGTTTTATTTATTAATGAGCCAATTAAAAAAGGAAAAACCAAACAGGTAGCAAAGCAGGGATAAGGACAGAAGTTGAAGTATGATAAATTGCCATATTGATCCCCATTGGGTAGAAGTCATTTTAGTGAATCTTGAAGTATTTTCACAGGTGAATCAACTATTGCAAAAGTATTTTCAAAGCGGGGAGTCGAGAAGTGTCTTGAAGTGGGACTGTACTTGATGTTTGCCATTTTTCCCCTATTTGCCTTCTCACCCTGTACTCTCGGAGAACAGAGGGCTGTACTCAATAGACAAGCTCCCTTTGGTATCTATATAGCCGGGTGGCTCTAACCTTTGCTTTTAAATGGCAGCTCCAAAGGCTGTTCAAATTCAATTTTTCACGTATGTTAAATGTGGAATTACAAAATTCGAAGAATTCATAAACTCTGTCCTTTAATCTAGGAAAACAGACAAACAAGTTGGATATATTTATGTAACTGCAGTTTTTCAGTGATTTGGGATGAAAGAAAAATTAAAAGTCTGCATTAGGGACAGCCTAATTTGAGCCTAAGATTGAGGTTCTATGTTAAGAGTTAGGAACCCTGTTGTAACCAAGGGAATTCCATGTTTTACCTGTGAATGTTTCTCATTGGTACTCTTACTCGTTAAAGCTCTGAAATTCTTTTTTGTCCTTTCAATTGTTTCTACAATTTTTTTGATTATTTTGTTTTTACTACTTATAAGGACCAGGAAGGATCCATAGTTTCACTTTTTGAAACTTCCATCTGCATGCAATCCAGAAAAAAAATTACACACATTTCTAAATCTATGAAAAATAAAAAATTCGCATTTATTTCCGAAAGCTTTTAAATTTTGAACCTAAACCAAACCCTTTCTACAAGAGCCCTGTGTTACATTGAGGTTGCAATAAAATTTCTTTACTCATTTTCACTCTTACTTGAACATTTTTATATTTCTGCAAGTTGGACTTTGTTTCTGTAGCAGAGAAGTTGGTCATCTCTATCATACCAAATGTCCTAGATAAAAACACATGAATAAACTTGCTTCCTCCCCATCTAGAGAAAGCACCTGTAAGCAAGCAGCCAAAACACACGTGCCACAGGAACGCTGATATTGCTGCTATGTGAAATATGATGATCAAAATCCTTGTTTGTCTCAGGCGTCAGATTTTTCACATCTTCATATGCTCTAGTTCATTAAGTAGCCTTTTATTTTACCATCTTTTTTACCATCACTTAAGCAAAAGCTTTGGGCACTGTGTGTTGGGGGCCGGGGGGGGGGTGTTGCTAAGTTTTGTGGGTCTGTGCTTAATTTTGTGAACTAAATGTGACAAAAAACAACAGTATTTTCTGAACACATTTTCCAGGAATGCTTTTACATTGCTCTACTTACTAAGCCCTGGGTTCCCGCTCTGCCCGAGCGAAGGCGACCATAAAGAGGGAAAGACTAAAACTCGAATTAAAAATGAATCCGATTTTTAAATGGCAAGATTTTTTTTTCGGGGTGAATGAATCACTTCCAGGAGCAATGGAAGGGGAAATGGAGAAATTTGGGGTAGTGCCTCCAAAACATGTAAAGGGATTCGCGTCAGTCTCTCCTCCATTCCACCTTACACTGATTTCCGCTGTCCTGTTTGCTGGACGAGAAGTTCAAGTCCCGCTGTGACCTCCAGTGGTGGGCATCGGGTTAACACCCGGTCTCGGGCGAGACACCTGGGACCACACCTGGGCCGCATTTCCTCGCCTGCCCGTGGTTTCGTACGAGCCTGGCGTCCGCCGGTGGACGGCTTCCCATTCACGCTTTTGACAGCTGCGCGGCCACCGCGAGCGGAGAGCTCAGTGCCTCTCGCACCAGCCCCCGCGCCCCTTGGTCGGGACCCACCGCGGGCCCGACGCCGGCGACAGGCACTGGTGCCCCGGGCCGGCCGCCTGCTTTCTCCCGCGGTGGCTGCGTTTCCGACTTCGCCCTGGCTCCACTCCGGGGGCTTGACGTGCAAACTTCGGCGGAGCGAGCTGAGAGGGAGGGACCGGCGAGGGGGAGGAGGCAGCGGGAGGCGCCTCGGCTTAAGGGAGCCGGCGGGCGCCGCCGCTCGGACGGACGCGCGGACGGAAGGGAGGAGCGGGGCCGCCGGCCGGCCCGGGGATGCGAGCGGCCTCCGGCCGGGCAGCCCGAGAGCTGGGGTGCGTTCGGGGCCCCCCGCCGCGGGCAGCCGTGCGGGCGGGGGCGGGGGCGGGGGCGGGGGCGGGGGCGGGCGCCGGCCTCGGGGCCGAGCTCCGCGGCTTCGGCAGGCGGGGGGCCCTGCGCCGCGGTGGCGGGCCGCTGGCGGCGCGTCCCCCCCCGGAGCGGCCGCGGGAGGCGAAAGCGAAAGCGAGCCCTGGCGGCGGACTTTGCGCCCGAGGCGGGGGGTGGCCGGGAGGAGGCAGCGGGGGCTGGGCGGCCGGGGGCGCTGTCAGCGCGCCCCCCCCGGCCCGCGGGCCGCGCACGCCGCCGGAACTCCCCGGCGCCTCCTTAAAAGCGGCCCCCGTGCGACTCTTTTCCCCCTTTTTGTTACATTGTAGAAGCGGAAAGAATGTCGGAGCGGGCCGCGGATGACGTCAGGGGGGAGCCGCGCCGAGCGGCGGCGGCGGCGGGCGGAGCAGCGGCCGCCCGGCAGCAGCAGCAGCAGCAGCCCTCGCAGCCCCAGCGGCAGCACCCGCCGCCGCGGCGCCTACGGCCGGAGGACTGCGGCCCCGGCGCCGCCTCCACCTCGGCCGCCGCCGCAATGGCGACCGTCGGGGAGCGCAGGCCCCTGCCCAGTCCCGAAGCGATGCTGGGACAGTCGTGGAATCTGTGGGTCGAGGCTTCCAAACTTCCTGGGAAGGACGGTGAGTGTCCACGCCTTCCTCCTCCCCACGCCCCTGGCTCGCCCGTCCTCACCTGTCCCCTCCCCTCCCCCCGGCCCGTGACCAGCCCCCTCGGGGGTCAGAGATGCTATCGCCCGGCTGGGGAACGCGGAGGTGCCCGCACCTACTCAGTGCGTGCGTGAGCGGGCGTCACACTCCCGGCCACTGACCTGCCTCTCCCCTCCTCCTGTGTGTGTGTGTCTCCTAGGGACGGAATTGGACGAAAGTTTCAAGGAGTTTGGGAAAAACCGCGAAGTCATGGGGCTCTGTCGCGAAGGTGAGTCCAGCCCCCCGAAGGAGTTTATGCAAACCCTGGGGGACGTTTCCTTGCTGGCTTCACCGGGGCGGGGAACTTGCGCCCACCTTACCCACCTTGCCGGAGGAGGAAGAAGCGGGAGGAGGCAGCATTTGGAAAATCTGGCATCCGGGGGCTTCCTGTGATGGGGAGCATCCTAAAAGCCTTCCGTGGTGCCGCGTGAGCGGCGTGGCTCGGTGATGAGCACTGGGCCCTGCGTTGGGTTCAGGTCTGACCCCTTTAGGAAGAAACAGGAGTGGAGAAAGGAGTGCTCGGCTTCTGAAAGCATTTCCACAAATGCTTTAAAGGGTTCTGGAAAGGAAACCTTGCCACCTGGAATTTTCTGCTGGCGATCAAAATGAATCTTGAACTGAAAAACAAAAAAAATGACGCCTTGCCTGTGCAGCCTTATTTTTTATGGAATTTAAGTTGCAAAGGTTCAACAGGATCATCACAACTGAGGAGCAGTTGGTCAGAATATTTTGTGAGCTGCCAAGATCAGGGAGGGGGAAAGGCCAGAACTTTATATGGTGAAACATATAAGGCCTTTGGTGCCTTAAAGGTGAAATCGGAGTCCAATTATGAGTCAGTTTTTAATACATCTTGTCTGGTAGAAGGATACTCCAGGGAAATGCCTGTAGCTAAAGGTATGCCTTGTCAGGTCAGCTGTCTGGGAAGTGAGACTTCCTTCAGATTTTCTTTTCCCTTGAATGGTCAGCCTTTGCTGTCTAATGCCTCTGCACGTTGGTCAGAAAGGACTTCTGGAGGCCACTCAACTTTAGGTTCATTTCGAGTTACTTTTTTCATTGGTACTATGGACAAGGCATTGAGTGAAGTTTGGTATCCAAAATATTGAGTGTAGATTCTTCTGTGCAATTTTATTTCTCATGTGTAGCCATTTAGTCTGGCATAGTTGTTGTCTGGGGCCCAAGAATAGGTAGAACTTTGGCGAGTAGAACATATTAAAAGTCCAGAGTTGGCCCATTATTCTTGTCTTCACATGTATTTCTTGTTTTTAGTGCCTGTCTTTTCTTCACATTCACTATTTCGGTTTTTTGAATTGGCCACTTGTTGGCCTCTTGGCACTAGGAGAAAGAATAATTCCATTGGCAGCTCTCTGAGAGCTTCCAATTGGAACAGATTATAGAGCAAATTAGTTGATTTTGAAAATGAGAATTGCTGTTTGAGAGCAAAGGAAAGAGGGAAAGCACAGGACTTGCTGGCGATGTTGCAATAGGAAAAGTCAGTTGTTAGTCCGGTTTTAGTGTTGAATTGGCAGCCTGCCTGGACTTAAAAAATTAAAATCACTAGGTGGCAACGCTCATAGGAAGCAGTTGCAGTGGAGTTTTAGAGGACCTGACCCGCTCTGGTTCTTAGTTTTCATTCTCTGGGTGTGGATACATTTCCCATAAAGGGTGTCTAAATCTGTATGAAAACAGTGTGCTAATTATTGGTAATTTCCCTATAGAGGTTAAGTGTATTAGTGTTTCGCCGGGCAACTTGGTCTGGACTGAGACCCAGTTAATTTAGTGGCCTGGACCCAGTTTTTGCCGTATTTGTTATTTTCTTTTGGGACGTATTTATTAGCAGGTTTTATCATGAAGATCTAAGACCTCTTAACTACCTTCTTGATGCACAAAAGGGTCCTGGATTTGGTTGTGTGTCCTTCTGACCTATCAGATTATTCGTGACTGTTAGGGGTGCCATTTTTAAAAGTTGCTCTAACCTTCAGAAGATGCTGAGGTGGCCAGGTCATCTGAAACTCTGCCTGCCTGGTTCGAGTAGAGACTGAAGTCTTTAATTCAGTCAGTTCTCGACTCATTTGTGACTGGATTTTTCGGGGACAGCTTTAAAATCCAATCAGGAGAAGGTTCAGCATTCATGCAGTGGGTCTTTGTTTTTGTAGCAAACAGTTTTTGTCGGGCTTCTAGGAAATGAAAATGCATTTTTAAAAGTATCGAAAATTATTAGACAGTTATCCTTTATCTTTGGTTATGATTATCTCCTACCAAGAAATGGTGTTTTGGAATTACATCCCTACTAAATTCCTCTTGCCAGTCAGATTAAGTTGAAAATATATTTGTAAATAAATTGATCATATGAATGAAGTACTAAAAGTCCAAAACTTTGCATTTTGGAAGATGGCTAGGAATGTGGACTAGACTTCTTGAATTCTTCTCCAGTTCATGATTGCAGAGCTAGGGGTTAGAATCCTGAGTTTGAAAGAAGGTTGCTTAACTTCGTATTAGTTATTTCACCTCTCAGAATCTAGCTTTCCTTCTTTGTAAAAGGAGATGATAATACTTACCTCCCAAGGTGGTCGTAGGGATTGAAATTCAGTTAGGTTAGATACTGTATTGAAAATGACTATCGTACTAATGCCTTTCAGCCCTTTCAATTGCTGATAATCTGAGACCTGATTTCCCAATTTGTTTTTATCTAGGTCAGGGGTTTTTAACCTGGGACTTGAATGGGCTTTAGGGGATCATAGTTCCCCTGAAATTGTGTGCAAAGCACTGTATGTATGTCCGCTTTTTAGGGCAAGTGTTCACAGCTTCTCTTCTATGCTCGAGGATCCTTCACATATCTTCATCCCCCAAATTCAAAACTGCTAAGCTAAGATCTCTCTGTTCTCTCTTTTTCTTCTTGTAGCTTATTTTGTTCAAATCCCTCATGGCAAGTCTGCCCAAGGGTTAATGCTGTGGAAGAGGTTGGAATTATTGATTAATATGGAAATGAGATTATTTGTGGTTTAGTTGATGGATCATTCCCTCTTCCTATTAGCATAGGTAGACAGATGTTAGGATAAAATTTTAGTTATCTTTCAGAGGTCAGTCTGTTTTTCATCTGCATCCTCATACTTTTATTTCCTTGTTTTCTGTAATTTGTAACATTAGTTGATCGCACAGTTGATTTTAGTGGAAAAAAACTGATAATTTTGATTTTCAAATGGCTAAACTCAAAAGACGAATTACCTTTTTTCTAGGTGATTTGTGAAATTTTAGAGTTCACAAAATTATGTTTTGATGAAATTGATTGGAATGAGTAACTGATTAAGGTTTCCGTATTAGTGCCTGAAGATGTAGGGCGCCTTTAAAAATGAAAACATTAAATGCCTTAATTTCATGGCAAATTAAAACAATATATATGGTGTCCTCGTGGAAGTTAAACTTGTAACTGGAAAATGATATTTTCTTTGGGATGCTATCCCTAATTTCTCTTAACCCTGTTGTACAATATTGAAAGTACCCCGTCCTTCCCCTTTTTCTCCAAACACTCTGTCACCATGGTAGCATGTATTACGTGTTGGCCTTTCACAGAGTGGAAGCTCCCAGAGGACAGGGGCATGGCTGATGGAGATATATTTAGCTTCTGCACAGTGTTTGTGCTTAGTAAATATTTGCCCCCAAAATGAATTAATTGGGCTATCAGAAAGATTGAACGGGGTCACGGGAAGATGAGGGGTTCGAGTGACCAATTTTCAAAGGTATGATTCTCCAGGAAGGTGTGCCTTATGGCTCCAAGGGAGGCCAGAGGCTGTCTTTCAGCACCTCCTATTGCTCTGTTCTGAGTTTAGCACTCCATTTACACTTCCCAGAAAGAGTGCAGACAGGACATCACCTCTCTTATCTCTGATATTCAGGCAAAGGAGGAGGATGGCAACCACGTATGATATCCACACTTGATGACAGGTGATTTTTCTGTCATAATAACAGGGCCATAAGTGAGCCTAGGGCAAGATGGAAAAGAGGCTGGTTGGCACCTGGTTGGCACTGACAGGCGGCTAGGATTAAAAAAAAAAAAAAGACTAGGGACGTGGGTAGCCGCAATCAACACAGACTGAGTCAACATAACAATACGAACTTTTCTTTCCTAGGGAAGAAAATAGTTCCTAGTGGACTGAAAATAAATAGGTGTTTGTGTGAAGTACTGTTAAAGTAACTAAACCCTCTCCCTGCAGTGAAGAACTTTTTTACTTTTCTTCAGGGTTTCTCTTGTTTCCCCCCCCCCCCCAACTTTTCGCATGGACAATTTGAAATATACAAAAGTAGAGCAAATGTTTTAATGAGCCAGCCTCCTTGTGTCTGCCGTACAGCTTCAACAACTGAGCCATGGCCCAATCTTATATCGTCTCCTTCCCACTCCCCGCACTGAATCAGTTTGAAGCACGTCTCAGACATATCATTTCTTTTGGTTTCCTTTTTTATGTTTCCACGGACTTCAGTTTGTCTCCTGCAAAATGGAGCGTTAAAGTGCTCTGCACCTTCTTTTGAGGCAAGCCAGGCTGCCTTTCTCATCTCCCCCATGGGTGTTTAGGGTTCTGCAGGTGGCCATGCATGCAGTCAGCCGACATCTCAAGTAGAGGTCGAAACTAAGCCCCCGACAGGAATCAGTGAGACCAGGTTCACTGGTCAGAATCGCATTAGGACACATTTAAGGAGTACTCAGGCGAGTGGGTTGCACGTTGCCCACACTTGATGCTCCCGGGATGAGCATCATGGCTGCAGTGATGGGGGCCGCATCCTTGCCGACAGTTCCTGTATGTAACTTTGCTTGTACAGTCTGCACTAACCCAGGAGTGAAAGAGCCCCTGAAAACCTAGAGAGACACTGACTCCTACAGTAGAAAGTCTTTCTGATTGTGGCACCTTGGCTGTTTTAATGCAAGCGACAGCCTATGAGCCAAATCCTACTTGCAGACTCGCTAAGAATAGTTTTTACATTGTTCAATGGTTGGAATAAAATCTCAAAAGAAGATGATTATTTCATGACATGTGAACAATATATGAAATTCCGATGTCACTGTCCATAAGTAACATTTCATTCAACACAGCCACTGCCATTCATTTACTTAGTATCCGCGGCTACTATCTCCATAGGATGGGTAATGGAGTTGAGTAGGTGCTGCAGAACATACAGCCCACCAAGTCCAAAACTCACTGTCTGTCTCGTTACAAAAAATGCTTGCTATTCTTATCCTGATGGGTTCCTTGGGTAATGAAGGGAAATTCATTCTACAGAATGTGATTCTCGGACTCTGAACTTTCTGTTTTGAGAGGGTGAATCTTCAAAATTGTAAAATCCACTATTCTTAAACCAAAAGTTTATTCAGTATTGAAGAAATAACGTTGAGCTGGAAGTGAATATATGGAGAGAGAAACAGTTTTGTGTAAGAAGGTACCTGTCCTTGTTTGCTGTTGTCATTCACTGCCGCTCTTCTAGGGCATATACCTGTTTGAGGGCAATTCAGATACAGAGCAGTGCAGAGCTGTTCTCCCCCAGCGTCCAAGAGCCTTGGACTCAGGATGGTGCTTGGCTTCTATTAAGTCCCTGGATGGTATGTAAATATTCTAGTGAAAGAATCTATAACTTGTATGGGATATTTGAAAGGTTGCCTGATTCACATTCTTCAGAATTTCTGTCCTTGAGTTGGCTCAGAGAAAGGGAACCCCTGTTGGAGGTCTTGGGGGTTATAAGGTGGATTCACCAGGAAACATCTGCATTTTGATCGATGAAGAGGGCACACAATGCCCTTAGATCACACGTCTTTGTGATTTTGTACTTGCTGAAAAGTGCAACACTTGGCACAATCCATGCTGAATTCCTCAACCCTCCAGGCTTCACGTTGCTGGAAACTATGCTTGTTACCTGTAATAGGATGGGATTCCCGAGTTGTACTCCATTGTGTACAACTCCATGTACTCCATGTACACCTCGGATTCCCGAGTTGTAGTTTGATTGGTTCTTGTAAACTCTGATCTCAGGAGGGAAGCACAAGGAGTTTATGTGTCATTATTGAGTAGGACTTACATCGTATGTCGTCTCATTTCTTCCTTATAAGGACATCCTGCTCCCTCATGTCCTCATCTCACAATGTTCCTCTGTGTATGTGGACACTTCCAGCTTCGGGAGCACTTTTACTGAGTGCCAGCACAGTTTTACTTTCTGGAATCTTCGCAGCAATCCTTTCATCTAGGTGTTACCATTATCCCCATTTTACAGAGGAGGAGACTGAGACTCCGAGGAGTGAGGTACCTCAGTGAGATCACAAAGCATGTAAGAGGCCCTGTAACCCAGATCTGCCTAACTCCGCAGCACATGTGCCTAACCCTCTGCTGTGCTGAGCCCATTCCAGAAGGTGCACGTGCTTCTCATGAACTTGAGCAGGTTGCGTGACCTTTGTTATTCTATCCTCAGCTATGCATACTGACCTTTACAAAAAAAAAAAAAAAAAAAATTTAAGTAAAAATACCAGAGCCTTTTCCTTGCTGTGTCTTACAACAGTCTGTATGTTGTATTTAGCAGTTCTTTTAGAAAATCTTTTCTTTGAGGGGGAGGGGAAGCATGTAGTTTGTATTAGAAGTAATTGGCTTTTAAAAAAAGATTAAATGAAAGCTAAGGTTGTAGCAGATAGCAAACAATCATCTGGGATTTGTGCCATTAAAAAAATCCTTTAAAAAAAGAGAAGTGAAATTTCACTATTTAAATAGCATTTCAATGCAAGATTGCTTTTAATCACATTGATATTCAAAGTTTATGGCAGTATTTCTAATAAATGTGCCCCTCTGATTATTAAAGTATTTTTTGATTGAAGTTCTAAGGAGAAAAAGAAGCCTGTTAGTAGACTTAACAGTTGGAGTTACCATACTTTTGAGAGAAAGGCAGAGGATTACATTTATATTCATCTTGTACAGCAGGGATTATTATAAAGGAGCAAGAGAAGGAGAAGAATGGTTTTTGCATTTCAGGCACTCATAATATAAAACGAGATTAAGTGTTCTTATTCTGTGTAATAAAGACCCTGCTAACTTGAAATGCTTTTTCTCTTCTATGTAAGCTTGTGGTAAGAAAAAGTAATAGTTCATTATCAATTAGATTCACAATCTTAAAACAGAAAATACTCCCCTCCCAGATTATACAGATGTGTTGCACAATCCTGAATTCTAATAATGCAGTAGGAAAAAAAAAGAAAGAAAAAGAAGAATGCTTTTAGTCAATGGTTCTTAGGCGTTTATATTTTAAGCCAGGAAGTTTCTGCAATAAACTGAGGACCAAACATAAGGTTGCCAGCATTTTATAATATGTATAATTAGATACATATATAATTCTTACCGCCTTAAAAGTGTGAGGGCCATTATTTTGAATAAAGGACAGTCCTTTAAATTTGAAGAAAGTTTAGGTTTAGGGAAGACTCATTGCACTGTCCTTATTTCTCTTTTTTTCTTTTTTGGACTTTGTGGAGATAAGTATGTATTTTGGTGTTTGAGAACCACTGCTTTAAATCAATTTCCTAAAGCACCTTCCATGCAGCCTTGCTTCTGTGTGCTATTAGTAGGTGTTATGCAGAAAAGGGGTCCCATGTGCTAAGTCTGCAAAAGGCAACTTGAAGAGGGAGGCAGTACTAGAAACTCCGGTTCTGGTATTAGACAGATGGGTTCAGATCTTTTCTCTAGTAGGTAAATGACTTAAGGGAAATTCCATAGCTTTGCTAAGCCTCAGTTAACTTACCTGTAAAATGGGAATAGTGGTGGTTCCTCATAGTGGTGGGCAGGATGAAATGGTATAATGCAGGTCCAGCACTTTGTACAGTGTCTAGCAGAGTAACTATTCAGTAAATGTTAGTTGCTAATGTTGTTATTTTATCAATGAGAATACAGTGTCCTGAGCAGGCCTCTAATCAAGGGGGCAGCCAGGACTCTCGGGAGCAGCAGGAAGTGAAATGCCAGTTTTCTTTTAGCAGGCAATATGTAGGCAGTGAGAGGAAGCATGCTCAGGATAATAGACAGTAGTACATGAACCCCAGTTTCAGACTTTCTTGGACTTAGTAAAAAGGAGAAGTGGGAGTTGACATTTCTTGTTTCCTCCTTCAGTCGTCTGTTTACTGACAGAGAGAAGCCCGATGTGCGTCTTTCCCTTCCCCGTCCTTGTGCAGAGTTGTGCTTGCGTCTGTTCTGCAAGCCTGTAGTTTGTGTTTCTTTAGAGAGCTTCTTGTAGTGTTTTACAAACCTTTTTTTCCTGGACAGGAAAGGTAAATTACAGCCAACAGAATAAAATCATTCTTTCTAAGTTGGGTATTGGATCAGAGATAACTGAGGCTACGATTACATGGCTTTATGTATGCCTGGTGGTAGTCACAGGGTTTTCTGTCTGAGGAGGGAATTTAGAAAATTGTCTTTTCAATTCTTGGAAATTTCCATTTTAACTTGAAGCGGTTCTCCATTTTAGTTACCTTGTTCTCTTTGGAAACAATAGAGACATATTTTTAAATGGGAAGAAAACCTTAGTAGTATTATGGAAGTTAATACATACTTACTGTAAAGATTTTACTGATAATGGAAGTATGGAATATGAAAGCCTTCATTCTCTGTAATCCCACTCTGGACCAATTTTAAATCTTCAGTTGTAGGACTTGGACTCCGGGCTTCATGATGATTGAGGACACCCATGTAAGTCCTTGGAGCGCTTACTGACAGGCAGGACTGAAATTGTTCAGCCTGGTCATTTCACTTCCTGACAACATTCAGACCCTGTTGTTGGGCAGGCCTCAGGGTAATTTGCCCAATGGGATTCCTGCTTTGAGAATCCTCTGGCTATTTCACCTTAATTCATTTATCTTTCATCCCACAAACATTTGACAGGTGCATTCTCTGTGCCTTTTGCTGGACTAGAATCCGAGGGTACAACGGCAAACAAGGTAAGGCACAGCCCTACCTCCAGTTCAGGCATAAATATTAGCAAATATTTATGGAGTTACCCACTAGGTGCCAGGTTCTTGGGTGGGTGCTGGGGATAGAGTGACACAGTCAGAGAGAACCCCTGCCCTCTAGTGAAGTGAGACACAGTAAATACACAAACATTTCTCAAGGACATTGAGTGCCGTAAAATCAATAAAGTAGGCGAATGAGTTGGGAGTGGGGGAGGGAGGGTTCTAACTAACATGACCAGGAAGGCTTTTCTGGGACTCTAACATTTGAGCTGAGATCTGAATGATGAGAGAAAAGTGGCCACTGGGTCATCTGGATGGAGAAAGAAGTATGTTCCAAGCAGAAGGCAAAAGCAAATACATGGCCTCTGACTGAGATGGGAGTGGAGAAGAGTGGAGGTTAAGGAGGCTCTTGAAGTTCAGATCACGGAGGCCAAGGTCAGGCATTTCGCTTTATCCTGAGGATAATGGGAGTTGCTGGGGGGGGGGGGTAACTTCAGCTGGAGAGTGGCCTAATTTAATTCCTAATGTGTGAAGACCACTGGCTGTTATATGGTGAGTGGATGGGGGCAGGGTGTAAGGACGCAAAGCCTAGGTGAGAGGTGATGGTGAGGTGGATGCTGGTGACAGTTGTCCTGGTAAGGATGTGTTTTGGAGGCGAGATTGATGTAATTTAGTGAAGAATTGCATGTGGATGAGGGAGAAAGGTAAGGATTGGGGGCTGAAGCTTGAGAGCCCAGTGGTACCATTGAATGAGCCGAGGAATGGCAGAAAATGTGGAGACTTGGGTCAGGAGCTCTGTTTTGGGCCACACAGTGTTCGATGAACTTCCTGGGTGTTCGTGTGTATCTGTGGAGTCGGAAGTTGAATGTAATCGGGAACTTGGGGACACTGGGTGAATGTGCCTCATCAGTGTACAGAGGGCATTGGAAGCTGCAGGAGGGGAAAAGTTCCAGTATGGTGCGAAGAGAGGCAAGGGCTGAGCCGCACTGAGGGGGTGGTGGTGAGGAGGGGTCTGCAGAAGAGCTGAGGGGTCTCCATGGAGGTGGGAAGGGAAACAACAGGAGTGTGTGGTGTAGAATTGCAGAGAAAACCTGCCCGTGTCCGATGTTGCTGTGAAGTGGAGAGCCAGGCCGGGGAATGACCCTGGTCTGGAGACGAGGGTCAGGCAGATACCTGATTGCAGGGGCTTGCGGACGGAGCTGAGGAAGTAGAGAGGGCAAGAGGAGGCAGGTCTCGAGAGTTTTGCTTTGAAGAAGAGCGGAGAAATGAGGCAGTGGCAGGATGGGGCCATAGATAAAGGGAATGAAGGGAAGGTTTATTTTGTTTTGTTTTTTGTGCATAGTATTAGGACATGTTTTTCTGCCTGTGGAGATGATCCAAAAGTGAGGAATAAACGAACTCGTGTGAGAGAATGGCTAATCGTCAGGATAATACCTTGGTTTGGGGAGAGGGGTGGGACTCAGAACCCAAGTGAATGTGTTAGTTTTGGATAGAATCGCAGACTTCCTTCTGTTGTAATGAGAGGAAAAGCATGTGGGCCAATTGCAGGTGGGGATTGGGAATTATGGGAGGATAGGTAGGTAGTTCTTTCCCGTCATTTATGTGAAGTAAGAGAGAAGTTAGGAAGTCATCAGTTGAGAAGAGGGTAGGAGGAAGAATTTTGTCTCTTTTTCTCAAAACAGACACAGGGTTAGCCAAGTAAACAGGGTGTCATGTACCCTTTAGAGGCCTCCAAGTACAATTAGAAGGAACCCAAATTTCCCAGTAAGGCCTGTGAGGCTTTGAGTCGTGGTAGTGAGAGCCCAGAAAATCAGGAATCTCAACACCCTGAGGTGGACTGCAATCAGCACGGGGTGGGGAAGGAGGGAACAAGGAAGGAAGGCTACCTGGAGGAGGTAAAGGGGAAAAGTGGGGGCCTGCGAGACGAGGATGGGAGCACGTGTGAGGTGTGTGTGGGGTGGGGGGAGGACATCCGGAGGCGAGCCTGGAACTTGGCTGCAGCCCTGGGGGGGTGAGGGGCAGGGCAGGGAGCTGGATGCAATAGGAGGCAGGTCGTCCCAGAAGGCAGTTGGTGCTTTGTCCAAGGCTGGGCTTTGGAAGATGAGCCTCGCAGTGAGGAAGTTGATTGGGGGGTGGCCAGGATGAAGTTGGAGGCCAGTGGCGCATGAAGCCTGCCTCCTTCTTGTGATGTCCTCAAGTGTCTAGGTAATGAGAAACTGAGGAAGTGACGATTGTTTCTTCCTGATAAAACCCTTTCACGGTTTCTGTTTGTTTGCATTCAGTTTATTCAGCATGTATTGATTGAACTCCTACTTCGTGCTAGGTATTCAAATTTTCAGAAAAACAGCCAACATTCTAGAACTGCCCTCATAGAGCTTCTATTTTAGTGGGGAAGACAGGCAACAATTTAAAGAGAACAGTGAAATAGATATTAGGTGGTGATGAGAGTTCTGGAGAAAAAGCAAGGGTAAAATACAAGTTGAAAGAGGGTGAGAGGAGTTTTCTGAACCCAGATTTGTGGGCTCTGAAGGCACGAGCCATGTGGATCTCCTGAAGGAGCCTACAGGCAGAAGGGATGACAAGCCCAGAGGCTCTGCTGGGAGAGGATCCCGAGTGGCTGAGGACCAGCGGGCCAGGGTGGCAGGAGGAGTGTGGGGAGGGAAGTCGTAGCAGTGCGAGGCTGAGGGCTTGGGGGGGCGAGTCGAGAAGGCGATCACACAGGACCCTGTAGCCTGTTCAAACTCCTGTTCCCTTTCCTGTGGCCCAGAGGTTCTGCTCAGTCCGGCCTCTGCCAGCTTATCCATCCTCCTCCTCTTCCATTTTCCCCTTTGCCTGCTGCGCCTCAGGCACACGGGCCTCCTTCCAGTTCCTCTCTGTCACTGGGGTCTTCCCCACTCTGACCCGGTACACATGCCATTCCCTCTGCCTCTGCTTCTCCTCCTGCCCCCACCCCTGCTTAGTTCAGGTGTCACCTCCTTAAAGGGTCCTCCACGTCACTGTCTTTCACTTTATAGCCCTTATCAAAAGTCCTGCGGTAGTATCTTGTGTTGCTATAAAGCAGCCATTAATCTTGCTAAAATGTGTCATTACTGTTAGATTTGGGGTTTCAATGCCTGGGAGGATGAATTAGGAGAAGTTTTTACATAGGTCTTGGCTCAATTTGCAAAATTGACCTAAAGGGGAAAAAGACTATAGACTTCCCACTAATGATATACTGTAGCTTCTTGCTGGGGGCAGGGCGGTAGTGTTCCCTGCAGTATCATTTTATTCCCTGTCAGGTATTAAGTTTGATAGAACATTGTTCATCTCTGTTCGCAGAGTTCTAGCACCCTTCTTTTGGGGAAGGAACAATATGCTGTGAGGAGAGAAATGGTTTGGGTTTTGGAATAACTAGTTATGTATGAATAAATGAATCCCTCTGTTACATCAGTGGGGTTTTCTTTCCCAAGATAATCAATCTCTGTGCTTTTGTCGGCCTCCAAATAGGAAATGTATTTTCTCCCCTCCCCTTATTCCTGTTTCTAGGCCTTTTTCTGTTTCCTCTGATGAACTGCTCATACTGGAGACAGGCGCAGAGTTTGCTGTAGATTTTGTGTGCTACTCTTTCTATTCCTCTTACTTTAGTCAGCTCCATGTCTGATGAGCTTTTCATTGTTAACTGGCAGCTGCAGTGGCTATTTCTTTAAAAGATCTTGTGTTCAGTAGATGTTTTCTTAAAATGTGGTGGCAGTTGATGAAAATAATCTGTGTTGTGAGAATTTATTATCTGTCTATGAATTATAGTGTTCTCATTGAAGATGTTGTGATGCCAGGGTAACAAATACACAACGAATTTTTTTATAATTTGAAAACCAAACAAATTAATAAAGTTGGGAAGCACGAGTATTCGTCAAATGTCGGGCAGGTCTGATGAAATTTCACAAAGATCCTCTTTTTTTCCTTACTAGTAATCCTGAAATAAAAACAGCTCCTTAAATACAGGATTTTGATAGATGGCATATAAGAATTATGAAAACATGTCAAATCCTGATAGCCATATGGTTTGCATACCTGTTTTATTTAAGAGTGGGAAAATGCTTTTAGAAAGTATTTGAGAACCTGAAAAAGTAAGCATCTTAGCCCATCCCTGGTAGTGAGTACTAGTAATGATAGTGGGTCCCATGGTTTGAGCACTCCCTGTGTGTCTTCCACTGTACTAAACGCTTCACCTGATGCCCACTTAATCCTCACTGCAGTGCTGTGAAACAAGTGCTTACGTTATCCCCATTTGAAAGATGAGAAAACTGAGTCTACGCAAGTTAACTTGCCACAAATCACACAGTTTACAAGTGGCAAAGCTGGGATTTCTGGTCTAGATAACTTCAAAGACAGATGGTTCCCTGATTTGTCAAATTAAAAGGGCTAATTTCTGCTTGTTGAGCTGCCATTTATGAGGAGACACTTGAAATAGGCTTTGATTTATTGGTAAATAATGTACCAGCACATTCTGGAGAGCAGTTTAAATAAAATCAAGGAAGTCGCTTGGTTGGTGTTTTAGAGAATAGCAGCAGTGGTGAGGTGCTGGTGGGGAGAGGGGTAGTATCGCCTGCAAACCTAGGACTTACAGCCTTGGGGTGGGTGGGTGCCCACGCACAAAGTAGGCGTTCAATCAATACATGCTGAATAAACTGAATGCAAACAAACAGAAACCGTGAAAGGGTTTTATCAGGAAGAAACAATCGTCACTTCCTCAGTTTCTCATTACCTAGACACTTGAGGAAGGGTTCGTTTAAAGTCCATAGTGTGTGTACTCTCTGGAATGTGTGGTGGAGAAGTGATTGACTCTCTGAAAGCATATCCTAATAGTTTGTTAGCTGAAACAGGTAGTGACAATTTAGAAGTTTCTTAAACAGAACAGAAAAGTGATGTATATGCTTAAGGACAGGGTCTTCAGCTGAGAAGATAAACACAGCAACAACCTTTTATAATAACGCACGCACGGAGATACTTTGTAATGCAAAGATTATCCAGGCGTCTTTCTTTTGAAGACAGAAGTCATTAATTTGTACTATCTCACTCCCAAACCATGTTCTGGTTGGTATTGAGTAACTAAATTGATTGATCTGACCTGTCATGGTCCCCCCATCCCATCCCCTCGTTGCTCGTCTTGATGGTGGTGCTTCCCAAAAGCGAGACAGGTTACAACAGCAAAACTCCCATCAGGTGCTTGTCTTTGTTCTGACCATGTTGCGTTGCTGTGGTCTTGCCTACTTGTGACAGGACCGGCACAAGGCAAAGGGGAGTTTGATTAAAGGCCAGGCCAGCCCCTCCCAGCGTCCTGTCTTGCTCTGCACACAGTGGGCTCACAGGGCCTGTTGTCAGTGAAGAAGCTGACAAGCAGTGGAGAGATGATTGAAAGGCTCCCTCCCCATCCATCCACAGGAACTGGGACTCCCCTGCTCAATAGCTTTCCCCACGAATAGGGGGTTTTAAATGGTTATGACTAAATTGGACATAATTTGTTTTTATTTTAAATAGGAAAAATAGGTCTTAATGTATATTTTAATGGTTTTCCAGTAGTACTGATTGCTTTGAGAGGTCAGACTTGAATGCGTGTGTTTGGTAAGATTTAGCAGCCCCTGTTCAGAGACAGCTTTTGCTTCCATTTTAAAAGATAACAAGTTTTTACTTTTATTTCCAAATGCCCAGGAAATTTTAAGTGCTATCAGTTTTATGAAAAGATAATTAGGGAGTATGTCTTGCAAGGGGTTGATTCGGCATCATCACTCAAGTTCTTATTTGCCTGATGAGAATATCTCCTAATAAGATCCTTGGTGTGCAGCCCCTCCCCCGCTCTCCCTGGAAGGCTGTGGCCATAATTATTGTCTATATCTGGGCACTGTCAAATGAAGACAGGAGCCACAGTGGAAGGACAGCCACCTGATCTTTTTTAAATCCCACAGTTTAAAATTTGGGGTGGGTCCTAACATACCGCCATTGCTTAAGGATTTGGGTACCAAGTTTTAAGACACTGGGTAGGTGGAGCCATGGTAAAAGCTTGCTTGTGTGTTGATTTTATTAAATATAGTCATTGATACCGTGTAGGGCGCGGGAGAGCAGAGCTGTTTTCAGAGAATTACTAAGGAATTAAAGTGCAATACAGAAGAGTCTAGAAGAGGTACCTTAGAGCAGGAATCAGTGGCGTGTGTAGTAGTGCAAGTTCTCACTTCTTGTTTCCATTGATGATCCTCTTACTTGTAAGCACCCCGAGAAAGTGGAGGGGAAAGCATGAAGCCTAATTACTCAAAATTGTAACTTAGCTCTGATAAAGGATTTGTGAACACTAGCTGTGGATACCGGTGTGTGGAATCAGTGCTTACAGGGTGTCAGGAAGGAAGAGCCCTGAAGACCAGAGAGGGCACTCAGCGAGTCGCTGGGCTTTGTCTCGCTACAGAAACAAGCAGCTCCCTGGCCTGGGAGGCCCTGACTGACCCAGCATTCCCTTTCCCTCAAGGCCTTTCCTGCCTTCTCTTTAGAAAGAAGGCACATCATTGCCAACACACACGCTCTCGCTCTCTTTCTCTTTTTGCGTTGTTTTCAATGCTCTTGGCTGTATTTCTTCTGATTCAGTTTGTCTTCTTTATATACCTCTGCCTTCTTTAAATTGCTCCCTACTTCTCTAACTCTTACTTTAGGAGAAGAGTTCATGTTAAATCCTGCTCTCTTTAATGTCCCCCATCTCACATCACGTGGGTGACAGATGTAAATTGTGACTGTGATAAACCTGGGTCAAAGGAAAGAAAAACCTAAGTGCAGAAGTGGAAGTAGACGCATGAAGAACTAATGCATAGACTTTGAAATCGGGGTTCTCAAACTGGGTTTATGTAAGCCAAGTGAGGTCCTTGAACCCCTTCATGGCCGCATGCAGAATGTTATTTGCATAAGTACAGTTTCCTAGGGGAGAGAATATGCTGTTCAACAAATGTCCGAGGGCCTCATGACCCCGCAGTGTTCAGCACCGCCTAGGAGCATACCGGCGTCTTTCTACAGAGCGCAGCGAGTCTCCAGTATTCTTTTATTTATACTTAAAACATTTTTTTTGTTGCTGTTCAAGTTCCCATATTCAGGATCTTTTTTTTTTTAATTTCTTGTTTGGTTTAAGTTTTTGGTTTGCTTAATTAATGCTTTCATACAATATTGTTTAATTTTCGTTGGTAACAGTATTCTGGCTGCTTTGAGGATTAAGAGTCATAATTGGGCCCTCTGAGACGACAGCCGTTTTTGGTCATTAATGATACCTTGTGGACTTGCATCCTTTCGATAGGTAGATAAAAAGTTCAATCCTACCTGAAGTTGTATAACTGAACCTGTCTATAAAGCAAGGACAAGTGAGTGATAGATTTTAGGACATGTGTTAGCAGAGTGTTCTTTCTGAAACTCACATCTAGCAGTAAATAACAAATATTGCTTAAATGACTGCTCTTGCTTAACTGACTTTGCTAATCCCCACTGTCCTTAGGGCAGAACTACAGATACTCACTTGTGGCTGGAGAGGTGCCGTTTGCCCACGGCCACCACAGCCCCTTATCTCTTCCCTTCAGGTTATGTGCGTCTCCATGCAGAGACAGTGGCCCCTTTCCCCGACACCTGCCTCCTCCCCTGCTCCGTTTTCCTCCCTAACCCCTTTCCCGAACAGAAGGAAAATTAACCTTCATGTCTCAGGTGCAGTCTTCGATATTTCTAGTTCTTGCAGGCAGCCTCCCTGGCCTCTGGTCCAGCTTTCTGTCTGGCAATGTGCTTTTCGTGTTTAGCCATAAAGAGATCTTCACGGGTCATCACGTATAGCTCAGCCGAAGTGTTTTTAGACTACTGCGTAGTATTTTGTATTATGAATAGTACTATGGTTATTTAAACTCACCCGCTGTGGACGGATGTTTAGGCTGTTGGCACTTCTGCTGCTTTTACCAACACTGCTGCAGTTTCTTATCACTGGTGACATTGCTGTCAGCTGTTTATTTTGTAAATAAACAGCCAAATGGAGGGTATATTTAAGTAGATAACGCCAGCATGCCCTCCAGAAAGGCTTTTCAAGTATCAGAGGTGCATCAGGTGACAGAAAAGGATGTGGATAGCTGGGGGCACAGTTCCTTTCTCTTAGAGTCTGTCCTTAAGGAACTGGCAAGAGCCAGCTTTCCCCGTTTTCCTACTCCCTAAGTTCTGGGCTGTTGAAATTGCAGTCTTCTGTCCTGCAGAAACTCAGAGCTCTGTGAATTGAAAATACAGTCTGACCTTCAAAGTGTTGTTAAAAGAAGAATTAATTACAGGCTTCCTGGTGACAAAAATGTCCTTCATCTGAGAATCACAACGTACCTAGGATATTCGCTCTTTAATCCACACAAAATCTGGGGTACAATGTTTTGCCACCTTATTGTTGACTTTCCTTATCTACTCTGCAAGCCATTTTCCACAGTCTCAAACAAAGGCAAAAGCTGTTTTCTGCTTCCTTGAAAAAAATCCATGATGAGTGAACTGTACATCTTGTAACAGGATTTGGGGTTGAATAAGGAATACAGTATTAAGTGACTAGTCTCAGCTACTTTTCTTTTACAAAAAGAGGAAATATAATTTCCCTGTGACTGTGGTAATCCCCTTTGACATCCCACTTGATGAAATTATATTCTTTATTGGGTATTGAAATAAACTTGTGCAAAATGGTTTGTTAAATAACCTTTCTGGGGAGGGGGTAATGGTTCCTACTGAAGGGAACTTGGCACCTCACACGCAGCTATTGCAGGGATTGGCTAGTTGATTTTTTTTTAATATTTATTTTACAATAGAACCCTCGGTTTTCAAAAAAAAAATAATTGGAAGTTGGGTGGTTGATTCATTTATAGATTTTGCACTTGTAAAACTCCTAATGTCCATCCTTATTTTCAGAATCACCAGTTGCCCTAATTCCTTTGCAGCTAATGGCCAACTTTACACTTGTACTGAGAGGCCAAAAACTAATGTCTTCAGCATATGGGGAGTCTGAAAACCACCCCCTTGTGTCCTGTCATTTCATATTTGCCTGCCAGTTGGCAGCCTCTCGCCCCTCCCACAGCCTCTTCATTCATTCCTACTCCGAGGCTATGATTGAGTCTGGCCTCTTTGGTGCACTGTGTGTGGAAGTTGTGCCCCTTCTGGGAAGACAATTCTCGAAGAGAAAGAAATGCCTGGTTCTCTGGGTTCTTGGGAAGCAGGGATGTTTTTGTTTTTGTTTATGCGTATGCAAGCCACTCTGAACAATGGATAGAGAAGTCAGAAATCAGACACATCTCCTTGCACATCCCTTTGCAGAGATCAAGTAGGGATGGGGGAGCACTGCAAAAGTGATGGCCTGTGGGAGAGGCAGGAAGGGAATACTTTTGAATGGGAACTGAGGAAAGGGGGTGAAATGAAGAGTATATGTCCTGGTGACTCAGTTTTTAAGTACTTTCTCTCGGTTCCTGTAATCACACCAGGAGTGTTGCAGAGTGTTGAAGCGTGTTGCAGAGCAGCCCCGCATTTCCTGGGTTATAATCCCTGCTCCATCATTCCCTGCCGACCTGGGCAAGTTATTTCACACCTCCTAACCTCAGTATCCTCACAAGTGGGCGTGTACCAATAGCATTTTCCCCATAGGGCCATTTTGAGGTGCTTTAATTAATGCAGGGTTTCTCAAGTCAGTGTTACTGACATTTGGGGCCAGATAATTCTTGTGGGGGAATGTCCTGTGCATTATAGGATGTTTAGCTACTTCTGGCTTCTATGACTGGATGCCAGTAGCACCACTACAGTTGTTATAAGTAAAAATGTGTCCAAACATTGTCAGTGTCCCCTGGGGGGGAGGGCCATAGTTGCCCCTTTTAATGTATGTAAAACCCCTCACTCAGTACTTGGCACGTAGGAATGTTCTTCAGTGTTTGCGTAGGGGAGGTGCTTGATAAATGTTCGTCTGAATGAGTGAATGTTGGTGTTGCTGGTGTTAGGCAGTTGAAAGAGTGCTAACTCCTTCCTTAGACGGCGCATCAGGAGCAGGTCCCTGTTGAGATTCTCAGGGCCCTGCAGTAACTCACTCTTTCGGCTGCTACCAGGGACGAGCACTCCCTCTGCATGGACGTTTCTCTGAGGTTGCAGCGTCTAGGAAGGACCAGAGTGGTCCTGACGGTCTTTAATCCAAGGCACCAGTTTTTCTCTTGGCTCAGTATTTCTGAAATCTGAGTGGATTATACAGTTGAAGGGTACGTTCTTCTTCCCCAAAGGCTGACACTGACAGACACTTGATGGCAGCTTTGAAATGAAAGAACATGGGCTTTCTATGAATGTTTGGGCTTTCGCAGTGGCCTGGGATCTCTCGATGGGCAAAGGCTGTCTTACCGCGTCGTTCTTCCCCAGCGCTCAGCACAGTGTCTCAAACATTTGAACAGCCTGCAGTTTCCAGTGTTCCGTTAGGATAGCCTTCAGCTGCCGTTTGTATGGTTTTGGACCTTCATTCCGTTCAGGACAAGATGCAGTGCAGTCTCTCACATGAGTCAGGACCAGCAGTGCATTTTTCAGTAGACCCTGTTTTGCTCTTTCTGCAGTGTCTTTGGGTGGTTATTTTACTGCCTTTTGCTCACTATGGAGAGGAGTATATGGTACAAACTAGTTTTCTGATACTGGTGACAAGAAGTGTGTGTCTCAAACTTTTACAGGAGGGCTGCATCATCAGTGCTTATAACTTATGCAAAGTACACTAAGTGAGGGCACACAAGAGGAAAATAGTGTGGCTAATTGTACCAGTTATTAAATGTATGTTATTGCCCTGAAATGTGCTTGAAATGGGAAGTGTTACATTCTAACATGTAAGATGTAAGTCCCACGAGGACAGGATTTTGCTCATTGCTGTTTCTTCAGCATCCTGAAAGAGCATTTTGAATATAGTAAGCACACAGATAATTGTGGAGTATTGATTCCTTCTCCTTTACTTGGTCTCAGTTCCCTCAAGTATCTCAAAGTGTAAGCATCTCATTGTCCTGTGATTCTGGTGTTTAATTACATGGATTTGTAAAATAAGGTCCCTAAATACAAGCCAGCTATTTCCTCTGGTGGAAATGGCCGTCTTTTCTCACATCAGGACACGACTGGCTGCGTAGGACTTACTACTTAGGCTCCATGTGGTGTCAGAAAATTTCAAGGATGATTTCAACTGACTTTAGAAACTAAACCGAATTCTTTCTTAAACTGGAACACCGCTATCAAAATCTAGATAGATGAAAATCATTAGTCGTGCAGAAAGCTATCACATTCATTATATGTTTGATGGGTTTAAGCTGATCACAGGACTCTTGTGTTTCCCTTTGAAGTGCCAGAAATATGTATATCTCCGGAGACTGAGTTTGGAACAGAGCTGGGTTTTTCTTCACCCATGAGTCTATTGAGTCCATACTTTGTGCCTTTGACTGGTTGGTCACTTTTCCAGCCTGCCCCTTTCCTTCCTGATTGAATATTCATGCTATAGTAAAGAATGGAAACATTATCATCTTCTAATGACCTTAATCTGATTTTCAAGTGTTCTACAACTGAAACCCATTTAAAGAAAGGCAAGGGGGCCCACGATAAGAAATCTCAGAAGGAAGAGTGGAAATGTTCCCGCTTTAACCTAGTGTAATTATTTTTGCTGTTCGGTTGCGTAGGCAGGCTGCCAGAAGATAGGGGTACAAATTAATTAACCATTCGCAGAGATATTGCCGTATCATTACTGATAAGCATACACGTAAATAAGGCAGTGTGTCAGCTGTTTTCCTGTAATGAGGACAGAAATATGTTAACTAAAATAAAATAGACCAAAGGCTTAATTGGGGGGAAAGTATAGATTCTCTTGGTTTCCTTTTTTAGCACATAAAGTTCTTTGTCCCTGTTGTCTTAAGTGATTTCTGATATGTTGAATGGGGGAGAAAATATGGATTGCTATGTTAGTCTTAAAAATACAGTTGAATCCTTTGTACCTCAATTGAGCATATTTAGATCCCAACCCCACCCACTAAAATAATTTCCAATATAAATTTTTATACACCGTAATTTAGGGTAATTGGGATATATTAGGCCAGTGGTGAATTTTAAGCAGTATTACGTGTAAACTAATATATGTGTATAGTTTTGCCCAGGCAAGAGTCTTAAAGTAAACGGTTTTCATAATGTAAGAAGCTGTTTCAGTTCTGTAAGGAATCTTTAAATCTTTGTATTTCCTGTTTCCTCTTCCCGAGAGGTGACAGTACTAGGAACCTTAGAAAATACTTGTTAGAGGAAGGATTGAAGCTTTGTGACCAGTGACATGTCATTGTGAGCTGGTTGGGGACTAGGATCTGGCATCTACTAGATGCGACATTTCACCCCAGCTCCACCTCTTCCCAGCTTTGTGATCTTGGGCCAGTTACTTCATCTTTCCACGCCTGTTTCCTCATTTGTAAACTTGGACTAATAATAGTACCTGTACTACAGGGTTGTTGTAAGGATTGCATAACATAAAGATTATAAATTCCTGTAGCACATTGGCCCAGTAAATTCTCAATCATGTTTGACACAGTGGCTGTTGTTGTTAAATATTGTATTTTAGACATGTGCCTCACCTTTTACTTTAAACGCACCAAAGAAACGAACTAGACAAAAGAGGTGGAGAGAAATGGGTGTTTAACTTGAGGCATCACTGACATGTGGCTGAGATGCTGTTGTCTGCCAGCCACAGCTGTTTGCATGTGGTTGTGGTAAGTGAGCTTCAATACCTTGTTCAGGTATGGTGACCCATTTCTCCTGGAAGGACAAGGAGTGAAACTGCAGAGTCTGAAGAAGTAAAACTGAGATAAGAGAATGCATAAAACTTTCTTATGAAAGTATTACCCGTTAGGTCTTCTAGTTATTGAAACAGAAAAGAGCTAACAGTCTAAACAAACTTGAAATACTTTAATGTTTCCCAGCGGTAATAAACTGTACCTAATCTATTTAAACAGAAAAGGCCTTTGTAACATTAAAAGAGATTAGGAGTAAAATTGATTACCAGCAGTCAACATTCCTCTTTCCCCGCATAGTGTTTCCTTACAAATCTATCCTTCCTCAAACCCAACCAGAAAAAGCTGCCGTACAAGTGAGTTTTGTGCACGAAGCGAGGCTTAACAGAAATGATTACTGAACTAAAAAAGTTCAATATTCAGAGAAGTTGGAGTTAAGACAGAACAAAACAAAACTAATTCCTACTTCAGGGGCCTATTCTGATCTATTCCCAGCTGTCTCCTAGGTCTGACCAAGTGCTGTACAATAGGAGACATGGGGGTGTTTGTGGAAGGAGTGGAAGCGTGAATGAATCGGGTTGGTCTGAGTTCTTTTCACAGGCAGCAATAACGACATTAAATTGACATATACGTATGAGTGCAACAAAATCTTTTTAGACACAGGGAAGATTTATCTTTATTTTTATTGTAACTTCTCTTTAAATAAAGCTGCCTTTGGGGAAAGCTTTAATTCACTTGAGTATAAGCAGTGAGTAAGTTTCAGATATTTCTGCATGGTTTTTTTCATTCTTGGAACCATATTTCTAATTCCTGGGTGACTTTGAATTATGGACACTTAGTACATATGCCTTGCCTATTTTTTGTTTTGTTTTTTCATATGGAGGAAATAATGTCCTAGGACTTAATTTATAAAGCACTGCTCTAAAATTAGGGGAGAGTCTTCAAGATGATGGCTTCCTTGGTATCTTCTTGGAAATCTCAGGGGCACCTAGCTTTCACTTGTCCCAGTGTATGTTCCTCATTCTCAGACCTGGCATTCTTCCAGGATTTCTCCTCAGAAACTGGTACCACCCATCCATCCTGTTCTGCAGGATGGAAAACGTGGCATCATCTCTGTACCACCCTTCTATCCAGGCCATTACCAAGTCATGTCAACAATTCTTTTTAAATACCTGAATTTTCTCTCTGCCATCTCCTAGTCCAAGCTACTCCATGTCTCTCGCCTGTACTATTACAAACAGCAACTAACTGGCCTTCTCACTTCTACTTTCAGGCCACGAATCTCCATTCTATACACTGCAGTCTGAGCAGTGTTGAAAATAATAAACAGGAGGATGGTATTATCCTCCATTAAAATACTTTCAGTAAACATTTCCAAATGGCAGAGTAAGGACCTCTAAAAATCTTCTCCTCTATAAAAGCAGTGAGAACACTGGCAAGAATTGTCAAAATTAACTTTTTCAGAATTCTGAAAATTAAAGGCTTACAGGATCTGTTGAGAATTCATGCAAGAAAAATGGCTGAATCTGTAAATACAGCAAACTCTGGTGTTTTCAGTCTCCCCTATTTCAACCTTCCCTCCCCCTCATAGTCCCACAGTAACTTAAAAACCAACAGCCTCACAACTATGGCAGCTATGGAAAACAGCAGCATAGAAGCTATCAGAGGGGACTGCCTGGGTTGGGAGGTCCTGCAAAGCCCTGCCCCCAGAGAATTCTGCTTGGATTGTCTGGTAGCTCCCGAAAAAGCTCCATTCTCAGAACTTGTCTCTACTTGAGCTGACTCATAGCTCACTCTGTGCTCTATTCCTAAGGTGTTTGTCAAAAAAAAAAAAAAAAAAGAAAAAAAGAATAGCAGCAATTCTTGAATATCGAAGGGGTCTGAGGTGGTGGTAACAGTTGGTGGTAACAAGAGCCTAACGACAAAACTAAATAGGAAGCGCTGGGTGTCAGTTGGGACTTGAAAGAGTTCCAGCATATTTCTAGAAAACCCCCTGTGTAGATAGGGCTGTGCACATGCCCAGGAATGACCTAGAAAAGGCCTTACTGCTCATCTCTGGCTGACCTTGAGGCTCTATGCAAACAGGAAGTGAAGACTAAAGCAAAGTTGTAAACCACTTGTTAGAGCATAGAAGGCATGCCCCGACATAAACACAGAGCCCCTCAGCAAAGGGTAGGAGACTTCTTGGTTCAAGACATTTAAGGAAATTCTGTCCAATAATTAGATAACCAAGCAGCGACCTGACTTAACCAACAAAGAGTACAGACTTTCCACAGTTACCGAGTAAATAACTAAACAACAAAAATGACAGGTGGATCTGATTTCTGGAATTGCCACATTGTATTATTTAAATTGTCCAGTTTTCAACAAAAAATTACAAGACAGGCAAAGAATCAGCAAATACAGCCCACATGCAGAGGGAACAAAGCATGAGATAGAGCCATATCAAAGCAAATATTTTATATACTGTTGAAATTAAGTTGATTTTATTCAAATTACACTGTTTGAAGTTAAAATGTTAATTGTAATCTCCAGGACAACCGCTAAGAAAATAGGGAGATAAAAGTAAAAGAAGAAAAGGTGAATTAAAAAGGTGTACTGGAATATATCAGTTTAACACAAATTAAGGCAGTAATAGAGGAACAACAACGAAAAGATACATGTAGAATAAAAAGCGGAATCACAGCCATGTAGCCTACTGTATCAATAATTAACATTAAATGTAGACAGATTAAACGCTAATTAGCAAGCAGAAATTAGCAGAATAGCTCTAAAAAGATCGTGATCCCACAGTGTGTGCTATCAACAAGTGACGTAACCTGAGATTCAAAGTCAGAAACATGTTAAACGTTAATAGGAAACATATACCATGCAAACAGTAGTCAAAGGAGAGCAAAACTGGCTATAAAAATATCAGACAAAATAGGTTTTTTAAAGAAATTGTCATTATAGATAAAGGAGGACATTTTAAAAATCATGAATAAGTCTATCGGGAAGAAATAACAATTATAAAGGTACATGTGCCTAATCTAACAACAAAACTTTAAAATACATGAAGCAAACAACTGACACTGAAAGGAGAATGGACAATTTAACAATAATAGTGGGAGACTTCAATAACTCACTTTCAATAATTGATACAATTGCCGGTAGAAGATCAAGAAGAATACAGGAGACTTGAAAATCATAAACCAACTAGACCTAATCAACAACAGCAGAATACTGACTCGTTCTTCTCAAGTGCACATGAAATATTCTCCAGGATCATATTAGGCCATAATAAATAAAGCAAGCTTCGGTAAGTGTAAAAGGACTGAAATTACACAAGCACATAGTACATTCTCTAACCACAGTGGAGTAAAATTAGAATTTAACAACGGAAGGAAATTTGGGAAATTCACAAATGTGGAAATTAAACAACACACTCCTAAGTAAGTCATGGGTCAGGGAAGAAATCACTACAAATTAGCGAATACTTTGAAATTAATGAAAATGAAACACAACATACCAAAATAGTGAAAAAGCTGTACCCAATTCTATGTTGATCCTCAAAATAAAGCCTTGCTGCTTAAAATATGGTAACAGACCAATAGCCTCTGTATCACCAAGAACCTGGTTAGAATTAATGAATTTCGGGCCCCTAACCAGATCTACCATTTCAGAATCTGCTCTTTAACAAGATTCCTAGGTGACTTCTGTGTTTGAGAAGCAGTGAAAATAGTGCATCATACAGTCTGGCCTGAAACTTTAATAACGTTACCAGTATTGGAGAAATTATTCATATAGTAATCCAAGCTTTTCCAAACCCATCTATCTATCAAATGTATATTGGGCATATTTGCCCAAATGTATATTGTTCAAATGTGTATTTAATATACGTTGTAGAAATAATAAATATATATTGTAAAATATATATTAAGCACATTAGTACGTAGCTTTCAGTTCTTGTGATGTCCTTGGTTTTGGTATTAGGGTACTGGGCTCAGTAAGTTGAGAAGTATGCCCTCCTTTTCTATTGTTTAGAAAAGTTTGTGTATGCTGGGTGCTAATTCTTTATACATTTAATAAAATTCACCAGTGAAGTCATCTGGACCTGGGCTTTACTTTGTGGGAAGTTTTAACGTTACTAATTCAACTTTTTGTGCTGGATTTATTCAGATTTTCATTGTGACCATTAAGAAAGAAGATCTAAAGAGCATTTTTCTCTCTGTCTTGAGGCATCTGAACCAAACTCAAGACACTTAGTCCACTTTCATTATCTATTAAAAGTCCTGAACCTTCTGGGGCATGTTGTTAGTAAGACATTTAGAGACTTTACAAATAGGAGCTAATTACAACTTATAACGCCCTGTTCAGGTACTTATGAAAGATACAGATCTCTGGTGTGCTATATTCACCACGGCTGCTCGGCTGTTGAGTACTCAGTTATAACACAAAGCAAATAACGTTTAACGTGCCAACTGAGGTCTAGCCATTTATGTTTTCGTTTTCACGTGTTCATTGCTGGTGTATAGTAAGGCAATTGATTTTTGTTGACCTTGTGTATAGACTGTTTGTGTCCTTCCCTCCCAGCCCCGCCACATTTATGAGTTGATACTTAATCCCTAACGTGATGATTTTTGGATGTTGGGGCCTTTGAGAAGTGGTTAGATCATGAGGGTGGAGCCCTCCTGAATGGGATTAGTGACCTTGCCTAAGCCGCCAAGTCTATGGTATTTTGTCATAGCAGCCCAAAAAGACTACGGTAAATTTGTGTCCTGTGATCTTGCTAAACCGATAAATTTTAGGAGGGTTTTTTTGTAGTTTCCTTGTGCTTTTCTATCTACGTAATGCGTCAGGTCATTTGCAAATAGGAATAGTTTTATTTCTGTCTTTCAAATCTGCCTTTTGGGTGTGGTGGCCCAGTGGCTCAGGGGGTTAGAGCTCCGTGCTCCTAACTCCGAAGGCTGCTGGTTCGATTCTCACATGGGCCAGTGGGCTCTCAACCACAAAGTTGCCAGTTGGACTCCCGCAAGGGATGCTGGGCTGCGCCCCCTGCAACTAGCAACGGCAACTGGACCTGAAGCTGAGCTGCGCCCTCCACAGCTAAGACTGAAAGGACAACAAATTGAAGCTGAATGGCACCCTCCACAACTAGGATTGAAAGGACAACAACTTGACTTGAAGAAGAAAAAAAAAGTCCTGGAAATACACACTGTTCCCCAATAAAGTCCTGTTCCCCTTGCCCAATAAAATCTTTAAAGAAAATGGGGGAGGAAATTTATTTTAAAAAAACCACTCTGTGCCTTTTATTTCCTTTTCTTGCCTTATCTTTCTGGCTAGAACTTCAGTACTATGCTAAATAACAGCGGTGAGAGTGGATATTCTGCCTCGTTCCGGATCTTAGGAGGGAAACATGCAGTCTTTATCCATGAAGTATGTTGTTAGTTTAGGTTTTTTTGTTAATGTTCTTTATCAGGTTAATGAAGTTCCCTCTATTCCTAGTTATCTGGGGTTTGCTTTTTTTTTTTATCATGAATACATTTTTCTGCATCAATTATTATGGTAGTGTGATTTTTCATACTACCTATTACTGTCATAGTTTGGTTATGGGTTATTTGAAGTGTCTTGCTTAGTTTCTAAGTGTTTGGAATTTTTCTTGTTATCTTTATGTTACTGGTTTCTAATTTAATTCTGTTGTGATCAGAGAACATACTTGATATGATTTCAGTTCTTTTAAACTTGTTGAGGTTTGTTTTATGGTCCAAGATGTGGTCTATATAAGGCTAACCATTTAAACACATAAAGATAGGTGAGTAGGCAGTGCCATCCCACAGTTATACAAGAGCCATGGTGTCCTGCATACAAGATACCTGGCAGATAAGGTATTGCTGTGTTGGCTGCCTTTTGAACAAAAGAAGGAATGGTATTCTTAACAAAATCATGAGGTTATAACCATAACCATAATAATAATGATAATAAAATTGACACTATGCTCTTCTGAGTCCTTACATACCCTCTGCTTACTATGTTTAGACAGAGTTAAGCATTTTACATGAATAATCTCATCAGTCCCAACAGTCTACTGAAATAAATACTGTTTTTACCCTTTTTTAAATGCAGAAACTGAGCGCCTAGCAGTTAAGTATCTTGCTTGAGGTTACGGTTCCAGTGAAGTGGTAAACTCTCGTAGTGTACATCTGACCACAGGCCACAAGTTCAGCTGAATTGTAGTGATGCAGAGAAGACCCAGTAAGGATTTGGGGTGGAATTCCCAGATTTAGGGCACATGGCATGTCAGGCTTGATTTCTGTCTTGAAAGCTCAATTGCTGACGGTATTTTGAGCACACTGAGGCAGCCTGTATGTGTACTGCCACGTTGGCCACCTTTGTAGCCCAGCCTGCCTTCCGTAACCCAGTTTCCCTAGGATGTCGGTATTTGTCTCCTGTGTTCTGTCCCAGGTACTGTGTCTCAATTTCAGAATAAGCAGTGACAATAGCTCTTGGGGCTTTTACCTGTGGAGAGTCACTCACTGTAAGGTTGGCCACTTGTAGTTAGTGATAAATAAATATTAGGACCATTTTCTTCTATCTAACTCTTTAGTCCTCTGGTGTTTGGTCGGTTGCTTTTTTACTTGAAACATCTCAGTTTTCTTATTTTAATCCCATTTTTATTGACTACTTTGGTTCCCAGGGCCTCAAACTACATACGTTTTAGTAGGTTGATGATTGGCCTTTTTTTGTTCCTGCTTGGTTTCATCATATAACATCTTACAGTCAAGGGAAAGCCCAGTTCCTTTTATTTATTGGAGCAAAGGACATGAATTCAGTTGAAGTGTGTCGAGGGTGTAAATAAAGTTCTGTTTTATTCTTTCGCAGTTGTTAAAGTTCATTTAACAGTAGTTAAACTTTTTTAAATGTCATTGATGTTTTTTTTATAAGAGCTTTTTTTTTTTTTTTAATAAATGTTATTGGGGTATATTGGGGAACAGTGTGTTTCTCCAGGGCCCATCCACTCCAAGTTGTCCTTCAGTCAGGTTGTGGAGGGTGCCACAATGTGGAGGGTGCCACAAATGGCCAAGTCCAGTTGCCATTTTCAGTTGCAGGGGGCGCAGCCCACCATCCCATGCGGGAATTGAACCGGCAGCCTTGTTATTGCGAGCTGGCTCTAACCAACTGAGCCATCCGGCCTCCCCTGGTGTTACTTTTGATTTCCCATAATTGAAAGTTACCACTTGAAACAAGTTTGAGACTGACTCTAGTAAATGCCCTGGTTATGTGCAGACCAGCCTTCCAAGTCAATCAGGTTCTTCACATGTTTCAGACACCAGTGGGGCTAGAGTCCTAGTATTGAAGGAAACCTTTGAGGAGCAATGAAAGCAGACAGTCCCGAGGTGGCCTCAGAAGTCCGCTGTTGGGTACGATGTGTTGGTTGACTTTGATTAAACAAGGCAGACGAGTAGAGACTTCTTGGGAGAAGCAGGGAGGGCACTGAGCTTGGAAAGTCTTGTATAGTGAGGTGGTGAAGAGCATGTACTTTAAAGTAGTTTACCTTCAAATCTCAGCCTTTACATGGACTGGCTCTGTAACTTAAAGCAGGTAATCTTGTGCCCCACTTGCTTTATCTGTAAAGTGGGGAAAACATCCCTGAGAGATAGGTGGTGTTGTGAAGATGAATGAGTTAATACTTGCTACTTTAGCTGGAACTTTGGAGGTACTCAGTAATTGCAAACTTGTATTATTTTTGTTATGTGTATTAACGTTTCTCAGGGTGGTTGTGATTTTTGTTCACTGATATATACCCAGTATGTAGAATACTGTCCATGCATAGTAGGCATTCAGTACGTGAATGAATGAGATATATATAGTACTGCCGTGATATATATATATATATGTATATATATATATATATATACATATATATATATATATATATATATATATATATATGGTACTGCCGTGATACCTGCCACAAACTAAGCACTCAATACACAGTGTTACAGGAAGTGGTGGCTGTAGACCAGCAGAGATTAGTGGCAGTGGCCAGTGTAACACACAGTAAAAATAGAAATAATTATAGTAGGTGAGGCAGAGCTAGCACAGGCTCTGTTGCAGACATAGTTGCAAGAGCTTTGTGTGTAGTAACTCACTTCATCCTCATAAGTACCTATCACAGTAGCTACCAGTATCCCCATTTTACAGATGAGGATTCGACACAGAGGAACTTGCCCAAGGTCACACTCCTGGTGAGCGATGACGTTGGGATTTGAACTCAGAAGACTGATCCAGAGGCCTTATTGAAATTCTTTTGTTGAGAACCTGCTGTGAGTCAGGCGCTGTGTGTGGTGTTACGCAGACCTGGCCCCAACCCTCATGACGATTATATCTTACTGAGGAGATAGCCAAAACACAAATGATCAGTAACTACTGAGTGAGACAGAGTTGTCTGAAGAGAGAGGGTCCTGCTTTAAATTGGTTGTCAGGGAAGGGCTTTCTGATAGAAAGTCAGCTGAGACCTGGAGCCAGGCAGGCAAAGCATTCCATCCAGAGGGAACAGAATTAGCAAAGGCCCAGAAGTGGGGGAGTGACTGGCATGTGGATGTATTGTCAGGATTAGAATTCTGGAGTGGAAAGTGTGAGGAGAGTGCTGTGACTTGAGGTTGCAGAGGTCAGGCAGGGCCTAAACGTTGCTTTTCATTCTGACTACATCGGAGAACCACTGAGCGGTTTAATCACACTAGGTGACATTTATGATTTAACAACATCACTGGTTACTAGGCCTAGGAGGTTTAGAATAGGTGGAGGGGAGCACAGCCACTGTTTAGGTCCAAGACCAGAGCAGACAGTGATGGGGAAAATGGTTTTTAAAAAACTAGCTCTCATTTGCACTGTCTAAGCATTTCACATATATTCATCAGTCCCCCCAACAAGCCGTGAGGGTGGTACTGTTACTTTACCCATTAATAGATGAGAAACTGAGGTAAAGGCTCCTAAGTGGCAGGGCTGGGATTTGAACAGAGCCAGTCTGACCCCAGAGGCTGTGCCTGTACGTAGGCTCTGCCTTGGCAGACTAGGTTCTTCCATCTGTGTCTCCCACCATCCATGTGTCCTATGAGCTGCAGTGAGGAAGGAAGGAACTGCAGACCCATCTTTGGCTTCTTCCCTCTGCCTCACCCCAATCCTCCGTCTCCTAAGCTGTTTGCAGGATCCTGCAGAGCATGTCTCCAGCGTGGTTTCCCCCATCTTCATCACACAGGTACTTACTTCTGTCTCGTTCTGACTTTCGCATCAGCCCTTGAGGATCACCCTCTCCCCCTTGGCGAAGTGCATTCACCTTCAGGCCAGAGTGACTTTTTGTATCATGTGGCTTGCTTGCTTCAAACGCAGGGCTCTCTCTCCCTGGCTTGCAGGGTAGAGCTGAAACTCGGAAGCATGGGCCCTGACTCTCTGCAGAGAATACCTGCAGCTCTCCGATGCCTCTCACTGCTTCCAGGAGGAGTGAGTGGTGAGCAGGGGGAGCGTGAGACCCCTTGAGAGTTAAGCTCACATTATAAAATAGTTGCTGTTTGCTCTACAGCAGGTCCTCGCATAACATCCTTTCCTTCAGCGTCATTTTGGTAGAGTGTTGATGAAATGCCCTAGGAACTTAACTCTTCTTGATGTCAATTAGCCTCTGGTAAAATTCGTTTCATTATACGTCCTTTTGCCACAGTTCCAAGAAACTATCAACATTATGTGAGGACTTACAGTATATATCAGTCTCCTGCAACTTTAATTGGTGAGAGCAGAGGCCCTTGCAGCAGACATGTCAGTGTGTATATGTTTGGTGTTTTTGTTTATTTTGTTAACGTTTATTGAGTGCTCTTTATGGATTAGTTCATTTAACCCTCACAATAACACAGTGAAATGTGGGTCCTGTTAGCTGTGCTTTATAGATGAGGAGACTGAAGTTGGGAGAGTAAGTAATTTAACCATGTTCGCATAGGTAGTAAGAGGAAGAAGAGGGGAGAATGGGGCTTGAATCCAAGGAGTTTGACCCCAGGCTTGCTCTTACTACTTACTGCGCTGCACACACTAGCAAAAGAGAATTTGCCAGTGTGCATATTTGAGAATCAGACCCACAAAAGTTTTACCAGAACCTGCCTCCTAGAATGGGAGCGTATGTTCAAGGGAGATATTCTCATCCTTGAACTTTTCTGTCACTATGACATACCCAAGTCCAGTGGATGACTAGATATTATCAAATGACATAAAGGCACAATTCTAACCTTGGCTGATGATGACACCATGGGGACTTAATCGAATACTTCAGTCATTAACCATCGAGTAATATTTAACACACATTGATTGGCTGCTTCCTGTCAGTCACATTGGGCCTTGTTAGGTACTGTCAAAGCAGAAAAGACAGATGTGGAAGTCAGTCTAGTGGGAGGAGATTAAGACTCACATAGCTAATTGGGTACTTGTAAATGGGCTGGTGCTGTGTGGCAAGGCTGCGTCCGTGCTCTGACAGTGTGTGCCAGGGCACTGCCTAGCCAAGTCTCCAAGGAAGTGACACTGAGGCTGAGACTGAAGTAAAGCAGCAAGCCAGGTAAAGATGTGGAGAAAGTTCTGGGCAGAGGGAACAGCAAGCAGCAGGACTCTGACAGGAGAGAGCACGATGTGCTCCAACAGAGGCCGGAGAGGCCAGACACAGAGAGCCGGTGGGAAAGAGGCGGGTTTGGGCTGTTCCAGGTCTTGTGGGCCAGGTTGAGAATCTTAGCTTTTATCCTGAGAGCACCTGGAAGCTCTGAAAGAGTTCTACATGCCAGTCGTTGCTTCATCGACACCCAGCGAGAGCTCACTTCTCAGGCTACGTACGGCAAGGAGTCTGTTGCAGACAGGGCTCAGAGGTCTCTACTTAGAAGTTCCCATTCACTAATCATACGCCAGTGAGTGGCGGACTGTAACGGAGGTCTGAGTGGGAGAGGGCACAGAGAGAGGGCACTGGAGCTGGCTCTTTGGAATGGTGGGTATTCCAGAAAGAAGAGGGAAAAGCTTTTGTGCTGCAGGAACTGTGCTGGCAGGAAGGTAGGATGGTGGGAGAGCAGGAGGCTCTGAGAAGGCCCAGACAGTCTTGCAGCTGGAGCAGGTTAAGTCCGACGGGAGCGACATGAGGAGCAGAGCACTCAGGGTCTTGCTTGTGGAGACGTAGGTCAGGCCCACGCCGCACTGGAGTCAGCAGAGCTGTCCAAGGAGAGGAAGGGCGTTACGGCTTTGTAGGCTGATGGCTTTGGCAGCAGAGTGAGGAGAGCTGAAGTGAGAGACACTGAGGCCCTCTGAGGAGATCCGTCCTGGGTGTGGGGTGTGTAGAGGCCACCGGGCCCTGACCTTGGCACTGGCGAGGGACGTGGCGTGGAGAAGACAGGTTCTGGCAGTGTGTGGGGGGGATACTGGGAATTAGCTGGGCTTGTGAGCCCGGCAGGCCTCACCTTGCCTCTGCCACTTAGTAGCTGTGTGGTCTCAGTGTCTGTGTTCCTTAGTTTCCTGAGCAGTACAACAGAATGCATGACTCCTGTCTCCCAGGCTGGGGGGCCATGGAGTGAGCACTTCCTGGTGCCTTCTGAGGCAGGAATTAGTTCTCTTCATCTTTCTGCCCTGCGAAAGTGCTCAGTGAATTAAGTACGATCACCATCTGACAAATGAAGAGACTGAAGTTCCAAGAGGATGTAGAACTAGCTCAAGGTCACATTGTATTCAGTGGCCCATACTGTTAGGCACTCTGCTTAAAATATCTGTGACAGGAGTAACTAATAGGGGAGGGAGAGGGCAGCCCTTTAAAGAGATGACGGCTGAGCAGAGACTTAGCGTGTGAGAAGGCAGTGGACATCCTGTGAAGCCAGGCCGATCCAGCTGTTAACGAGCTCTCTGGGTCTGAGGACAGAAGGCAGGTCAGTGAGCCTGCCGCAGACGGAGCCAAAGAGAGAGGAGCGGGGATAAGAGAACAGTGCGACAGGGAGGTGGACAAACATCTGCCAGGGCCGTGGGGGCTGTGGAAAGGGTTGGGATTTTATTCCGAGAGTTGGGAAGCCACCCGAGACATTTTAAGGGTAGTGACATGATCTGTCGAAGGATTTCCAAGGCCCACCTTGGTGGCTTTGTGGAAGGGATTGTAGACCACCCAGGAGACTTCTTCCCCCGTCCATCGGAAAGGTGCTACTGGCAGACTACAGCGGTGGCCTCTCCAGTGTAGAGAAGTGGACAGATGTTTTAGCTTAGAGCCGACCGGACCTGCTGCTGACCCAGATGTGATGTGACAAAGAGCAGTCATAGGTGACGTCTGGGTTTTTAGCTTGAACAATTGGGGGGATGAATAGTGCCACTTACCCAAAGTGGGGAGGGTTTTTGGGGGTGGGGAACCAGGGCAGGGTCGAAAGTGAAGTTTTCTTGGACATGCTTGTTCCCTCTGAGAGGTGTAGAAGAAGGCATCCAAATGCAGTGTTTAATAGGCAGTTGGATATTGTGAGTCTAGACAGAGCTTGGGAGCCACCTGAGATAGAGACAGAGATGTGGGAGTCGTTGGCATGTAGAATTCTGGGAGCATGGGAGAAGGGAGACGGTCAGGGTGCTACGAACTCAGGTTTCAGTGATGGCGCAGGTCTCAACATGGTGATGCGTTTGCTCCTGTTGAGGGTCTGACTGGGGGGAAGAGCGCTTTCATTCTGCAGGTGGTTGTGGGGGTTCTGCACATGAGCTCACGTGTCCGTGTGCCTAAACCCTTCCTGTGCTGGCCTGGGGTCCCCAGAGTATAGACGACCTGAGTATGGTGCTGGGCCACTCGCTGATTGGAGATTGGGGGCACCTGAATCCTGAGACAGTTTTAGGGCTTCCACTCAATAAAATCTATTCTTACAAATTAGTGCAGCGTCCATGGTCTCAAGTACAACTTTAAATTTTACAACTTCATTATTTTGAAGTATATAATGATTTAAGTTGTATATTAAAATGTGTTTTGTAAACTTTGTTTTAACTCAGTAGGAACTCGTTTTTATCAACTCTGTTTTATTTTCTGTTGTAAATCAAGCTCTTCCCTCCTTGCATTTGGGCAAGTTCCATATGTTAATTTGTAGATGGGCTGATTGTGAATTTATGCTTTAAAAATACTCAGGAACATACATACTGTCTCTCGCAAAAATTATTTCATTTTCTGTTGCCACAACATTCCACACTCTGTTCCTGTTGCTAAGGCCTCTGGAATGTCCCAGTGCAGAAAAAGGATATAGAACGCTTTTGTTTTTCCATGAAGAAGACATTTTATTTAAATTATTTTGTGTCCTCTAACTTACTTCCAAATATGGATATCTGAAAGTAAAGAATTTAGAAAGCTAAAATTAAAGTTGCTGTAGATTTTCGAAATCAAGCACTTGATTTCATAGGGTAGTGCGGACGAGATGCAAGTGTCCCGTGTTTCTTTCCGCAGGGTTTCTGTGTGTCCGCACGTGCGCGCACATGCGGGCTTTTTAGGGAGCTGTGATGTGCTCCCTGTCAGATTACGAGCTGAGCTCACAGGTAGTGCAAACCTGAGTTTGAGTCCTGGTTGTGCTTTCTCGCCGTGTGATATTAGTGTGTGTCCATCAGTAAAATGAGGATTGAAACATATAAAAAGTGCTTAGCACAGGGCCTGGCGCATAGTAGTCTCTCAATAAATGCCACCATTTACCAGTAAGGTCATCATTACTGTCATCATCAGGTGCAAAGACCGTAAGCTATTGAGGAAACTGAACTTTTTACAGAGTACAGATTTCTGGTCCCTTACAGACTGCTCCTCGCCTCTCGACTTTATTAATGTTCCTGAAGCTAACAAAAAGATCAGAGAAATCTAAGCAAAAATCAATTTTCTGTATAATCGTCATTGTGGCCATTTGAATTCCTGTTACTTGAAAGGATTGGTATTAGGTTAGTGCAAAAGTAATTGCAGTTTTTACAATTATTTTTAACCTTTTAAACCGCAATTACTTTTGCACCAACCTAATATAGTTTCTAATTTTTTTTAATTGCCTTATTTAATGAAGGGATGGGGTCTAGTCCCCAGAGATATCTGGTATGTGGCAAAGTGATGTATTTTAAAGCAGCATTGTTTGACATTGAGTGCTGTGGAAAACCACACAAACCAATACATCACAGAGACCTAAATCTAAACTGAGACCATATGATTTAATGCTGTTTTAACTGTCTAATTAATAAAACTAATTGAGCTGATACCTTTAATGAAACTGTTGATTTGATATTTATAGACATTTCATACTTTTCAGCTATAAAGTATGAATATTATTCCTTTTCTGTAATTCAGGTTTTCCTCATGTTCTGTATCAGGCATTTAGCACAGGGGTATATGGAACTTAAGGTAAATTACTTTGAATTTTTATTTTTAAAAAGGAAATGTCATGTCAAGGAACTGGATAGCCTTGGAAAATGGCTTATTATTACATGTTAATCATTGCATTGATATAACCTTTCCCCTTCTCCCACATGTACTATTTTTAACTCAATGTGGGCATGCTTTCAAGGAAAATAGCATATTGTTTAGCTCTTATTTTTCATTAAATTATTAAGCCTAGTCACAGAAGTCAGCGGTCTACTAGAAGCTTCCTGTGTTATCTAATCGGTTTATGCAGCCAAAGGTGTTCAGCCCTGACAGTCCAAATTATTGGAGTTGGAATCTGGAAGGAATTTCTAGAAATCATATTCCTCTGTTCTTCAAGGGACCAAAACCAGGCCATTGCTGTGAGTCAGATTTGAATGCCAGCTATTGACTTAGAGTACTTCACCTCTCTGTGAATCAGTTTCTTTCTCTTTGGAATGGGATTGTAATGGTGTCTGTCTTGGCAGTTGTGAGGACAGAATGAGGAAATAGCACATGTAGCTACTGCATGCCAGAATCATGTTGGTTCCTGGTATATTTCAAGCTTATAGCTAGCTACCTGTGCAATTCAAGATAATAGAAACTGTTTAAGAAAATCTGAGCTATAGTCATGTGTAGATATGAGATCGGAAATTTTATTTTAGAGATTATCACCACTATTTACATCTCCTCAGGGCATTTTCTTTTTCCTTAAAAACCACCAAGATCACCCAAACTTGCGAGACTGTGAAATTAAATTTTACGTGAAAGCAGATGCTAATCAGCTTTTTAGATCTTTTCCCCCTTTAAACTTAGTTTTTAGTCTACTAAAATATTTGCCTAATTGAAATGTGCTAATTACCATTCATTGTATATATTCTAAATAGTGTGTTGCATATAGTGTAAAATACTTGGCTTAAAGTAATCAATTTTGAAATATTTAAGAGATTTAGATTCTGGATCTGAACTGTTAACTCTGTTCCCTAGATTGTTATTAATCAGTTGTTGATGGTTAGAACTTTTTAACCATATACTTTTTATTACTAGTATCGACTTCTTTTCATCTTTCATGTATCTGCAGGTAATGTAGTTTCACGTTTATGTCTTAAGTTTAAACTTCTTACTGTAAAAAATCCAACGTGTATCTTGCCCTGTTCTAGTAACTGAACTGAAATTAATGTATGAAGTGCTGTGTTTGGAACTGAAGTTCCATCTGTCCAGTGACTTCAGTGTGTAAGCAAAAGGACTTAGAGGTGGTTGTGAGCTGAAAGAAGAATATAAAAATAATTTTTTTTGTATTACATGCTGATGAAACCAGCAGTTTTACTCGGCAGTGAAACCTTGCTTGCTTTCTTAACTGTTCCATGGAACTCAGAGACCAGATGGCTGGAATAGAATGCATAGTTAAACAAATGAAACCATTCGATGGTACAGCTTTTGTGAATTGCTAAGCATTTTGTGTGGTTGCAAATTCTTCCCCATAACCCTTGGTAGAGTTTGTCTAAAGTTGCTTTACTGGGCAAATGTATTCATTGTTGCATTTCAATAGATTTGTCAGTTTTACCTCATACTCATGATTTTTGGTGCGTTTTATTTTAACCCTGTGTAATGGTGTTTCTGTAAGCCTGATTTCATTTCTCTCTTACGCATCATGGTGTGCCACATCAATGACTTTTAAACTGGAAGTGACATGTGTCCCGGTGCACTTTGTCATAAGGCATGTCCATTAGAGAGTATTGCCACCCCAATGGTTTCATACTAATCAGAACCAGATGAGTGAGTGATACTCCCTTTCTTTGTTGCAGACATGCCAATATTTGGTCTCTGTCCAGCCCACGATGATTTCTACTTGGTGGTGTGTAACGACTGTAATCAGGTTGTCAAACCGCAGGCATTTCAGTCACATTATGGTAAGTGCTTCATCATTTCCAAATCATTGTTAGACCGTAATAGGTAAAGCAGGATTATACTGAAGGCAGCCACAGCCTGGGTAGGTTATGATGTCTCACCCCCTGTCAGGAAGTAGGCCTTCTAATTCATTGAATGAGTTAATGCCTGTCAGATCATGGGTATTTTATGAGTTTTATTGAAAGTGATGTGCATTTTCTGATTTTTATTGAAATTAGACAGGGAAAATGTATTTTATAGAGTCTCTTTGAAATATTGCGTCAGTATAGTAAAAGGTTTGTTTCCTTCTAGATCCCATGGTTGTGAATTTAGTGGATGGTAAAATTATAAATATACATACCGTATGGAGACGTGGGCTTTCTAAAGGAAATGTGATTTTGAAATTTGTAAGTTCAGTAGTTCTCAGTCTATCCTGATGTCATGTTTTAATTTGTCAGTGTGATGAAGCTATGACATTTTCCCCATCAAAATTATAGATGTACTTAGAATGAGGCCTTGTGACTTCAGGAGTGTCACGAGCCCCTGAGCCATCCCTGGGCTTCGGGCTCCAAGCCTGTCATCTGGGGGTTTAGTCATGGAAGGATTCAGATAAGGTTCTTTTGCATTGTCATAATGCCACCTAAAGTGTTTAAAATAAAATTCTGATTATAAAACTTAGTTTTATACTTAGTTTGGTTCAACAACAACTCAGAAGTATTTGAATATCCACGTTGTAGTATGATTCCTACCTCCATGGAGTTTAAAATCTAGCTAGAGAGATAGGCAAAACTAACTAGAAACATTTTTTAAATAACTGCAAGTTGTTTCTTCGTTTTCCTTATTACTACAATTGCAAGCCTGAGACAGAATAACCGTGGCATTCTTCTGTAGATAGTGTTTAAGCAAGGCCTCTGAGGAGGTGACCCTGGTGACCTGAGCCCTAAGTGATGAGAAGACAGCCACCCATGTGACGATCTGGAATAAGAGCATTCGATACAAAGGGAAGAGCCAGTGCACAAACCTGAAGAAGCCTGTGTGGGTGGAGGGTAATTAGTGAAAGGAATTAGAGACCAGAGAAGCCTGGCCTTGTAGGCAGGGACCCTGATCGTACACTGTCTTGTAGGCCAGAGGAAGCAGCAGTTTGGGGACCTCGGAGGGTTTATACAAGGAAGTAAAACGGGTCCAGCTCATGGGCTGATTTTCTGAGAACACATTGTGGGAGAACAGAAGCAGGGACAATAGTTCAGAGGGAGGAGATGGGCTTAGACTGAGGCAGCAGTGCTGGGGGTGAGCGTGGAGACACGTGTTAAAGCTACAGCCGACAGGGCTTGCTGTCGTGCAGTGGTTGTTTTACGAGGAATGCCGTCATAATCAACATCCCACCCTTTTTTCCCCAGGAATAAATCTTTTATGTAATCATGAGAATGTTCTTTGCGTTTTTGCTTGTGGGCGAGGCCCTGGGGTAGGCACAGAGAGTGAGTGCGAAGATAATAAGGTTCTGTCTTCCTGCTTACGACTCGCAGAGGCTAGGAATGGCAAAGGCAGTTTGTCACTTGCCAAGTGTTTGGGAGGTAGGACTATGAAGCCAGACTGGACTAGATTTAAATTTAAACTTGTAAGAACCAGCGATTAGCTCTTTGCCTCGAGCGAGGTCTCCAGCCTCGGCTTCCTTTGCTGTACTGTGTTTCCCAGGGATGGCTCACTGGAACACAGTGGGTAAGCGTCCTCATTCAATCCAGTCCGTAACAGGCATGTGAGAGAGAAAAGCACAGCTGGGTACAGAATGTATGTGTCTCAAGTCCTAAAGCAGTGCGAGGTGTTAAGAATTGCTTCTTGTTGAGTAAGAACTCTGCATGTTAGGCTACCCTGGAGAGTAAAATGGATTCTTTTTCCCATGTGCAATTTTTTACCCTCAATTTTTGGATACGTACTATGTGTTCATTGTGGGAAACGCAGAAGATACTTTTAAAAAGTCATCTATAACCCCCTAAAATGGGAAGTATGTTGATGGGGTAGGCAGGGCTGCCACATATACCTGGACCGTTTGTACACTGAACAGCCATATTTGTGGGCCCTGGTTGGCAACTGGGGTGACGTGAGCAAGTATAGAAGCAGGAAGTTCCCGGCTGTCTGGAATGGACGGCACGGAGTCTCCGTTGGCCAGAGCTGATGGACCCACCTGTGGAAAGCTGTGTGCAGACGCAGCCCAGGCCCAGCTTGGAGAGCCTGGGAGCCCATCGGACACCTGTGGCCTTGATGCGTCAGGGGAGACCTATTGCCGGATTCTTAGCACCAAAGTGATGTGACTTGGTTTTGCAGGATTGCTGGGCAGAGTGGAATGGGAGTGAGAGGAAAGAGGGACGAGTGCAACCTCTGCAGTTCGGGTCAAAGCCTGCTCAAAGGTGTTACCTCGTTCAGGACTCCTGAGAGAAAGGGGCCTTCTTGGTCCCCTCCTGGTTTCCTCTTCCAGAAGCACTTCACACAGTTGTTACAGCACATTTTATGGAAATGATTTTCTTTCTCTGTCTCTCCTTTGGAATGTCAGTGTATAGCGAGGAGAGGGGGAACGGTCTTAAAACCTTATTTCTACCCTTTCTCTACCAGTACCTAGTACACACAGTGTCTTTAAGTAATGTTCTTGTTGAATGACAAAGGAATTGTGGTAACTTCAGACGTGTGAATGAGAAGTGTGAATGTGAGATTCACACACTCACATGCCTTCTGTGGCTAGTCAGAAGATGTGACTGAGAAAGCCACTGGGTGGGTGCTCTGGTCCCTCTAGTGGCAAGGGAAATATGAAAGTTGTGAGAGAGAAAGTCCCTGGAGAAAGATGATGGCCACGTGGGAAGTTCAGCTGGGATATTGGAAGGAGTTCCATCTCTGAGGCCGCAGCCGAGGAGGAGTCTGATGGAGCACACAGAGGTCTGGAGATGGATAGGTATGTGGGCTTGGGGGCAACAGCATGAAGTGGAGGGAGGCGTCCTGGGATGGCCCTGCGGTGGTTTGCAGAGACACCTACTCAGCCGGAGGGAAGGAGAAGTGGGCAGGGTCGACAGGCCAAGAACCATTCCCGGCACTGCCAGTCTCCGTCTTCAGGGACCGGGTGGTCCCTGAAGAAAAAGTGGTTTTGGAACGCATTCTTTTTTTGTTGTAATTTCAGAAGGCCCATTCTTACTTGTTGGTTTTCCAGAGTTAACACCTCTAAAAGGTCTTCAAATTCAGAATCTTTCCAAGTGGTCATGGCAGTCTGTTTATTACCATATAAGGAAGAACCCATACCTGCCAAAGGAAGGTTTCTACTTTCTTATGTTTTGATGAAATTGGTGAAAATGTGTGGACAGTCTTCTGTGAATTCATGTAGTGCTGATGTCATTTGTAACTTCTGTGAACAAATGAGCAGTCGCTACAAAGCCCAACAGACATTTCCTTTAACCCCACTGCTGCCAGGACCAGGGAAGGAAGCCACAGTGGCAGGAAGGCCGGTAGATCAGTGAGTGTGGGTGGTAGTATTATTCTGACTTGGGAGCAGCTTATCATGCGGAGCAGGAAGAGGCCGAGCTGCCTTTTTGGGAATTAGTGATTAACCAGGATTTCCATCTGAGCAGGGATGCTGAGTGGTGGTGCTGTCATTTTGGCATTTCCAGTTTCACATAGTCTGATTGCATTCGTAGTAGAGATTGCTTTCTTCCTTGGAAACTGCGTAGTAATACCATGCTTTCTTGATGTTGTTTTAAGGTTTTGAAATACTCCAGCATGCCTCATATTTACCTTTCATTACTCAGTATTTTTAAGAGCACTATGTTACTTAGTGCTAATTTCAGATTTAAAATTGTAACCTGAATCAGTGGATCCCAAACGTGCTGTGCATCGGAATCAAAGGGAGCTTCCTAAGTGGGCCGCTTCCCAAGGCCCTTCCTCATGTCCCAGCTGGCCGGGGCTCTCCAAGGCTACGACTCAGGAATCAGCTTTCTAAACTGCTCCCTGGGCTGCTCCTGAGCCCCAGGCGGGCCGATAGCACTGGGCTCCCGGCTGGAGCTGCTGCTCTGTGTCCTGCGGCCTGGCATAGTGACTGGTGCACAGTGGCGCCCAGAACTTGGTTGAGTCTCGCAAAGATGGCATGAACGGAGGCCCCTGGTTGTTTTGTTTTATTTTTAACGGCTTTTTAGCTGTTTGTATTATGTGCTGGAAATGGCACCTTAATTGTCTCTCAAACTTACAGTGTAAAGGAGGGCCGAGATGGTAAAGTTCCTCAGGCCAGAAGCAGCTTTCTTTTGAGGCTGTTTAACTAATTGGGAATCTCAGTTGATCAGTTAGTGGTAAATATGTTGGTCCTAAACTGGCCTCTGGAGAGCACATAATGTGTAGTTCTGTTTACATGTTTACTATGATCTGAGAAGGTGGGACTAGCTGAGACTTACAGGCACCTCTCGGGTTCTGTGTTGAGAGCGTTTCCCAGGTGATCCTGACTGCTGCTCTGGGCTGCTGCTGCTCTTCGCGTTTGCTTCAAAGGATACCTGTCTTATGCAGAAATGGGGTGGTCTTACCTCGGCATAATAAATGAGTGATACTAAATCAGCTCGGACAGGTGCCACCTGTAGAATCCCTATAATTAATTAAAACCTTGCTCAAATGTCAGCCGTTGAAGAGTTTTGCCTCAGATTAGTTAGGCTGACCCACTTGTTCACCTTTTAGCTCAGCCCCGAGTCCCAGAGCAAGGCTTCCGTGCCCACATGGGCCTTTGCCACTCTTTCCCAGTTCTCATCAGCCGGGTTCCATCCTTGTGATTTGCTTACTTAATTCCACTTAATATTTTTCCTTAAACCAAAGCACTTCTATTTAAATAAATCTTTTATGAAGAAAATCTTCCTGGAATCATCAGCGGGAAAATTGATGTTGTTTGCCATAAGATGGTGAGCATAAAAACAAATACAGAGAAAAGATGATTAACTTCCTTGACGGTCTTGCCAGTGCCAGCTCTGAGCTCTGAGGCCTGCCCCCTTTGTTGAAAAGGAGAGCAGCACATTTTAGGCAGGTGTTACCCACATGCTAGTGTGATGTTATCAGAAGAATTGAAAGAGATTTGGAAGTGGAGTAAGTTTTCACTTGCAATTTAATGTTACTAATGTTGGGGGTTGAAATTACTCTGCATTTTGGGAAATACCAGCTCAAGCTGTTGGGTTTGGTGCCCTCTGAGGTTTAGGTAACTATCTACTGAGGCCAACACTAGCCCTAGAAAACGCCATACCTGGGAAGCAGAATTGTCGAATCTCAGGTTGATCTGCAAAGGGACAGATCCCAGATAAACACCCGTTGCCATTTATCAGCTGACTTTTTGCCTTGATCCCCTACCAGCTGCTCTCAGTGGTGTGTGAGTCTGGGCTCAGGTGTAAAACATCAGCAGCTCTCAGACCTCTGCTCACAGAGGGAAAGATCACAAATGGGGTTTTCCATAACTTTGTAAAAGTAGCTTTAGCAGAAACACGGCTGCGCTCTTGTAGCTTCTCCACTTGCAGGCATTACGGATCCTATAAAATTAACAACCATGCCCATTGCTTGTTCTTAATGTTCCTTGAAGTGTGCTGAGGTGGCTTGGATTCTTTTAGATGCCGACATAGATTGCATTATTTTAAAATGACATTTTCAGCAAAGGATGAGTAAATAGAAATTACTCATTCTTTTTTGAGCTAATTAATTGGTTTCAAAGAACATCAGTGTAAAATCGAAATGAGTCTTACTCTCTGAGTTCCACTGGGCTGGTTCTTGCAAAAATGGTGATTCCCACTGTAGACATTTCACCTATCTGTGACCAGTGGTTGCCATCCTATAATTAAGTTAATCTACATCACAAAGCAGAGGTTTTGCTGTTTAATAAAATCATACCCCCTCACCCTTTTACCATCTGACTGACTTAGACCTGGACTTACAGCTTCAGGCATTTTGAATGACTTATTTTATTTGGCTACTAAGTAACTTTGTTTTGGGATAAGGAAAAATGTTTCTTTTTTCTCTACAGTGTGCCAGCTAAATTCGCTACTGAATTTTTATAATCTAAGTCTCTTCTACTTTGAAACTTTCAGTGATAGTTAATCTTTTAGGATTGACATTCATTTAAAAGTTCATAGACTAATGATAATTCTTAATAGCACTTGATGGTTCACAAACACTTTCATATGTATTATCTCATTTCCTGTTCTTAGAGAGCCACAGAATGGATGGTTTTATTCCCAGTTACAGATCAAACTCCTAAAATAAATTTCATTCACACAGATAAAATGTACCAGACCAGGTTTTCTGACTACTCATAGGTATTTCTCATGCATATAATAAGGATGTGTAGAGTTAAAAGAAAATCTAGAGAAAATGTAAAAAATTCCATCTGTCCAAAACCCTAATTAGTGACAGATGTTTTAGCTCAGGTAGAATTTTAAGGTTGCTTAGAGTAGCTAGAGTAGCTTAGTTTAGCACTGTAAACCCATTACCTCAGAGAGTACATTTAGTAATTCAAAGACATAATGATAGTACATAGATATTTGATTTAGCACAGTCCTTGGATTTCTCTTCAGAATGTTCTCCTACTTTATTTAACTCTAAATCATAGCTAGCCAACACTAATCTCCTCCTCTTTTTGTTCCAGCCTCATAACATTTTGTAGCTTCTTTAGAGAATTGGTTGGCATATTTATTTCTGTAGTCAGTATAAAGATTGAAACTTGTTTCAGAGCCAAAAATATTTCGCTCTCTTGCTGTGGAGACACATGCCAGGCCTTTCTCCAGAAGGCGAGGGCTGAGCCAGGGAAGGTAGCTAACCAGAGTAGGCGATCAAAATGTGAATGCTGTCAAGGTGGACATTAGTTTCACTCTAAAATTCCCAGTTGACCATTGGACCTAAGCTTCTTGTCACTGAATAGCATGATGTAAAACAAATGCAGTAAATTCAGTTTTTCTTTGCCAGAAGCCAAATAGTGTTAACACAATTTTATATGAGGTGTGATCAAACAATACAGTGAATGTTTAAATAAAATAAAAATTTATTATAATAGACACATTGGGATTATCCTTCTCAAAACACTCCCCCTTCGCTTCAAACACACTTATCCCATCGTTCTTGCCACTTTCTGAAGCAGTTCTGGAAGTCCTCTTTCGTGAGTATCTTTAGTTGTGCTGTCGTGGCTGCCTCACGTCCTGAGTCATTTTGACTTTGGGGAAGAGCCAGAAGTCACATGATGCCACATCCAGTGAATAAGGTGGATGAAGACACACCGTAACATTTTTATTTGACAGAAATTGCCATACCAGAAGCGATGTGTGACACAGAGTGTTGTCATGATGGAGCATGATTTACGGCACCCTTTAAAACACACCCTCTCTCAACCGTAGCTCACACCGGACTGACTGCATTGAACAAGTTGAATCTTGTCACACACTGTTACTAAGTTTCGACGCACTGCTTTCAGTATTGAAGATCTCTGCCTTTCCTTTGGATGGCACTCAGCAGCAGCGTTCACCATATTTTGTGATCACAATGGAAAGGCTCCGTGTCACACATCGCTTCTGGTACAGCAGTTTCTGTCAAATGAAAGCATTCACCTTATTCACTGGACCTGGCACCATGCGACTTCTGGCTCTTCCCCAAAGTCAAAATGACTATGAAAGGTCAATGTTTTGAATTGATTTGCAACATCAAGGCAGCCAGGACAGCACAACTAAAGACACTCATGAAAGAGTACTTCCAGAACCGCTTCAGAAAGTGGCAAGAATCATGGGATAAATGTGTTCAAAGTGAGGGGGAGTATTTTGAGGGGGATCAATGGCAATGTGTCTTTTACTGTAAGAAATTTTTTTAATTTAAACATTCACTGTATTTTTCTATTACACCTCATGTTGTTTCCTTAGTTATATAATCAGCAAATATCTTTAAAATGGTGCTATATTTATGCCATTTGTAGGAGCAACATTTTAATTTCTAGTTATAAAATGTATTGATTTTTTTTTTCCTTACACTGAAATTCTAATCAAGTGAAAGCTCGAACTTGCAGCACAACAGCCAGTAAGTCAAGTGACAGGGAGTTGGGGCAAGGAAAGACACTTTATTTGGAAAGATAGCAAGCCAAGAAGATGGCAGACTAGCATCCTAAATAACCACCTTGAGAAAGTACAGAATTCAGGCTTCTTTCGTGTCAGGGAAAGGGGGAAATGGTCGGGGTTTCAGGTCAGGAGGTGATTGTTGACGGCAGACATCTGGACGTCAGCAAGGGTCCAAAGGGGATGGTGAAACTTCTTTGCTTTTGGTCAACAGACTCTGGTTGCTATGATCCCAGTCACAAGGTTCCCGTAAATCTTTTGATAAACAACCATTATTTGTGTACATACCTTCTTTATCCCCTTGGGGAGGTAGTTTCAAGCAGAGAGGTTGTTTTAGTAATTCCTAGGCTACAGGTTAGATTACTTTAATGATTAGCATACCTATGTGCAGGACTAAGCAAAAGTTGGCTAACCGACATGTTATGGGAACTGGGCAGGCTCGAGCAACATGGAGTCAGAAAGACTGATTATTTTATTCTGTTACAAAATTTGTGCCTTTTTTAATGTCTGTGTCTTGAAGTTGTTTTAAAAAAATAAACTGGTAATGATATTATCCATGTATTTAACAAGTATTTATTGAGTACCTCCTGTCTACTCTAGGCGTTGTTCTCCACTTAACTAGAAAAGCAATGTCTTTGATTTCATGCAGCTTATATTCTTTTTAGGGAGGGTGGAGCGAGAAGGACAAAAATCAAGTAAAATAAGATTATTTCACGTAGAGATAAATGCTAGGAATAATGTGAGAAAGAATGATCAAGGCAAGACATTTTAGATAAGGGTAGTCAAAGAAAGCCTCTCTGAGGAGTTGACATTTAAGCTCAGTGATGAAAAAGAGCCAGCTGTTTGAAGGTCCGGAGGACCAGTGTTTCAGAGGAAACAGAAAGTACAAAGATCCTGAGGTGGAAACGGGTTGGGCGGAAAGGCCAGTGGAGGTGCCAGAGCTCTGTGCAAGGAGAGGGCTGCAGGTGGAGGTAGGGAAGGCGCCGGGGCAGAGAGACCAGGATGGGGCAGAGCCGGAAGGCGGGGTCACTGGACAGTTTGAGCATGGAAGCATCGTTGTTTGTTCTGTAGTGGAACAGTCATTTAGTCATACAAGCCAGAAAACAAAAGAGGATATGTACACTTTTCTGGGACTTCTCATACTCTCATTTGGGTGACAGAAACTTACTGATCAAAAAACACATGTATTTTGATTTTTTTTTCATTATTAGCTTAGTAATATACATTGTAAAAAAAATTAACCAACAAGAGGATAAATATGCAATCAGAATGAATAAAGCTTGTCTGTGTTACTTATTCTCCGTCAGAATAAATAAAGCAGTTTGGCATTTATCCTTGGAAGGTTTCTAGACCCTGGGCAAAACAATGTTTGGCTCCATACTTCTCACACGTGAAAAATTAGATTTGTTATAAATATACTTTTTAAACTTAACCTATGTTTTCCAGGTTAATGCATGTTGCTCTATTTCCTTCTTTCTGAAGACTGCCTGTAATTCCACTTCTTACTGTATTTAATTTAATCAGTTCCCTATTGACAGGCATTTACATTTTCAGTACATTATTCCACGCAATGCTTTAAAGACCATTCTTTGGGAATGCCTGTCGTATTTCAGCGTATTGATTCTCCTCAGGGAGGCTGGTCATAGTGGCCCTCCAGGTTAGTGCTACTGTGACATAATGAACTACTTTAGCTCTTCTGATTTGTGTCATCAGAATGAGACAGTGAAAATGTGGGTTTCTAACACCATCAATCAATCAAGAAACTATGAATATTCACCAGTGCTACTCTTGACTTATCTGCTACATGTAGACATTGTTAGGATAGCTGTGCTGCACATTTTAAAGGGGACATTTTAGGATATAAATCCATATTGTAGTTGTATTCTCTAAAAGATGTTTTTCCTGACAATCATTTCACAAGACTAATATGTATGTTGACTAGTTAAGCTCCTCACACACACCAGCCGTTTCAACCCTGTTAAGCTGTGGTCTTCCATGTGACCAGAAGAGGGAGTTTTTGTCACCTCCGTACGCTGTAGCGCCTACTACGGACTTGGCTGGGATAAGTCCTCCCATGCGTGTCCTAGTCCAAGTTCAGGAAACAAACTGGTTTGGGGCAAGAGGGCAGCGGTCACACTGTGTATCTAAAAATCCCAGTCTTAGGTTCACTTCTACGTCTTGTGTTTAAGACAAGAGTTCTCAAATTGAACTTCAAAGACATTTTATACCTTCTCCTCTTGTGTGTTTGAAAGTTAAAAAAAAAAAGGAGAGGGAAAGATCAGGGAAGGTAATTAGCTCATGGTAAAATAAGTTAAAATACAAACAGTAAACCCCTAACCACACATGATAGAGTTCTTGATTTGTGGTTTCCCAGAGTCAAAAATAAACTCTGAACTGAAATTTGTTTCATTGCTTCTTGTGCTTGATATTTTAAAAATATTATTAGAGTTCTTAATACAAGATTTGTAGTGAGCTTTTGAAAGTGAAGACGTTGTTTCTCCTAAGTGGCTAGTAAGCCTTTCTGTGTGATTCTTACTGTGCTCAGTTGTGCTACTTGAATCTCAGTCTGCCTAGCTAAACAAATGAAATGGGTGACATAGCCAGGATAACTTGTTTGCTGTAATACCAGGGTTTCATATTGTTTAAATTTTTTTTCAGCTGCCTTTATAGTGCATTTTTTGTAATAAAAACTTGTTAAAACAACTTCTCTATGGACTTTTTGATTGACATGAATATATGAGATAATATATACACAGCATATATTTTTACATAGATACACAAATGTAATAATCTCAAACATGCTATTTTCAGTTAGCCTTCTTTTTACCTATTTCATTGGCTCTTTCTGCCTTCCCACCCTCTTCACCTTAAAAGTCCTTTTTACTCTGTAAGCTATCGATGTAACTTGGTATATAACTTAGTATTATACATCCTTCTATATTTTTTTCTCATGCTCATAACTTTATACAGGCACATATAATCCCATGTTTTACTAGCAGGCACTAGTTTTACAAAAAATGGATCATGTTATACATACTTGTTTTCTACTCAACAATACTACCTGGGAATCCATTCATATCCCAACGTAACACTAATCCCCTTTTTTAATGATAGCTTACTGTCTAAGGTGTGGCTGTGCAGTAGCCAGGCCCTCTGTCTGTGGATATTAACTTTGTTTCCTGCTTTTTGCCTCTATGACCAAAGTAACAGTATCCAGCCTGCTACATATGTCCTTAACTATTGGTGGTTTTGTTTCTATGGAATAGAGTCTCAGAAAGGGTATTCATTTGCACTGTTAATAGCTGCTACTAGATTATTTCCCAAAAAGACTGTAATACTTTGTAGCTCTACTAGAATTGTATCCAAGTATTGCCACCAGGAATAGGTGTTTTATTTTTCTAAACTTTCATTTCTTTTTCTAAAGCCTCGTAAGTTATTTTACACACACACACACACACACACACACACACACACACACACACGTGATTAATTGTAATTTGATTTTGAAGTAAATTTCTCTAACAATTGCACACTTTTTTACTACCAGAGTGGCATGTATCTTCTGAGTTTTAGTAATATTCATGATGTGAGGCAAAGAGATCTTTCAAAATGAGTGAAATTTTTTTTTTAAATTTCCATTTAAACAATGACAGGTAATCTTCCTATGATATGGAAAATTTCTGTTCATTCTGTATGGAATTTACCTCAGGGGAAGACATCTAGTTCTGTTAGGCTGGATTCCTCTCTGTTAGGCAGCATGTGTAGTCTCCTACAGGAGAACAATTTTTGGTGAGATTAATTGCAGGGCCAGTGAAAAACAATATATTGTTAGTTTTACTTCTGATTGCATTTGGAGTGACTGGTCACCTTTTAACAGTGCTCACTTTGTGTATCAGATATTAACAGGGCTGAATTGAGACTGGGGTTAACACGAAGCCCGTGTAAATCAGGCCATGAGGTTATACTTTATTTGCCTGCCTTCTAACACATGGGACAGCTGCAAAGGGACACACACATGAAGTGTGGCTGAGCCTTGAAGAAGATGGTGGCAGCCAGTGGCATTAGCCCCCAAGGTGAATAACCCTCATTTAAACTCCATCTCCCACCTCTCCTAATCCGGCCTGAGTACCTAATGAGCACTGGATAATATAGCAACATTTCTTGGTGAAGCTAATCTGATTCTGGATAGCAGGCTTCCAGGCCCACAGCTGAATGAATTGCTTGGTATTTATAAGTTTGAAAATACTTTTTCCCCCTTTCAAGTGCTCCTTGGCAGCAGGTAAGGAATGTTAAAGCTCCTGTAAGTGCCAATTAAGGCCAATTATAACTCGCCCGGCCTGCTGAGACAGTGAACTGGGGTTAGTGGATGGAGACTTGTGCTCTGTAAACTGGAGAACTGGCTACCTACCGCCAGTGACAGGAACACAGCACTTCCCAACTGCCAAGGGCTTGTTGGGTGCCCTGCAGAACACCCACGACAGACACCTCTGCTGGCTTCTAAGGGATTTCATTTAGGAAATCCCATGATTTGTTGGCGACTTCACTAATTCCTATAATCAAAACCACTGTCCTTCTCTTACTCTTCCTTTCTTCAGATGATGTTCAGTTTCTCCTTGTTTCTAATCATAATAGCTAACATCTGTCGAGCATTGGAGATGTGCTGGGCGCCACATTAAATGTGTTACCTCTTTTGCTCCTCCACAGCCCTGGAGGAGGGAGCAGAATTAGGCTTCTCAGAGGGGCACACAGAGCTGAGGGCCAGGACTCTTCTGCCCGCGGCTACACCACTGAAAGTGCTGAGGCCGCGAGCAGCTGCCCCTCCTGCTCGGGCTGCACCGCTCGTCCTCTGCGCCGGCTCATTCACAGAAGGATTTGTGTCAGATCAGGCCTCCTGTTGTGCAACCAGAGTAAAATTGATGAGTGCACACTATCCGCACCACAGCCGATAACCTATAATTTTTGGTCTGTAAGGCATGGATGTTATTCTATCAAAATGATATTTTACTCTGTAGTCTTTTTGTAGTCTAGCATCTACTTTTTTCATAAGAAAAAAGAAATGTGAGCATGTCCCCAGACCTAGACACTTAAATCTGAGCCACCATTGGGGGATTTAATATCAGTATAAACTTTATTTGGATAGGATATTGGGAAATGGTTTGAAGAAAATAATAATGGTGCTTTTCAAAGAGAACAGAGCTGTATGTGTTTAAACATTAAAAGTTTAACTTGATGTTTATGCCCCGTTTTTGTGTATTTGCGTATATTGTACAAAATTACACATATTTTCCTGGCTTACACTGTCATTCGTCCCTTTTTGATGTACATCTTAAAAATAAATTTAAGTTGTTTACATATGAAATTAAATGTAGACGTGTTTGTGGCATTCAAGAACATTTGCTGAAATTCACCCTGGTTTTCGTGAGGGTTGCAGAAAGACGGGCCCCAGAACTGTCACGGATTGGCTGGTTCTCGTAACAGTTGTTTTCCCCACTTGCACATCCACCATCTACAAAAGGGAACACTGGAAAGGCAAGCGCTTGTGCTGGAGACCGGTGAGGAGGCCGATCCAGTGTGGTAGCTGCAGTGGTGTGGGGTGACGCCGCGCCTGAGGAAGAGCCTCTTGCCCAGGTTCTGTCCTGCAGTGGAGGACCTGGCATCCGGGGGCCCCGGGCGGCTGGGCGCCGTGAGTGGTGCTTGGGCCTGTGGCAACCAGGCAGTACGGCAATGGATTGTGTTTCCTTTCCGCTAGCTTAAGAAAACGTTCAGTGAATTAACCTAAAATTCTTATTTTTGCTAATTTTTGAAATTTGCTCATCCTGTCCTTCTCAGGCCCGCTAATGTCTCTTTCGTTGTGTTCTTCTGCTGTCTTTTAAGGACCACCATAGTTTTGTCTGAATGTGACTGTAAGAAATTTGAAAAAGAAAAGAAAGCAGTAGGTTTCAGAAAACCCTCTGGATCTTAATATTGCTGCCATGGTTAGGATCTGAATGCTTGCTGTGAAAATAAAGCAGTGTGGCTACTGTTCTTTTGTTTTAGAATAAATTTAGCATTTGTGTGTGGTCTAATAGAAGCCATTTCCTATGGCCCACAACTTTTCCATCCCTTCCAGGCCAAATCTTTCCACACGTGTAATTCATAACTTTTTGCCAAATATTCTGCATGGGGTGATGGGAGTCTGTAGAGGAATCCCCCCCCCACCCCCACCTCTTTGACATTTAAAAGTGTTCATTCTGAACTGTCAGGGCATCTGAGCGTATTTACGTGTTCAGCCTTTATTATCCTAACAGTCAGATCAGTTGGCCGGTTTTTTTCGGTGTGTGTGTTTGACAGTAAGATTTGATGATTGACAAGAGGGGGAACAGTGATATGGGGAGCATAATGGGGCTGAGATAGAAACAGCTAAACCAGGCAGACACTGTTTATAAAGAGCCACTTAGAGAAGTTTTTGGATTCCTAGTATAAAAAGTACCACGCTTTAGTCAGACATCCAGTGATTGAAACTCTGGACAGTCAGGTGTGTATTCTGCTGAAGTTAGGCATATTTTATAAATATGCACAGAAAGTAAGTTAAGATTTTTGTTACCAGATTTAGGAAGAAAAGTGTGCTCACTTGTAACAAACTTTTATTTTTTAAAAATATAGATCATGAGGAAATAAAATGTGGGGAAAGGCTTGTTGATATTTATAGAAATGTATAACTTTAAAACTTCTAGGTCTATCGAGACATAAAACTTAGATTCTATAATGAATCATGTAAATTTTCTAATATACCTGGTAGTAACAGTGTCTGTTTGAAGGTATTTAGAAAAACCAGGGTGTGAATAATTCACATTTTAGCAGGTTTAATTTATAAATTTCATCTCCAGTTTTGGCAAGGTGCCTTTCAAAGAGAAGGATTAATTTACACCAGCCAGGATGCCTTGTATGACCGTATTAGATCAAATTAGACTCCACCCCTTGTTTTCTGTTGATCTGCCAGGACCTTTGTAATTCAAGTGCTTTTTACAGTAGTAGCAAATGTTACATAAGACCAAACATGGAGCATATTTGGAGTTGGTGGGCAGACCCAACTCATGATGTAAGCCTGCAGTAGCGAGTGTGCAATGAAGCACAACTAAATTATGTGAATGGAAGGTAACAAGAAGCGTCTCCGGAATAGCCCTTCCTCCGCACCAGGGCTGAAAGCTCCACTAGGTAAGTTTTCTGAGACAGTTTTCAGAGGCTGGTCTTGGCTCGGGGCCCAGTTCTGGATGAGCTTGCAGGAGGTGGGTTAGTTCTTTGGTAACACTACGTAGGACCAAGCAGAGTCGGAAGAGTTCGTGCAGGCCTGTTTCCTGCTATCATTTGTCCTGTCCTGTCAGCAGGCCCGGAGCCGTAAGCCGCTGAAGTGGTGGAGAGCGTGAGCTCTGCAGAGCTAGTGATCAGAGTGGGTAATCGCAACCAGAGAGATTAGCTGCTGCAAGCCATCCGCAGGGGCCATTCTGAAATGTCATTGAAGTAATCTGGCCAAAGTTCAAAATGCAGAAAGGAGTTGAGTTTGCTATTAACTCCAACAAAATTGTGCTGCGGTTTGCACCAAACAGTTCCCGGATCTCAAAACAGGGAGAACATTGGTTACGTCGCTCTCTAAAAATGGAGGAACGTTGTAACATGCTTTAACTGTTTGTTTTGTATCTCACTTGTGGTAAGTGAGGTTTCATGACAGCCGGTTCACAGTGTTTCCTGTAAGAATGTGTCTGAAAGCTATTTTGTCAGATACTTCAAATCCACAGCACAGTTTCAAACAGAACACTGGCAAGAGGGAAAACAACTTCAAAATACAAACAGTAACCCTGGGAAGTCATTCAGTAACTTCTTCAATTGAGTGTATAAAACTGTAATTACTGACTGACTGCCAGAAAAGACGGTTTTTTTAATTGGTTTTTAAGGTAGCCAGTACAGCTAAGCGGAGTGGGTTGTGAAGCTGTTCTCAGAGTTACACTAATTATCTCATGCCTCTGTCTGCAAGCAGGAAGGGAGGTGACAGTTGAGTTCTTTACTTTTCACTGGCTTCAAATTTCATGCCTTCTGCAATGACCGGATGGGTTTAATTGAGGTTGAAATTTAGCTACCCTTTTGAAGGACTTTAAATACAAACAAATCTTAAACCTTAAACCAAATGGCTCTTAATTCCCTAAAATTGATTTTTCTAAAAACTCTGTCTCTCGTGAGGCAGTTTTAGTTTTGCCGTTTCTGGTTTCGTTTTTGAATATTTATTTTGGTGTTTATTAGTTGACAGCCCTAGCCTATAGGTGGGGCAGATACTATTTCTCTCTTCAGAAGAAATAAACACGTGCTGCAAAGTCATTGAAAACAGCGGCATTGTTAAGTAATGAATCACCCATTCCTTACTAACAGAGTGCCTAACGAAGGAGGTTTTCTGGACTGTTCTGCCTTTGAGGGTTTTGTTATTCCCCTGTTCATGGTCTTCTCTCTGCTCTCACCCCCACCCAGAATAAAGTAAAATAAAAAGGACAGAAAACTAGTGGGACGTAGTGTAGCGGTGGAGCTGTGCCTTGCAGACTTGAGCCCAGCACTTCGCAGCAGGTGGTGGTGACACTCCGTTCACCGTGGACTTGCTGCTGCTCCCTCTTGGCCTGCAAGACAGTGCTCCCGGTGGGGATTCCCGCACAGAAGTTTTCACTCAAAACAAACAAACAAACAAAAAGCGAATTCCTCTAATTTGAGTTTTACCAGGTTCCTATAATCCTCTCTTCCCCGATCTGTGTGTGTGAAAACTGGATTGGAGTAGTAAAGACACATTGTTTTTCTTAATTCTCTTTTTGCACTTGGATGATAGTCTTGTGTCTTTCATTTGGGAAACACTGTGACCCAGACCCAAAATATGGCTGCAGACGTGCTCATGTAGAAATTGCGTTTGTTGATGCTTGAACTGTGCATGGTGTACAAACTGCCAGGCTGAGCTCACAGTGATGGATCACTGAATTTGCAGGGTGCTGCTTTTCCCTAACAGATGAGGGATTAAGTCAAAAAGCACCTGGAAACTTGGGGAGTTTTGGTTCAGACTGTTTTTTTCTTCTCACCTGTTGATACCTGACAAATACAGACATTTCAAGTCAATGAGGGAGATGGGAGCAGATGCATTGTCACTCGGACGGCAAAATCTTGCTTGTTTTCAGGCAAGTGATTGCTTGCTATATATATTCTGTCAGGATCATTTGGTAACAGTATGCTTCCTGAAGACAGCAGGGAGAAGTCCTTAGGACTGTTAGCAAAATAGAAGTGGCAGCCAGCATGGTGTGCATTTCAGAATATGCTGTAGTCAGAAACGGTGACAGTAAGGTCACAAAAGTGGCACCATTCTGGGGATCGTAGAAGCACATTGAGGTGGTTGTGTTTTACTCCAGGCATCCGCGAACGTGTGTGTGTGTGTGTGTGTGTGTGTCTGTCTGTCTGTCTGTCTGTCTGAGACCCTGGTGACAAGCCTCGTGCAGTCTGCACCTTGGCCAGGGCTGCCGGAGCAGAGGAAGGGGCCACCTTAAGGAAATGAACTGGTTGCCTAGACCATTCAGTTTTCCCTAAAACAAGCTATCTTCTGATCATGAGTATGAAGAAATGATGTTATACTCACAACTGAGGTGATCAAATGTTACACCATTAAGTACCCCCTCTTTTTCGCCATCATTTCATCTTCTTCAATAAACTATTTGGATTTTTAAACTATTTTAAAACATTTTTTAAGTGTTTGCCAAGAGCTACAAGTTAAGATGGTGGGGGAGGGGTACCCCTAGATAGTCAATAAGTTTTTCATATTTCTCACATACTTGAAAGCAAAGTCCAGAAAGAACAGTCCCATGGGAAGTCCTAGCAACATTATTTGAGGCTGCCATATTTCTGCTCCTTTCTTAGCAACATTATTTACAATCCTTTCACGCCTGTCCCTTCCCCCACCGGAGTCTTTCTCCCTTGTAATCTGCCCTTTGTGATCTGCTCTTTCATGCAGCCAGTGTGAGTGGGGGTGCTGCAGTGTGCTCCCTGCCTGGAGATGTGGAAATGCCAAGAGTGGGGCTTTCATTCCCATCATAAAGTACTCACTTAAAGAGCTTGATAATTTGATTATAAACCTTTGGCAAAAAGTTGTTTCAAGTGGCCTGAGTGCTGTAAATGACTCTCTTTCTGCACTTTCCCCTTATGTTTTAATTTTAAAGCACCTCTGCATTAGGGGGAGGAGAAAGGCATTTGGCAGAAATCACAGTTGGAGACTAATTTGTTAGGGCAGCCAGTGTTGAAATCATCCTTTTCAGTTAAATCTCTCCAGTGGAAAGACACCCGGTGCTTTGTGCCGAAGACTTTTTCTCCCTCACTGTTCTCCAGTGCCAGTTTGTAACCCACCTGGGCACGCTCTGAAGCTGCCACCGGCTCCAACTGTGGTCCATTGTCCTTGGGCACTCGTGTCAGAGAACAGCTCTGGGTTCCCCAACTTAAGATTTTAATGTTCCAGGAACAGTCCTACCGATTTGCTTCCTTTTTAGTATTAGACTATTAATCAAGTACGTGAGGACCCTAAAGTAGTTGATTCAAAAGAAAAACAGATTTGGGGATTAAAGAAGTATGTGACAACAAGGAGTGGAGTGGGACCACCTTTGCTGGCAGACACAAGTGCTTTCAGAAAAGAGTAGAGGGAGTAAGAAAATGTACAGGGAAGGGCTGACAATGAGAGAAGTGAGCAGACATCATTCAGTGTTTATGAGCACGCGTGGTTCGTGGTGTGATTTAAATGGCATACCAAGTATTTTTTAATAGTTATTGGGAAAAAATAGATGTCAAACCCAAAGCCCTGGTTTCACAGATACTACTTCAGTAATGCTCAATTAGGTATGTCTAGTCAGCCACTGTATTTTGAAAAACACATTAAGTAAATAATAGTCTTTGATAATGTGCACATATGACAAAAGACCCGGAATGTGATTCGATTTTGAATCTCAAACGCTTAAGGAAAGCACTGATGTGGTGAAAGGTAGATGTATAAGGAAGACGTTCTGAGATTTAAAAATACACACATGTGGTCTTAATTCATAGCCTGCCTCAGGTCCTGATCTGGGATGTTTCCTAGGTGGTCCTAATCCTATGAAAGACAGGTGATGCCAGCTGACCCCTTATGCGTTGTGTTGGGCACCCTGAAAATGAAGAATGGCAGTTTGGGTTAACTGGAAGCTGCGTAATAGGAGATTATACTTATCATCAACCTGGATATCAGTCAACAATTTAAATAATTCTGTGAAGGGGCTGCTTAATGAATGACCCAAAGTTTCTAAACGGAGCTTTTTGGAGCTGACAGTAATGATTACTGTTAGCACTCTTGCCTGCTCTTCATGCCTATTGAGAATGGAACAATTATAACGTAGCTTCCTTTATTTTGGCATGTGTGAAATTGAGCACAGAACACCAATGAAATTTCTCTTTTTGTAAAGTATGTATTTGATACTTAAGTAAACCATATTCATTCATTATAGAAAACTCAAACAGTATGAAAAGGTTTTTCAAAAATAGACCTATGATCTCAGGGATAACTACTTTAAAAAGTCTGATATAGTCTTATATCCCTCTAGATTTTTTTCAAGCATGAATGATTTGAAGTTACAGTTTGCTTTGACTGCTTTTTAGGTTTGTGCCCTAATTTTGGCACTTGTACTTTATAAATTATTTTTAGTTATTTCCAAAGGAATTTTTTTTATGACTTAAAAATATCTAATTACTTTCTTTGAGCTCCTCTTTGGTTTGTACCTGAGTGTCAATACACAAACACACAAACACACAGACACACACACACACATGCTTATATATATATACACATATATACATAGACACACAAACATACATGCGTTCACTTGCGTTCACTTGCATATAATCACAAATATGTATATTTTTAAATCTCAGCATGATTCCAAAATTACAAGCTCAGTATTCTTGGTTGCATTCCACTTCGAAAGACTTAAAGAAAGCTGTTCTTTCCTCTTCTCCATATCCTGCCCTTGCCTTAGTGGGGTGAGATCTTCAAGCCACAAAGGGGAAGAAAGCCCTGTGCTTCCACCCATCTCTCCCTCCCTGCCTCCCTTTATCTGCCTTGTTCTCACACCCACACACACTCACCCATGGCTCTTTCTCTGTTCGTCCCATTTTCCCTGTATCTGTGTGTCTGTCAGTCTGCCTGACTCTCTCTCCCTCTTGCTAGAGCCGTTCAAAGTGCCCTCCTGATTCAGGGATAGAGTGTGCTTTCTCGGTGCTGGTGCCAGGCCCTGGAGAGGAGTGCTTTGGAAACAGCTCGGCCTCCTCCCAGACCACGCTGCAGTTACGCTTGGCATCCAGCCACCGGTTTGCCCACGTAATACAAGGTGTCTAATCCGACCCATGACTTGCCTGTTTCACGTTTGTTGTAAGAACATACACTTTTTTTAGCTGGAGGCCTAGTTTCAAATCTTATGAAAAATAAGGGCCCACAGTGAAAGGATGAGGAGAGTCCAACTGAACTATAATTATATTTGGTTTTCCCTCTTCACTTTCTCGTGGAGGGAAAGCCAGATGCTGCCCTTTCCAGAGAATAAGTTACCAGACCCTGATGTGAAGGAACAACTTAATTCAGCAGCATGACAAGAATTTGAGCTGGCACTTTACAGCCAGAATCTCAGACAGAGACAGACAGACAGACAGACATACGCGCGAACACGCAGCCTGTTTCAAGTTTTAGTGAATGAAGAAGTTCACATGATAAGTTGCCATTCTCAGTTTTTAAGTAGCTTTTATTGCTGAAATAGAATATACAATTTTGGGGGAAATGTTATTCATACATCAGCTGACTTTTAATGTTAGGAAGCTGTGAATCTTGATTTTTGTAGTACAAAATCCCATTTCAAGAGTTAATAGACAAGAAAAGAAGTGTTACCTAAAGAAAATGGGGAGAATGGACTCTGATGGAAGTAGAAAATTGAAAGGACAAGCTTGAAGTTAGTCAGTTCTGCTGTAACACAACACGCATTCCTGAAAAATTACCGCACTGTGCAAAATTGCACAATAAAAACCACATGAGACTCGTTGAGAAAATTGGGTTAGGGCACAACACTCAAAACATCAGTGACACACACAAAAGGATAGGAACCTAACAAAAATGATAGCACAGTTTTACATGGATTAAATGGTTAAAAAAAACACAACATAAATATGAGAATAAATATGACAGTTTACCTTGAAAACGACCTGACATTTGGTTCTGGAAGAAGGTGTCGGGAAGATTGCGCTTGTGAGCTGAGTAGTGGTGGAAGGCAGGGTCTGTGAAATCGCTGGAAAGTCGGAGCCCCTGATGGGGACGGTGTGGCTCCTGCCATCCTGGGCGGCCAAGGTGGGTTGTGGGTGTCCTATGCATTCCCATGGGGTTCAGTTCAGCTAGGTGCAGTTTCCTGCACCTAGTGCAGGTGCTTCTTGCACATGAAGTCTTACAAAAGCAAATGCAAAATTTCATTATGCTCAAATTGTTTTTTAGTGCGTCAATAGCTTTGGAATAAATTTACATTTCCAGAACAAGCATTGTAGCAGAACTGACTGTATTCAATTAGATTGAGAATTTTGTTTACATCTTTTAATATCAGAGAAAATATATCACGTTTACTCTGAGACACGTGCTTGAGAGTTCCGATTGCCAGAGAATAGTAAAAGGAGTCGATTTCTTACAAATCAGAGTTCCTGTTGGGGTTTTCCCCCGTTCATACCACAGACATGCTATTATTGTTCCTTCAGTACACTGCCACCAGTCATACACTTTTTTATGGATGAGTATTTTAATATTTAATTATTTTAATGTATATCAGAAAAGTGTTTATAGGAAGCTGATCAAACCTATTGCTTCAGAAATACTATTGTTTTGGGAAAATATCTCTAAGTGAGGTACCGTGCTTCACACGGAGCCATCTGAAAATGGATTGGGGGGTAGTTTCAGGTTGCCCTTGGCAAAGGGGCACTACTAGTGATTAAAGGGTGGCAGACCAGGAATTCTAACTATCCTGAAATCCTGTGCAATTGTCCAAAATACCAATGATGCCCACATGAGAGACTGGTTAGTACTAGACTAAGGAAGAGTAGGGAATAGTAGAGTTGATCATTTAAAGTGTTGAGTACAAAATAGTATTTTATGTGGCTTTGGTTAGAACAATGAAAGTAGCTTGTAATTGATGACTTTTGAGCACGCCAGTTCAGGACGAGTAGCAGCAGGGAGCTTTAACAAACTGCCGGCCGGTGTTCTCGGTGCTGCACAAGCGTTCCCTTAGCCCTGGGTACTGAGCCTAGTGTCAGGCAGGCTCTCGATCCTGCTGCACAGTGGAATCACACCAGGGAGCTTGTGAGAGTCTGGATGCCCAGGCCACACCCCAAACCAGTCAAATCACACTCTCCGAGTGGGGGGCCTCAGGCACCAGTGTGTTTTCAGCTCCTTAGGTTATGCCAATGTATAGCCAAGGTTGAGAACCACTGGTCTAGGACTATGTGAAAATCACTCCTCTTCACTAGAAGAGATGTACCGATCAAGCAACTGTTAATTGCACTCCTACTCTGTGCCATGTCTTATAGGGGAAGATGAGTGAAACATGGCTCAGGGAAGCTCCACCATCCAAAGCAGACCACAGAACTGGAAATAGATTTTTACAGTCCTGGCTGACAAGTGCTGAGGCTTGGAAGTATAGTCAGAGTCTTTGGGATCACAGATGAGAGAGAAACTAAATTAAAAAAAACAACAAAAAACCTCTGATGCCAAATTTGGAAAAAATTATTAAACTTAAGTTAATTTAGTTTTCCTTTCCTTACAACTTTCAAATCAGGAAAGGGGGGTGGGATGCAACAAGCACTTACAAATCACTATCAATTTAGCTGTCCTAACCTGCTGGTGGCCTTTGTGTGGTCCAGTTGGAGAATTTGAATTTTGCCTGCAGATAGCATAATACATTTGTCCTGGTGTAGGCCCGGTTATCAAGTACCTCCCAAAGCATTGTTGAACTAATGACCTTGTGGGGATAAATCATCACAGCTTCATAGAGAAGCTGAGACTGGTATAAAAAAGACCTTTGGAAATAAACCATTTAAGTCATGCTGATAGTCATTGATTCTCATATGCTTAATTTTTTAAATACTCAGAGCTTCCATATTGTGATAAGTAAATATTGGACCACATACATTTAAAACTTAGAGTTAAGCAGATGTGTCATTTTAAATTATAAGTTTAAAGGCAGCCACTAAGCTACCATCATAAGGTTCTTAAGTAGCTAAAGTTACTAAATAATTTACTTGTTTCCATTGATAGTGTTCTTCAACAGCTCTGATTTATTTAATATGGATTGCTTTACTCTGAGAGAATCTGATGCTCCAATGGACGGACTTATTTTCAGTTACACCTGTGTAGTCTGTACTTAACCATGAATTATTTCCTGGTTTAAACACCAAGCACAGCTATTTGTGGTATTTTTGTCTTGCACCATTGGCATCTTAGTGGTGTGAACCAGAGCTATGCCATCTGTAGCTGAATGACATTATTGAAAAAAAAGGGTGGGGGTGAAATGATTAACTGGAAAATTTCAGCACAGATTCTTAAGGAACAATAAGATAACCCTAGAAACATTCTTATTTAGTGTCATATGCTAGTGGGTAGTGACAAAAAAAATGAAGGTACAATTTGTTTCTTAACATTTTGCTATTTGGAAAATTGGAGAGGTACTATGCTGGAGAGGAAGAATTAATTCCATACAATGTCAATCAGCAGAGTTCTGCAGATGAATGAATAATTTTCTTCTGTCTGACTGCAAGTGGAACCATGAGGTTCATGTGCCAAACCCAGTATTCTCAGGTTTAGAATGGCTGTTTAACTTCCTCATGGCTGTCTGTGAATGATAAACCTTTTTATGCGGAGATGTTTCCTATGCAAAAGGACCAGTTCCTAGAAGCCTGACTGAGCCTGTGGGGCCTAGATAAGCCATTTCTGAAAGCTGCAGAGCTTAGTATGTTGGAACCTAAATGTGTTGATTTCAGGCTACTCTTCCAGGGTTCCCTTGGAGACTTGCCTGAAACATGATGTCTTTTTTTCTCTCTTTGTTTTCATTTTCAGAAAGAAGACATAGCTCACCCAGCAAGCCTTCTTTGGCCGTTCCTCCCACGTCAGTATTTTCTTTCTTCCCTTCTCTGTCCAAAAGCAAAGGAGGCAGGGGAAGTGGAGGCAGCCGTCCTCCCAGTGGCGGTGTTCTAAGCACGTCCTCACTAAGTTCCATGTTGTTGAAATCGCCCAAAGAGAAACTGCAGCTCAGGGGGAACAGCAGGCCAATGCATCCCATCCCGCAAAGCAGAATCCCCCACAGCAGAATGTGAGTGTGGCCAGGACGGTCGTCATGCTTCCCTCATGCAGTGGGCCTGTGCACACCGCTGCTCTGGGCGCGACTGGGGAGCGTGGGGAAGGGAGCGTGCGGGGGAAATTCACATTCATGCTGTTTCTTTCTGTTTCCCTGTCACATCTTGGGTGACTTCACAGAGTAGTAATAGCGTTAGTTATAAGGTTAATGATACTTACTGCTCCTCTGGGGTGTCTCGGCTACTGAAACGAAGCTCTACGTGTGTATCGGCCTTTGATTCCCAGAACAACCGTATGGAATAGGTATTCTTGTTATCCTCACTTCCCGAGTGAGGACAAGGAAGTACAATAAAAGGTCGAGGAGCTTTGGCTGAGGACCCTCAAGTCAGAAAGGCCTGGATTCACATCCCAGCAGCGTCACTTCCTAGCCGTGGGGTATTGGACATGGCCCCACTTTTCTCCGGAGCCCAAGAACAGCAGCCGTGGCGCAGGGTTCTGAGAGCAGTGGGGCTAATGTGTTAGAGTCAGGCCCCTGGCCCACAGGAGAGAATAAGTAAGTGGATGCTGGCGCTTCTGCTGTTGCAGTTGGTAATAGTAGGAAGCAAAGGTGAAGGGAGTCCCAGAGGCTGTCCTAGGCCTTTCCAGGGCCTGCGAAGCCAACAGGGAAGCCGTGCTTCCAACCCCCGTCCTGGGTGCATGTCACGAGTCTAGTGACGAGGGGAGACGGGAAGAAGCTCACACCCACCAGGCGAGGCTTCGGTGCCTCTCCCCGCGGGCTGTCCGTGGGCAGGCCCCTGGGTCACGTGACCCTGTGGTCACGTGAGGCAGCAGCCATGCACCCCCAGAGAAACGCATCTTGCTCCGTCATGGCATCCCTTAGCCTTGGTGGCAGGTGGCTTTTCCCTGGCCCGCCTCCCTTTAGAGGGTATGCCACACCTCTCAGGCCCAACGTCTGATTAAGCTGGTTAACCTCAGGGCAGCGTTCAGCCCTTGCTACTGCTCGGGGACCTTGCCAACTGGGAGTGGCCATGGCATCTTGCAGTGTCTCTGCTTCTGTCGGGCTGTCCCAGGTACAGCTGTTTGGAGCTGTTTGTCCTGGTTGCTGAGCCCCCAGCCTCTGCTCATCTGTCAGAAGTGCGAGTACAGCAGCTTGGCTTTTGTTCCTAGAGCTGTGTGAACGCCAAAGAAAATGCCAGTGTGCTGTGCAAGTCACTTGCCAGCTGCACAGCTGTCAGAGCGTTGACGCCGCTGACCGAAGTTTATAAAACCCCATGCGTTCAAACCTCTAAAGCAGCTGGCCTTTACAGGGGGACCAGGCGAGCTGTTAGCTTCAGAGCAGCATTTGCCACCCAAATGATAGTGTCTGTAAGACTTCAAGAGAAATCCATTCTCTGTTAGTGGCACAGGTGTTATTCTGTGGTCACCCGCTGTGCCTCAGGCCTGTGTGTCCCAAGCTCCTATTACAGAACCTTTCTCAGGGACTGCAGAATTATCACCCCAGTCGTACGTCATTTACTAATTCAACGTTGGTCTTGCTCATTGACAGAAGCAGAGAGCCTGTTCTGGGCGACATATTGTTAGGCTTATTTCAGTCCGTATAAGTCTTTAGTGACATTTCTTGGAAATATTCTCTAATTTCAATGTTTTTGCTCACTCAGTTTACTTTGTTTTGATGGATCCTTTCTTAAAAATGAGAGTTCTCAGAGACCTTCAGGTCCTGCAAATAGTCTTTGGTCCTGTTAGACTTTTTTATATTGTGCTTCTGGTAGGAATTGCGTTGTCTCACGTCTAGCTCTCCCAGGGCTCCTGTGTAAGGTTGTTCTGGAATGATGGTACACCAGGTAAAGTTGGTGGTCCCTGGAGGTTTTTGCCTCACCAGAAGGGCTTGTAGACTGGCTAAATGTGAACCTCACTGAATTTCCTGGACAGTCCTCAGCAGTTTGCATGCGGTGCCTTGAGGAGCCTAACTGTGTGGTGCACGGGCGGCAGGCGCCCTTCCTCCGTCTGCTCCCACTCACCCTCACCGGGGCGCTGGTACTTAGGTCCTGCTGTTCTCGCTTCCCCGCCACAGCATGACGCCCTCTGTGAAAGTGGAAAAGATTCATCCGAAGATGGACGGCACACTACTGAAACCTGCGGTGGGGCCACCCTGTCCTGCTACTGTGAGTTCCTCAGTCAAGCCTGGCCTTAACTGCCCCTCCATACCAAAGCCAACCTTGCCTTCACCTGGACAGATTCTGAATGGCAAAGGGCTTCCTGCACCGCCCACCCTGGAAAAGAAGTCTGAAGATAGTTCCAGTAACAGGAAGTTTTTAAATAAGAGATTATCAGGTAACTTCCGTTTCTCGTGGTGTTTTCTGTGTATTGGCCGTTGTAGGGGAGCACATGAGCTGCTGTCGCTAAGTCTTCTTTTAAAACTGGTCATCTCCAGCTTGAGGGGGAAGTTCCTTAAGTAGGATGCTTGCCGTCTGCACTGTTGGTCGGTTTTAAAGCGTGCATGTGTGTGCGTGTGCGTGTGCATGTGTGTGTATGTGTGTGCACGCACACGCAGCGTATGTGAAGATAGCTTTCCAGTGGTGTATTCCGGTACTGTAGTTGTACTGACTTAAACAGTCTGTCCCCTGCTGGCAACAGTCCCCATTCTGAGTGGTCTTACTGCTGCTTTATATTTATTGGTATGTGGTAGATTTTATCCAATTATAATTTGTGTGTTTTGCGATTTCTCCTGTTTTCTTACTTACAAAGTAACTGAAGGGAGGGTTTGGTGAGCCCATCGTAATGTCTGTGTGCTTTTGACAGAACGAGAGTTTGATCCTGACATGCACTGTGGGGTCGTTGACCTCGACACCAAGAAGCCCTGCACCCGGTCTCTGACATGCAAGGTACGTGGTGCCCTGGGCAGAGCGGCCCGTGCTCGGGGAAGCACCGTGGCTGCAGCAGGCAGGCACGGCTCCTGCACCTCCAACCCTCAGGGGTCTGCTCTGCGGATTGCTCCGGATTGTATAAATGAGGGAATAACTCGGTTTTAATGAAGAAAGCTTCAGGTTCAGAACATGTGAAGTCTGTTGTTATAAACTGCAATCTTCAGAGAGGTTTTGTTTCCTCTGAGCAGTGTCATACTTGGGAATAGTGTTCTTTCCTCATTAACCTGTTATTTTCAAATACTTGTAACATTTCTTCAGAGAAATTTAATATGAGAAGTTCCCCTTTACTGTGGTTTAAATTATACCAGAACAAGTCCATAAATTTACTTTGCATATACATGAATGTTCTTAAAATGTTTTTGTAATCTGTGGTCCTTCCATGTTAAAGAGTCACTTTAAAACATTTGTGACTTTTAGATAGCCTTCTTTTTGTTTTAAATACTAGATGATGTACAGCCTAGTTTACTTGTAAGCTAAAAAAACGTAATGGTCCTCCTTCCTGTCCTGAGGTTTTCCTTGGAAATGTCGGGTTGCTAATATGCCATGGTATCTTTGCTGTAAAATAAGTTGTCAGTGTAGGGGGGCTTCAGGCTGTCACTGGGTCTGCTACGTAAATGAGCATTTAGGTTTATTTATGGTTCTGTAGAGAGGGAGAGGGTCCCTTCAGAAAGATCAAGAAGTATTAAGAATCACTGCTTTGAAGTATGTAATTTAAAAACCCTTGTTTGGAGGACAGGTTAAAAATTATAAAAATTAGTCTCATCTTCTGAAAGTTAATAAAATTGTTTGGGGTATTATTTTAAATTTTACCAAAGATTGTATTTGAATAAAGGACTTTAGGCCGCACTCCATCCCGTAAAACAGTGGAGGAATGTTGTAATCTTCAGGAATGGAGAATGTTATTTCTAAGTGGTCCTTATTTTAATTCTAATTTTTGATTTAATTTTAGTATGTAGATTTTATCTTACAACAATGGTTCTGATCTTTTGGGGGAAGGGGTTGGCCATGAGTATCTTTAAATATCTAATTTTTTAAAAATCACAGATCCTCTTTCCTGAGGAAAAAATATATACTCACATATGTATTCTTAATTTTGCATTCTATTTCAAGAGTTGATGGACCAGCCCAGCCCTGAATCTCTAGGTTAAAAACTCCTATCAGAACAAATTGTCTCTGTTTTCTGTAACGATAATGGAACACACGTAGAGATGTATTGCTGTTCTCTGAAGGCGGCCATCCAAGCTCTGTAGGATTATGTCCGTGTTAGCTGTCCTTAGAGTTTGTGAAAATGTGCCTTGGTCCTGCATCATCTCCACAGATTTCTCAGTAGTCCCGTACCCTTGGTCAATGAAGGATGCTTTCTTTATCCAACATGCTCTTTTTCAATCATCTCTGTGGCATGCTGGTGAACCAAAAGCTTTCTCAGCTCAGAATCTGTGAGGAGTTTGACCACCTTCCTTTCTGGATCGTGTGTGCTTTCCATGTGTTCTGCTGAGAGTGTCATCATTGTGTGTGGCACGGTGCTAATCCTGTCATCGCGTTAATTGGTATCTTAGCCCTGGCATGTCATGAGTTCAGCAGAGAACTGGCAGAAAATGCAGCGTGTTGGCAGGCCTGCCCCTTCACTGAATGCCCGGCCTCTCTTCCTGTGCTCTTTGTCAGTGTTTCTCCCTTTTCCTTTCTCCTCTGTGGCCTGAGTCTGGCCAAACACTCGTGGGTGCCCCTGCTGCATGTGCCCCAGTGCTGCCCAGGCCCCTGGCATCTACCACTTAGAACACCGTCCATGCTCTTCACTGGCGGCATCTCCTGCTTCTCACTCCTGTCGCTTGTGCCCTCTTGTCTGCCGGCCCCATACTATCCCCTCCACGCGTCCTCATCTGTCCAGTGTCCTGTTCAATGTCCTCTTTGCCTTTCGTGCACAGCGGTTTTGAGTCTGGTGGCTTTGTTTATTCAATCGTTGTAGAAATTTACTGCATATATCCGGCACCCTGACCTCGTTCGTGGTCCCAGAGGTTACCAGGCTTTAACGAAATCAAGGCATGTTCCTACCCTCGTAGGGCTTACGGTCTAATGAAAGAGGTAGAACCTGATCTGATAATCACTCAGATAAGTGTAAAGTTAACCACTGATGTGTAAAACATGGAGGGAGGGCTATGTTATAACAGGCTTCATTCCATAGGGAGATTGGACCATGGAAGCCTCCTTTGCCGTAGGAACATGAGGCTGAAGTCCTATGATTTATCTGGGCAAAGGGGTGGGAGAGACCGAGGAAACAACATGTCTGATAGCTCTGTGCTGGGCAGAACAAACACCTTAGGGTCAGAACGACAGCCAGGAGGCTGAGGCACTTGGCACCAAAAGAGTGGGGAGCAGGGAGCAGGAAGCATGGGTATTCGAGTATGCAGGGCCGGAAGCCTCATTACAGAGCGAGCCAGAAGCCGCGTTACAGTGCCGGCCTTTATCCTGTGAGCCTGAGGCAGCTCCCAGAGAGTTCTGATGCGGGTGGGAGCATCACATTTGTGTTTGGAAGGTTCTTCAGCGCTCAGTGGAAAATCTGTTTACTCTTCAAATCAAGAGGGTAAACATCGATCATGCCGGCCTCCTTGACTCGCCTTGCTTTGCTGTGCTAAGCACCAGGGGCCATTTGGCGATGAGGAGAGGCTTTTCTGTCTGTCTGCAGACAGGCAGGTGTACCAGTGCCGTTATATATTCAGTTGTTCATTTGACACGTGTTGGAGGCCACTGTTGTTACGTGCTTGTTGTTTGAAGCATTTACTGAGTGCCAGGTGCTATGTGCGTGCTGGTCCAGCACTGAAAAAAACAGCTCCTTGTCTTCGTTTACGTTCCTTTCTTGTGGACATGTCACATATTAAAGAAAATTAAGGAAAAAATTTAAAAGCAGCTAAACACATTTATCTTTCTGTGTCATATTAGATTTGGGGCGTCTGTAAGTTGCAGTGGGTCTCAGAAGGAAACAGGTTATGTTACTGAATTTCAAAAGGACATTAGAAACCTAATTCCCCTTAAACCTCTTCAATTGTAGCAAGCATGCAGATCTGTAGAGCAGTACATCTGTGTAATGTGGAGAGCTGTGAACACACATGAAGGATCATTTGCAATATTTTGTGACATAAAAGAGATAAGGAAATATGTGGATGAATTCACTTACATTTAAAGGGATTCACTCTGCTGTGTATCTCCTCACAGCCGGAGAGACTTTCCTGGGCCTTAGTAGGCCCTCTCCTCAGCTTGCTTCAAGTCACTTTCTCTCCTTCAATGGCATTTTCATTGGAATAGAGAAAAACTTGTGTTTAGTTTTTACTCTCTGGCAGTTACTAAAAGAAAACTTTTTGATACATGTTTTATGAATAATTGTTTCTTCCCTTTTAACATTCAAAATTTTCAATGGCCCAAAGAGGGATTTTTCTAATGGATTTTGTAGGAGCCCCAGTAAACAAATTGTTATTGTTGCACAAAACAGGAGGACCTGTCACTTGCTTGTTTCTACCGGTTGCCACTTGATTACCATATTTTGCCGTGTATAATGCGCACCCACGTTTTTGGCCCAAACTTTCAGGGGGAAAAATCTTTCATTTTAATTTGTTAATTCAAATTTTCGTTTGTTTACATTTAGGTACTTGGTTTTTTTGGTATTATAAATGTATTTTAGCATTTATTTTTTTAACATAAAGGTACAAGAAATTTTATGTAACAAATAATTACAAAACACAAGAACAGATACAAGGTACAAGAAATTTTATGTACCAGTAACAAATTTACAATATTTATGCATCATAGAAGGCCAAGAACTCTTCGTTGTCACAAGTTCGTCCTAAGTTCAACAAAACCAATTATTGTATTCAACAAAACCAATTATCGTATTCCATGGTATTATTTGGCATACAGGTATCGTTATTGATTTTCCAGTTACACTTTTAACTCATAAGCATAAGTAAAAGAATTTAAAACATGTATATAGATACGGAATTAGCACTACCCATGTATAATATGCATCCTGATTTTTCCCTCACAAATTTGGCCAAAAAAAAAAGTGCATTATACACGGCAAAATACGGTACGTACTGGACAGCAGACCTAACATTTCTTTTTTGTGGTGGCAGTACCATCACCAAACCCTCACACAATTGGAGCCTGGAATATGTGCTGCTTCTATTCTAGCTAAAGGAAATAGGTCATATTCATGATTTTTAGTTTATCAAATGCTGAGCAGCCTTTGCTAGTGGTCCAGGTTGCTTTTTTACTGGGAATGGTGTTTTCTAACATATGACAGAGAAAGAATTATTACTGAGATACTTTGGTTTCTGTACTTTTTGGTCTACAGACACATTCCTTAACCCAACGGAGGGCTGTCCAGGGTAGAAGAAAACTATTTGATGTGTTGTTAGCCGAGCACAAAAACAAAACCAGGGAAAAGGAATCAATTCGCCATCTGGACTCTCAGCAACCAGCGCAGCCTCTCAGGGACCCGCATCCCGCCCCTCCCAGAACTTCACAGGAGCCACACCAAAACTCTCACGGAGTGATTCCTCCCGAATCCAAGCCTTTTGTAGCTAGTAAACCTAAACCTCACACCCCCAGTCTTCCAAGGTAAGCCATGCTTTCTCCCTCTTCTCCCTCTTTCAGAGAACAGGCTTGGAGACACTGGGACACACCAGTGCAGTCACGATGCCGAAGAGTGTACACCAGGCTCACTAGGAGACAATGTTGTTTTAATTAGATTTTACTTCAAGGGAAGAAAAGTTGTTGAGTTCATCCTTGGGCTCTTCTTAGCTCAATGCAAGCAGTAGAATAAAGCTAGAATTACCTGCTCCACCCTGCTCAACACTGTGTGTCTCTTAAGCCCACTGAGCAGGGCTGACACGTGGGTCCTACCTGCAGGTTAGTGACTGGGACATTTCACATGGCTTTAGCAGCAATTTCCCATTCATCGTCTTGCTTCTTGCAAAATGCAGCAGTGGGAATCCTTGCTGGGGACAGTCAGCCTAAGTTTCTCAGCATTCATTTATCAACATAGTTTTTCATTCATTCATTTGGGACTTCGGCCTAAGCATGTATTAGTCTTTTTAGCCAGGTAGTAAGCAAGGAATCAGAGCATTTTATCAAGAACTTACACACATTCCTTAGAGACAGTGTTGGTGGACAGAATACACGTATGTCGGTGCTTGTATATTTCACCAAATTGAAGTAAAGGATTTTGTACCCAGTTCCCAGAGGGAAGGAAAAGAGAACGGCATGTTGACGAGGGCCGCCCGTGTTGGCCATCGGCGAGCAGGGCTTCTGCTTAGGAGCGCCCAGCCCTCGCTGCCATTGCCTCTCCTTTCACGCTGACTCACATGTCTGAGCCTTGAAAGTACCAGGTGAGGGGTGGCAGTGCCTCCCTCGTGGAAACCCAGGTGTTTGCTGGGGCTCATCCCAAAACGAGCCCCTCTGCTTCCTGAGCGTCACGGCCAAAGAGCCGTCAGAGGCGGCTCCCCAGGAAATGGCTGGGCCGGCCGTGATTCCTCAGCAGCTCCTTTCTTTGGCCATCTTCTCACTGAAATTCTCCCATCTATAAAAAACGAAGCTTAATTCTAGAATCCCCAGGACTTTGTACTACGTGTAGGAAAACTACATTTGTGTTGTTGAGTACTAGGCTCTAGGCTCGCTTGGCCACATAAAGTAGTCATGTGCCAATTATTTGTCACCCCCTGCCCTCCGAGGTTGCTTTAGCGCACCTGACACTTATCTCATTTATTGCCTTAGTAACCCAAATCCAGGTGAAATTTGAAGGGGAATCAAAGAAAGTCTTCTCTTAAATTCCGTATATGTTTTCCCCTCTTTGGGGTGACGAGGAGGAGGACTTGAGCCACCCCAGTGGCTGTAGGAAGGAGAACTAGATTTAAGTAACCTCGGGCCAGATGTGGCAGACAGCTCCATCTGACATCGTGGGAGTCAGGAGAAAGGAGCCTTCACTCCCAGGCCACTGCATCGGGTTTTCCCAGTGCTAGCGGTGGAACCCAGGTGGTTTGGGATCCGTGGTTACATGTGAGTTAAGGCAGCTGATTCCCAGACGTGTGATCTGATCAGTGCTGCACTTTCTACTCACCAAGGCCTCCAGGCTGCCCTGCTCAGCAAGGTGGGAGTGCCCCCATTGACCCTTCTCCAGTCCATGAATCTCCACACCCTCCCCTGCCTGCCACTGAGCCAGCTTCTCGGTTATCCAGTGAGGAGGGAGAAGGCGATGACAAAGAAGAGTCTGTTGAAAAACTGGACTGTCATTATTCAGGTCATCATCCTCAGCCAGCATCTGTAAGTGCCCACCCACCCCACTCTCACCTTCCCCATGCAGCAGGGACGAGACACTAGTGGGGCGCGCCAGGGACCTTGGCATGCCCTCCTCGAGGGCCGCGGGCGAGGTGTGAGAGCAGCGCAGCTCAGAACAGGGTACCCCAGTGGCGGCATGCAGTGTGTCCGGGGACTTCTCATGCTGTTCCTTTCTCTTCTGTGAACCTCAGGGCCAATCATTGTCACTGTCATGCTTCACAGCCTGTGGTGCTCAGAGTACGCTCTGTCTTCCATGGTTAGCTGCACTCCTGAAGGAGAGAGACCCTTTCCGGGTGTGCCACCTGCAGAGTTAGCAAGGCTGTGCGCTTGTGCTTTCTCTTGCAGTTTTGCACATTCGGGAGCCGGCAGATTGGAAGAGGCTATTACGTGTTTGACTCCAGGTGGAACCGGCTTCGCTGCGCCCTCAGCCTCATGGTGGAGAAGCATCTGAACTCTCAGCTGTGGAAGTGAGTGCTTCTCCTCACACCTCCGGGACGAGAGGGGAGACTTCCCTCAGTGCTGCGTCCTCTTTGTTTCTTACGGGAGTAATTTAATGAAGATGCGCTTATCTAAAATGAAAACGTACTCTTTGGCCCTGACAAGAAGGCCCTCCATCATTCATTCATTCAGTCACTCTTTCAGCAAATATGTCTTGTTCTGGGTGTTGGGGTTCCAGGCACAGGGTCCCCCACAAGTATGGAGCTCACATTCTAGTTGGTGGAAAACCATGAAAACCAATAAACAGAAAATAGAGATTATAGCTTGGCATAAGAGATAATCACTAGCAGTGAGAGCTTACTGTGCCGGGCAGCATATTAAGTGTATTTAATTTTCACAATTCACCTTGTCAGGTGACCTTGATTATCCCTATTTTGCAGATAGTGAAACTGAGAAACACGGCCACATAGCAAGATAGTGGTAGGGCCAAGATTTGGACCCAGAGGCGGTTTGGTTCCAAACAGAGAGCGAGATGGAGAAAAGCGCAGACCAGAGGAATTCAGGGCAAGCGTCTCTGACGAGGATCCCCTTGAACTGAGATGGATGCTGAGCGAGAGCTGCCGTGGGGGAGGTGGGGAGCAGTGAGTTCCAGGCAGAAAGAACCGTGTGTGAAACTGAGTCAGAAAGGAATGTGGTTGGAGACAGAGTGAGAAAGCAAACGTGGTACAGGATGAGGTCCTAGAGGCCAGCAGGGGCCACATGACTGAAATGGATTCTGAATGCAGTGGGGGGCTGTGGACAGTCTTAGGTAGAGGAGCCGTGTGCTCTGACAGACGTTTTAGGGTACGGTGATCATCTTGGGTAACGTTTTGCTAGTGTTTCCCAAACGGGATTTTAAGTGGAAGAAGAGTTCATTCCATGGTCAGAAAGGTTTAGCTCAGTCATTCCTGAAGTCTGTATATTTTCTTGCTGCAGGACTTCTCAGATCCTTTAATGAGAACTATCCATTATAACTCTCAAAGCAAAGGATATCATGTATAACGTGGAACGTCTCCCAAGCTCCAAGGTCCAAACCTGGGAGCCTCTTTAGGGGAGCACCTTGGGGAGCAGGCATTTGGTGGTACCTACTTTGGGAAACCTTGTGCCTTGCTAAAGGGGGCTGTCCAGTGGTCCACAGGCCATCCCAAGTCCTCCATTTGGGCATCATGTACTAGTGCCTCCCTGAAGGGACTGCCAGGATATCCATTTGTCTCCTACCGTGTTTTCCTAATAAAGTCAGAGGTAGTTGCTGAGATGCCTCAGAGAGCCCATAATCCATGATCATCAGTAGGACTTGTCTTTGTTCACTTAGAAAGCCAGAGCTAGAGCCGTGTTACTCTGCTTTCTCCTCTTCCTTCTTCACGAAGAAACATCAGGCCTGCCCAGAGACAGACTCAGGGCATTGCTTTGTAGGGATTGCGGGGGGGATCTCTCCATATCAGAGAACCCCAAGTTACGTGAAATCTCAGCTGCTTCATACTAGCTAGTGGGACATGGAGCAACTTGTTGAGCTTACTAAACTGTGGGTTCAGTACTCCTAAGAGTTCAGAAGGGTCCTCAGAATGTGTTGCCCGCTCTATACTGATAAGTGGTTTGTGGCCAGCAGTTTGGGTGAAGGCGGTTTCAGTTCCGAGTGGCTTGTGTGGAGAGGTTTTCCTCTTTGAGAACTTTTGCAGAAGCAGGGTCAGGATGGCGAGTCCACTGTGTCATCTCACTGCCTGTTTTGTCTCTGTCCTGTCAGGCTGACTGCTTCATCAGTCACTGATTCCCGGTGAGAAGGAATCCTTTCCTTTTCCTTAACATGACCTTCCATTTTAAAAGTCAAAGCAGATTGAGACCTGTTGCTCAGTGATCAGCCAGCACATAGGCCTAAGGCAGACAGCAGGTTGGCAAGAGGAGCCAGGCCAGGTGCTTGAAGAGGTGCTCCCTGACTCGGGCAGCCGCCAGGACTCTCAGGGAGTCTGTCAGCACTTCTCAGCCAGAGGACTGTTCTCACGTGGCATCTCGGAGGCACTCAAGGAAACTCTCAGAGCGGTCCAGGTCCCATCCTGCTTGCTCAGCCCGAAGTTCTGCTGTCCAGGAAGAGTCCTCTTCTCAGCCCCTCACCCTGTAGTTGCTTAGGTGGTTAAATTGGGGAGGAAGAGGAGGTGGGGTTTGAGTGTGACAATGAAATCGGTCCCTTCAGTGTGTGGAGTCTCTGGACGGTGAAATTAGACCAGCACTGCCTCGGGAACGTGACCAGGACCCAAAAGGTCATTTCCCGTTCCTGTGATATATGTAAACTGACCACCCGCCATGGATTCGGGACGATTATTCCATGTCCCCTAAGGAGGGGCTGGGATGGTTATCAAGGAATTTTTGAGGTTTGTTTTTTTTTTTTAATTTAATTTTTTAGATTGGTAATAAGTTCACTTGGGTAAAAAAAAAGAAAAATGAGTATGAAGAGGTATATAGGGAAAATTTTAGCCGTCCGTCCCCTACTTCCCAGACAGAAGCATTTTTATTAGTTGCTTGTGTTATCTTTACAGAGTTCATTTATGCAAACACAGGTCAATATGAGTGCATACTCTTTCTTTGTTTCTTCTCTATACAAAATGTAATGAATGACTTAAAAGAACTTTCTAAAGAGAAACCAGTAATATGGTCCTGAGAGCCCCCCCCCCTCCCCGCTCCCACATGGATGCTTTTTTCTATTCCTGGGACTTGGTTCTTGAGGCTCTGTCTTCCTACGCCGCCTGGCGGCCATGAGAAGCCACTGCTCCCGGTGAGCGAAGGCTTCTCCAAGGGGCCAGTGCCCACGACTCACCTGGGGGTCTTGTTGAGATTTGAATCTGATGAAGCAGGTCCGGAGTCGGGCCTGGGGACTCTGCACTCCCCATAAGGCTCTCAGGTGATGTCTGTGGCCGTCCTCCGGGAGCACAGGGGCGGGAGCCAGCGTCTCAATCTTGGGTTCACATTGGAATCTTCTGGAGAGATTTAGAAATTATTAACGCCCCCCCTCCGGATTCTGGTGCAGTCAGTCTGCACAGCAGGTTGGCAAGAGGAGGCTCCAGAGGTGACCGTGATGTGCAGCCAGAGTTGAGAGGCACCAACTCGCAGCCAGAACCACACTCTTGAATGGGAGTTGTAAGCTGCTGCAAACACTTGTAATTAATTCCTTTTATTAATAACTATAGTTCTTCTTAAAAAGTATCTGGAAAGCACTTTGGCGACAGTGTGGGCCAGCTCTGTCACTTGAAAGCTGAGGCGCTAGAGCCCCAGCTGTCGTGACGACTGGATTGGCCCGAGCTGCCCCTGAAGTCGGGCGGAGAGGTCTTGCTGCGTGCCTTCCAGTCAGGACACTTTCTGTTTCGCCACCTCAGTGTTATTTCTGCCATAGGGGTTTTTCAAATTTTGGTGCTGTCACATTTTAAAATCAGAAGTAAAATAAAAGAGATGCCTCCCTGGTTTGACTTTCTGAATGGCTCCCCCACCCCCAAATGAATACCTTGCCCAGACATTTTTAACAGAATGCATTGTCTCTGCACTATAACTGGAAATCCCCTGAGATTTGGGGGCGTCATCATTCAGGCCAATAGTTAGGATGTAGCAGTTGTTAATTAGCCATGCCCTTGAAGTCGCTCATATTTGAGTGCTGTCTGTACCCCAGCCACTGTGCTGGGCAGGGTGCCACAGTGGGTAATGAGCTGCGGATTGCTCCGTCTGCAAAGAAGTTAGATAGCAAGCAGCACTCACACGTTAAAACCACTCCAAGTCCCCCAAAGTCCAGGGACAGGGCAGTGTGAGTTCGTGGCAATGAAGCAAGTCAGAATGGCCAGGACGTTTCCTAAGAAAGCGATGATGGACTGCAACTAAAGGATGAGCAGAAATTGGGGTAAAAGTGTTGTAGGCAGAAGATACCCAGGGTGGCACGTCATCGGCTGGTCTCCAACCTTGAGTTAGCTGACACCTGGAACCACTGGGAGGGGCAGTAGCAGCTGACGAGGCCCGTGGGCCTCACTGACCGTTACCTGAGAGCCCCCGGGAGGCAGGAAGGGGTTTGAGGGAAAAGTGACAGAACTGCCTCTGCATTTCAGAGTGACCCCTCTGACAGGCTGAGATGGAGGGGTGTCCACAGAGCATCGATGATGGCTGCGGTGAATGTCGCTCACTGCCCTCTCCTTTTCCGCAGGAAAATCCCACCCGTGCCCAGTACCACGCCCCCCGTCTCCACACGTGTTCCTCACCGGACGAACTCTGTGCCGACGTCGCAGTGTGGGGGCAGCTGTCTGGCAGCAGCCTCCGTGTCTGCACCCCCGGTCCTGCCCTCGTCCACCTGCATCTCCGCAAACAGCAGGTCGGTGCCAGCTCACGGCACCACGCTGAACGCACAGCCGGCCGCGTCCGGGGCGGTGGATCCTGTGTGCAGTATGCAGTCCAGACAAGTGTCCTCTTCGTCCTCGTCCCCCTCCACGCCCTCTGGCCTTTCCTCAGTGCCCTCCTCCCCCATGTCCAGGAAACCTCAGAAGTTGAAATCCAGCAAGTCTTCACGGCCCAAGGAGTCTTCTGGCAACGGCACTAACTGTCACAGCACCAGCAGTGCCAGCAGTGCCTCAGGAAAGAAGCGCAAAACCAGTTCTCCTCTGTTAGCGCCCTCCTCCTCCTCCTGCTCTTCCTCCTCTTCTTCTCATTCCATGGAGTCTTTTAGGAAAAACTGTGTGGCTCCCTCTGGGCCTCCCTACCCCTCAGCGGTGACATCTTCCCATGGCCTCGGCCTCAACTGTGTGCTGACTAAAGCGAACTCGGTGAGTGTCCGGCACGAGCAGTCAGGGAGGGGCCCCCCTGGAGGGAGCCCTGCCGAATCCATCAAGAGGATGAGTGTGATGGTCAACAGCGGCGACTCCACGCTTTCTCTGGGCCCCTTCGTTCACCAGGCCAGCGAGCTGCCTGTCAACTCCCACGGCGGTTACTCACACTCACACACTCCTCTGGACAAACTCATAGGAAAGAAAAGAAAGTGCTCGCCCAGCTCGAGCAGCGTCGTCAACAGCAGCAGCAAACCCACAAAGGTTGCCAAATTGCCAGCCATGAACAACGTCCACATGAAATACACAGGCACGAGCCCAGGGGCACAAGGACTGACGAACAGTTCCCTCCTCCATCAGGTAGGACGTGGGCTCTGAGCCCCACGGGAGGCCCACTTCCTCTCCCTTGAGACCTCTCACCGGCGTGGACATTGTGTAGTTGGGTTGGTTGGTTTTCGCATAAACAGATGTCCAGCTTTCCTGTATCTTTTAAGAAAAGAAAGAGTTCATGGTGACATGAAGGTAAAACAGGCTCCTTTCTGCGAGAGTTCCTGAGGACTTGGAAGACGTTCCTGGGTAACGAAACCACGGAAGTGCACTGTAGCAGATAGGGCTGTGGGAACCGTCCTGCGTGACCACGAAACCCCCTCCCTAGCCAGCGAGTGTGGTCGTGGGGGACCGTGAGCGCCCTGTGCTGCAGTTCAGGAAGGAAGCAGGCCGTTTCCTGCAGAGCACTTCTCTCCTGTGTTCCTCTAAAGGAAGCTGGGCTCAAATCAAGCTGATTTAGGGAGGGATGATGTCACTTGTAAGAAGAGAGAGCCTCTCATAGTTTTCCATCAAAGAAGTTTAGATTTTCTGGTTAACTCTCTCCCTATGTTTTCTCCTCCCAGTTTCCAGGGAGGCAGGCTAACAGCATTAAGTGTGGGCATAGCAGAAGACTAAAATCTCTTAAGTTAGTAGATGCAAAAGACATCGGAATGTGGATGCACTTGCAGAGAAGGGGCTCCCTGGCTGTCGGATTCCGAGTTAACCATGGCTTTTTCTTTTAGGCTGTATCTGTTTTCCCCACTCTCTCCCCCGTTACTGTTTTCTCCTGATCTCTCCTGTAGCCATTCCTCCCAGCTTCCTTTGCTCTAACTTCCAGCTCGTCTCTCACCTTGTTATTTCATTCATCAGGATGTCTCCTCACCCTGCTTACGAACAGGAATTGCAGCACCATCACCCCAGAGCCCTGATTTAAAATGTGAGGCTCGTTTTTGTTTGTTTTTTCCTTCCTCATCTTCAGAACCTAACTCAAAGGCCAGCTTAGGACTTTTTCAGAAAATACAAGGAAGTTTCTTACTGTGATACAGTTTCCTTCTAATATCTGTATGAATTAATTACTACCAGTGCCCAAGGTATGGGGAAAATCATTATCCATGAATTTAAGTAGCAGCTGCTTAAATTCTGTTTGAACCTCAAATACATATGGGTTATTGGTGTGTTTGGCTCTTGGGGCAGGGGGTTCCTGGACAAGGGAAAATGTGCTTTTACTTCCTATTTGTAGTTACTCGTTATATATAGTTTATGATAAACATAGAAGTGCAGTGCAGCCGCCACAGGGCACGGTCTGCGCGTCCTTTAAAACTCCTTCTGAGTGTGGTTTCCTGGTGCTGCGTGAACCCCGCAGCGGGGGTGTTCCATTGTGTTGAGATGCCACATGTGTACTCAGACCACACTCTGGCTTCATGGAGACATGGCTGCAGACCTCACTGCCCCAGGTAACAGCGAGGAGGGGAGGAGCAGGGCAGGTGCTGCAGAGAGTACCAGGACCTGTGGGAAATGGGAGAGGGGAGCCCTGTCGGCGTGGAGCGGGCTGCTCGCAGAAACTGCAGACCCGCACTTGCCTGAGAAACTTGGCCACTTTTAAAGCTGTGTCACTTTTGTTGTGTTTTGGTTTTTTAATCTAATGTAGCCCACGCAGGCTAAGTTTGGCTCATGAGCCACCAGTCTGCCTCCTCTGATTTCCACTGTGGGTGGGGTGGGGGAGAGGGTGGGACTGTGTCCCGCTGGGACAGGATGCCTACGTTTGTGTTCTGTTCCTTAAAAATTAGTTTCAGCCTAAGTGTGTATCTGAGAATGATTTCCGCTGTGCAGTGGAGTACTTTTTATCATGCTGCACGACTCCCAGGGAGCTCAGAGGATCGGGGACACCCCAGAAAGGACTGTTTTTCTGTCGGTGCTCATTTACTACAGGAGGGAACCTGGAGGTTTCGTCTGCATCTCAAAGGGGCCCATGACTCCAGAATGCTCTAAGAAAGAATACTGCTCTTAGAAAAGTAGGGACCTCGATTCTCCGATTCTCCGTTCCTCATTGAGCTGACTTTAAAGTAGAGGGAACTGAGCTGGATGAAGCTCCCTAAACGAGCGAGCGAGCGGATGCAGTGGGACATGCTGGGAAGCCCAGCAGCTGGGGCTGGGTCACTCCCCCACGCCCGCCCCAGTCTGTTCATAGCCAGCGTTCCCCGTGCCCCAGCATGGGCCTGCTTTGGATGTGAATTTTCACACCTGCGTGTGCCAGCCCATTTGTCCTTGTTCGGTTTTCAATTGACAACCTGGAATACCTTCAAGGAAAAACAAATCAGTAAATAAAAGCAAAGGCAAACATGTGAGCCTTTTCTCTAAGCCAGAAACCCAGCCTGCATCTCTCCAGACAGTTTTCTGGAAGTCCGGTCTTAGCATGATGGGGCAGTGAAGGCTTTTGACAGCTAAGGCCCCATTCCGTAGCTGACAGCTCCTGGCTGCCCCAAGTCCCTGAAGCCTTGGGGGGCGTGCGGCCTTGGACATATTCTTGGTTAGCACTGTCGGTGCAGTGTACAGCCACTTACTTACCTTTTCATTGTTTCCCACCCTCTCTTGTTTTGAAAGCCAAAGGCTCGTCCCTGACAGCTGAAAATAGCACGGGGAGGAATACTCTGGACACTTTTGATGACAAGTTACACCTCCACTCAGCACTCTGGACTCCAAGATGCCTTTGAGTCTGTTTCCCTAACCTCCTGTGGGCCTCAAGGGTAGGAAGCTGCCAGCCGGGCTGTTGTTTTAACGAGGATTTTCCTGAAGCTGCGTCTGTAGCAGTGAGTACTTTAAAGGACACTGGGTCAAGTTCAGCCGCTGAATTGCTTCTGTCAGTGTTAAAGTGGTCTGGACTGCTCGCTACCGATCTGTGACAAGTTTTCGTTTTGTTTTTTTAACTTGCAGTATATCACAGAGCCACTCTTGGAGGAGATTGGCTGGGTGAAAGAATGTTTGACAGGAACGTTACTGGAGACTTTCCTCCCTCCCGCCTCTCCCCGCCCGCCCCAGTCCTTTTTTTACACTGTCTTCTGCAGGTCACTCTCCAGCAGGGAGGGCACCTTCACTGGAGACCCCTCCAGAGGAGAGACAGGGCTGTACCCCGAGCAACCCTCCAGAGACAGGGATCTGTCGTTAGGTTTTTTATAGCAACGTTCCAGGAACGAAATACGGGCGTTAGCTCAAGGCGTCATGAGAAAATAGCCTATATTGTGTCCAGCATTTTGCAAGTAATTTGGAATAAGAAGCTGTCAGAAGTTTCTAACTTACACAGTGATGCCCAGAGAGCAGGTATATACCATTATAGAGGCTTCCTTTTCGTGGTACAAAAGCAATTCTGTGTGATTTTTTTTTTTCAAATGCAAACTAGTTTTAATAATGGAAAGCCAAATTTTAGTGGGATGGGGGGCGGTAGATAAAATCATCATATGGGGAAAATTTCTCCCAAGACTTCCAAAGAGATGGAATGTTTTTATCCTTTTAGTCTTCATGTCACACAGTGTGGCAGGTCGGGTTGTTTGTCCTGCTCAGTCTCTTCAAAGAATTGCCTTTGTAAAGTGAAATTATCCGGATGCAGCAGAAGCTCATGCACAGTCATTAATATACTTAAATGTTTCCAAGACACCTCTGCATTCGCGTCAGTCCCCTCTTTGGATACTATCCTGGGACTAAGCATACATTTCCACTTTGTGCACTCCCCCTCGTGCCCTTCCAGACGTTTATTTGGATGCCACTGGGGCAGGGAGCAGGCACTCGGGAGGGCATGGGGTGAGTGTGCACGTGCCCCTGAGCAGGTGACGAGACGCGTGGTGGTGTTTCCCTGACACACCGCCTTTTCTTAGGATTGATGCCAGCCATCCTCCTGAGAGAGTCCTGGAGACCCTCCAGGATGTTTTTTCTAGTACCCCACCCCAAAACAAAGCTTAATATATTAAAACATCACCACTTGAGAAGGTGCCATGAAATTTTGGGGAAAGTTGGGGTTTTTAACAGGTGGTTCCACCATCACAGCTCCTGAACCAAGAACTGGGCACGCATGCTTAGAAGAATTCACAAAGTTGCTGAACAAAACACAGGGTAAATTTCCCAGGGCTCTGATCACTTCCCTGGGCAGGCCTGGGCAGAGCCAGTCAGTGCATCCTTTTTTCCCTACAATTCTTGGTTCAGTTTCAGGGAATTTCAAGTCAACAACAGGTAGAATGAATAAATACTTGGTTACCAGCCTAATAATGTGAATTGCTACAGAATTATTATGTAAGAAAACAAAAATTTTATGCAGATACTTTAGCTATAAATTGATGTAAAAATATTGATTTTTTTTTAAACGAAGGGGAGAACAGTATCTTGTTCACTTATTATGCAATCAATCAGTAAATGTTTTTAAAATGATGCTATAGGAGAGCTTAGTAAGGACAGAGCATGGATGGGCCAGTTTGGTGCAGTTAGAAGTCAGTTGGATTGTTCCATCCCAGTGGAGGGAGGGAAACAAGATAAGAGGGAATCAGAACGTACTTAGTTGATTCCTTGGTGACAAGTGCAATGGGGTATGGGTAGAATTTATTTTCAGAGCCAAGGGGACTTGATGGTTATAAATAAAGTTGCTTTTAGCAATGGAATTTATAGACAGATCATGTTCCAAAAGATGTGAATAGGACCCACAATAGCAAGTTGATTCAGAATAATGTAGATACATCTAGATTAGCGAGTGTTGATCATTTGATTTCTTAGACTGAGGTTTTAATTGAATTTCATTATATCTCCCGGTAGTACAGAGAGCATCGGGATTAGGAAATTAGCCATTTTGGATTCTGCCTGCCACAAACAGACATATTCTAAACAGTGCTATTAAATTTCAGACTGTTGTTCAAATATTTTATTTTCTCCTACAACTACTTTTTATTATGGTGAACAATTAAGACCATTTAAAACATGGGAATACAAATATTTTTGAATTAAATTAACTTGCAAAAACCAAATTTGCAGTGGTTGGGTTGTTTCTAGAAACTTTGGTATCAATTTAAAACCAAGATAATTTTTATATTCTTTCCAGTAGAATTTCATGACAACTCCTGCAGTTTTCTTAACCTAAAAAAAAAAAAAAAAAATAGTGCTGCAATGATGAACAAAGAATTATACAAAACCTACTTTTGTACCTTTATTTTGGAATTTCTTGTTCTATTATAAATATGGAAGTATCCCTATTTCAGAAGACATATTTTGTTAAAAATGAATTGTACATATTTAAATATGTATTTTTGCACAGGTCTTTTTTTCTGATATCCTGTTTTGGTACAATTGAGATCATCTAGTATTTATTTATTAATTAATAAAAGTAAATACCTTTTTATAATTTGAAGTGGTTCACTGCCAAGCCAATAGTCCTAGAACCTGCCTCCTTTGCGGTTAAAGGAAGCCTCTGTTCTGTGAAAGTCCTTTTGTCCCTCTGATGTCTTGGGAGTGGGTCCCTACAGATGAAGTGGGCATTGATTCTCCCTGGTTGCCTGGGTTCCCGATAGACTACATGGAACTAAGTGACACACTGCTTTTTTGTTGTTGTTTTATGTGTGAAAGTGTGTGTGCTCGCGCGCCTGTGTGTTTGTATACGTGTGCACTCTGAGCACGTGTGTGTTAGTATGCGATGTGGTTTAAAACTAATGGAAAAAAACTGAAAGTGCCTGAACCTAGTTTTAAGCTTAGACAGACTCTCTTTAAAAAGACTTGAATGTTCAGTTGAATTTTTGGAGTTTGCTTTTTCCACCTAAATACCGTTTCTAAAATTTTAGGGAAGGAGTTGACAACCACCAATGCTGTTGATTTTATAAGGTATTTTAAAATTAAGACTTTGTGGTTCACAGTAAACTAACTGGTGATAGATTGCCCAGTGGCACCAAGGGGTTACAAATCTTTTTGTCAGCCAGCAGCTTGTGTGATGTGTCTGTTTTGTTATTCACTCATGAAATAACAGAGTTTAAAGTAGAATGTTTAAAATATTTTGTATTCCAAAACTATAATAGAAAGTACCTCTGAGAACATTGAAAACAATGTATAATTTGAAAAATGTAATTTATAAAGGCAGCTGTCTTCCTGCAAGAGTTCTGTTGCCAAGGAATTTCTTAATATCTCTCATTGTGTCCTGGGGGGAATGTTGGGCTTTGGAAAATGATGGTTAAAAGTTTCATTGTTTAGAAGAAAATAATCATTTTTACATTTTGTGCAAAACATGTAAACAACTTCAGATCATGTAAATGAGCACTACATACTGTCAGTGTGAATGTAGGGGCTTGAAAGCATTTCGCTGTTTTTTGGGGTTTTTTTGTTTTGTTTTATTTGAGCTCGGTTATAAAAGCAATCTCCTGTGTTAAAACGTGTGAATACGTTGATAATTTGTACACATAATCAAGAGCATCTCAGCTGGGCTTTGTGTTGGCTGCTGCATAGAACAGGAACAAATGTCAAGGGATAGAAAATTACTTCGGATATTTAAGAGAGAAGAAATATATAGTCTATTTGTTTTGTAACAAGTTTCTGTAAATAAAATAATTTATACTATTTATAAGAAAAAGTTGTGCTTTGCTTTATGAAAAATTAGTTTGTTGAACAAACATGTTACTAAACGGGCAATAAAATTAGGACTTCTCAATAAATAAGGTTGGCTGCATGAACTATTTGACATGTTTCTGCCTCGTTGTGACACTAGGGCCCTTTCCATCTAGCCTGACTTTTATTCCTTTTTGGCCTCAGACACCCTTATGAAGCCCCTTCCTTTGGTTCCCCTTCTGTGCAAGCTAAAGACTTCCGAGGTCTTAGGAGGTTTCCATCCTTGGGCACAAAGCTTTGCCCTGATAGATTAAGAACTGGAAACAGTGAACATCTCTGCGTTCTTGCCCTGCAGGTTTGTCAACAAATGGGAGCTTCTAGATTGAGAAACACCTCTACTTCAGCGGCTCAGTATGTAAATATGATAGCACGTGGTCAGTTTTGTTTAGAAGTAAGTTTTTTACCCAGAGCTGGTCTGCTCTTTTCCTTGCTTTTACGTACCTCTTTTATTGGCAATACAAGTGCACTTTAGTATTCTTTAGAGGAGAACATCATCTTGTCTCTAGAAATCTGGCCCGTTTTATCACTGGCACACCATTCTAATAAGCTACTAATTATTTTTGTTGTTTAAAATAGTAAGGGAAGCAACTGATTTCTGTGTTGGAGAAAATGTCCACGCTTTGCATGACGGAGTCAGGCTTGGCCCCACCCCCCAAGGCCCCGTGGGTGTCCCATCCCCTTCTAGACCAATCAGCTACTCACGTCCATTCCTAAGAAGCTCTGTGGCTAACTCCTTTCACCTTGGGTGTCCCCCTTAAACTTCCCAGGGAAAGTTTCAACTACTCAATCTGTTATGTTTTTAACTTCCATTCCCTTGCAGGTGACCTGGCTATGGATAGCAAGAGACTATCCCAATTCAAGCAGGGGTTTGGCAGTTTTGGGTCTTGGTGTATTGGGAATTCACCAGCAGAAAGGCAAGGTGAAGTCCTTCCGGGCAGAGGGAGCAGCCCCAGCCAGCGTCGGTGTGAAGACGTGTGAACAGGGTAGTTCTCGGTGAAGCTAGCTGGACGGCAGCGAAGTTGGTGCCAGGTTGTCAGGGACCTTAAATACGAGTTGTCCTGGGGCTTTCATCTTCAGGAACATACAATTTAACCAAATGTAACTGTCACAGCCCAGAGATTTTCATGGACCAGGCCCAGTATGGTGCAGCTATCAAAAATAAAAGCCATTCACATCTTTAATGGAGACTGACGAATCAAAGCACTGAAATCTTTTTTCTTGCACTTTTCATTCTCTTTTGTCTTTAGCCTTCTCTCAAGTCCTAATCAAAAAGCTCCCCCCTAAACTAAGCCTAAGGTCCCTCCCTTCTTACCCCGCTTTCTCCTCTATCAGCCGCCTCTTTCTAATAAGAAACTTTTGTTCCCCTTGCGAATGAGACTTAATTAAACTAATCTTTCACCTTGTAAGGCTGTGATTCTGGGTATCTGCTATCTTCATTTTTCATAAGCAAAGTCCAGGGACCAAAGGCTGGCCCTAGCAGAGTATCTTACCAGGGAGGGTGAGACTCAGCAAAAGAAAGAAACATTTCAGGGGCAAGCAGGCATCAAACATTTAATATTTTTTTAAATCCCCGTCACATAAGGCCCGCCAATAACTACAGAGGACAGAATGGACAGGTGAGAACCTTGGGACAAAGTAAGTCACAAACCTGTTATAAAAATCCAGATAAAGAGTTACTACGTTTCCAAACTAAGGTGATGACCCTGGGAATCAAGAGGGGACCGAGTGCAGAGGTCTTTTAAAGGCAGAAACAATAGGCCTTAAGGTCTAATTATGTTGAACATTAAAGGGAAAAATGAGTGTCAAAAATAACGTACAGATTTCTACCTTGGCCAAACTGGTTGATGAGCTTTAAGTGAGATATATGGTGACAGAGAAGGAAAAAGAAACAATGAAAACACCAAAAAACCAAATTGAGTTACTGGTGGGAAATGGAAGTGTAGTGACCAGCGGCTGTGTGTAGTGTGGATGGAGCTTAGAGCGAGGCTTGAGCTGTAACAGAGTTGCAGGCGTCTTTCCCTTTTAGATGGGAGTGGCTTAGTTCACACGGGTGGTTATTAGATTTGACTTTATCAGTGTGTTAAAGTAATGCTTTCCAAGTGGAGTGCCTAGTATGCCCGGTACTGTACCTAACCTTTTACATAGTCTCCCCTGTAAGAGGAGGTATTTGATCCTAATCATACTGATGGAGGTCTTCTAAGAAGGTGTCTTGCCTGGGGTCCCACCCCTAGTAGGTGGCGTTGCCAGGCTGTGAATTCTTCCAGCTTCATCACATCAGTGGTTCGTAACCTTTTTGTTTTCTGTCACAGATTCTGAGAGTCACATGAAAGAAGTTACGGATTCTCTGACAAAGGCACGTGACAGTGAAACGCTCGGCCCTTCTGACTCCGTCCTGTCCCAGCCTGCTTTGTTCCCACGGCCCTCAGGCTAATAGCTTCTGTTCTGTCTTGCACACAGACATGCCAGTCTTTAGAGGAATTCTGCTTGTGGCTTGCATTTTACAAAAACAGCCCCTTACCAGAAAGTACCTCTCCTGAGGAGGTAAGGGAAGTAGGTACAAAAATAATGGTTATCCAAGATTTGCAGAAACCTCGTGACTGGACTCACATCAACTAGAGTCAACAGACTAAGAACAAAGTCACACAATCTTGCTTGGACCCCTGCTGGTGCCCAGATATTTGAGGTCCTCAATCCCCTCTTGCCCCTCCCGTTTCCCCCTTCCCTTGACATAAAAAAAAAAAAATACATGAATTCTGTACTTTCTTAAGATGGTTCTTTAGGAACTTCTCAGCTGGTTGGCTTTCCAAATAGTCTCTTTCCTTGTGCCAACTGTGTCATGTGACTGCCTGGCTGCTGTGCAGTGAGCAGTACGCACTTGGCGGGGCTGGCCCAGGCACACCACATTTTATGTTCCATTTCCAGGATTTCTCTGACTCAAAGCCCGTCCTCCATGGCCCAGTGAGAAGCCCAAGACAAACCGCTGAAGGACAGAGTGTCTGGGTGAAGAGAACTGGTACTAAAGGTGTGAAGAATCATATCGGGGAAGGCAGAGAGAAGGATGAACTTGAGATGGTTTAGACAGTTGACTCCACCGTAATTATCAACCCACCTAGGTAATGGGTTGTGTTGGGTATTTTTTCCTGCTTTCTCCGGGATAATTGGAACAATAGGTATTGGTTGAGTGAAAAAGCCAGAAGAACTTGTGTAGGAAGAGTGCCAAAGAGCGAATGAGTGAGGGTGTAGCTAAGTGATGATGCTTAGATGGGTATTCAAGGAAGAGCATTGGAAGCTTCCACAGAGAATCTGCAGGCGCTCTCAGGACATTTCATCTGTAATCACCCTCCTGTTAAGTCTTAGGGTCCTTCCAGGGAACTTGTCTGGGATTAGGCAAGTGATTTGTTCAAGGTTACAGAGCAAAGTCCGTGTCCCACGTGGCCAGTAATAGTGAAGAGGGGCTACATACAAGGCCGATCTGGGGACCAGTTAGGACAGTGGCGTAGCACTTTTAGGAACAGGTCAGGGGACGACGGAATAGGGTAACAGGGTCAGAGTGGAACTCCAAAAGCAAAGCTATTCAGAGGTGCTTGTGATGCCAGGGTCCTGGCTGAGAGACCACAGCAGTGGATGGAAATGGCATGAAGGAAAGAGCACAGAGTTACGGCTAAGGAGGAACTGCTAGGCGAGGGTATGACTGAGCAGGTTGCCAGGTGGGAATTAGTCAGGGTTGAGAGGGAGACGGAGCCAGCTGCGCACGTCCGGAGTGAATGGGATCAGTAACTGGAAGGTCGGAAGGCAGTGAGCCCAGTGAGTTGGTATTGCTGTGTGGTGGGCAGCTTCAAAAGGAAGGCGTTTTGAATGAGGGTGGAAACACTGACCAGGAGAGCAAGGGACTGGGAAACGACTGACTCTTGCCCCCAAGTTGCAGAGGTCTGTGTGAGCAAACAGCCTCTAACCCAGACGGTTTCACGAGAGGCAGAGTCCTCTAAAACCACGTGTAGAGTTTTACCAGCATTGATATCCCACCTACTACAGAGACGCTGGTGACTTCTAAGAGGGCTGGCAAAGTTGTCAGGACACCACCTGCGGGCAGCCTTAGCTAAGTGGTCACTTCCCAAGGCAGTCTCAGGATTTAGGATACATGAGGTCTGACAATTAAATTCGAGCACTTGTTGCAAAATGTTGCTAACCTTGCTATCAGAGGGATTATTCATTATGAATTTGTACCAACTGGACAGTCAACCGAGTTTACTATTTGGAAGTGCTGAAAAGGCTGCGTGAAAAAGATAAAAACTACCTTTTCGCCAACAGTTCATGGCTCCTGCATCACGACAACGCACCAGCTCACACGGCACTGTCTGAGGGAGTTTTTAGCCAGTAAACAAATAACTGTATTGGAACACCCTCCCTCCTCACCTGATCTGGCCCCCAGTGACTTCTTTCTTTACCCGAAAATAAAGGAAATATTGACAGACATTTTGATGACATTCAGGACATCAAGGGTAATACGACGACAGCTCTGATGGCCATTCCAGAAAGAGTTCCAAAATTCCTTTGAAGGGTGGACTGGGTGCTGGCGTCGGTGCACAGCTTCCCAAGGGGAGGACTTGGAAGGTGACTGTAGTGAGTGATATTCAGCAATGAGGTATGGAGCACTTTTTCTAGGATGAGTTTGCAAACTTAATTGCCCTCATAGAATAGCTGAATTGAAAGCTCCCTTTTATTTCTTACATCGTCTGTATGTCATTATAAGAGAAAATGATGTCATTATGAGAGATTCCTGAATGATAAACTGCAAAGCCCTCCCCGTTTACCATGTACTTCAACATTACATCGGCCTGGACAAACTGCCACAGTCTTATCCTCTGTAGGTCATCAAGAACAAATGCAAACCTGTGGCTTGGAAACTAAAACCAGTGATTCTTAGAGCCTTTCATGGTTTCCAGATAGGGATTCAGCTCCTCCTCTGCCATTATGAAGGTATGAGGTTTGTTACTAACACCCCCAAATTTGACAGCATTAAGTGAGGGATTGTCACAGTCCCCCTTTTTCCCTATTATCATGGGAACAGATAATATTTCAAGTATCAGCTATTAATCCTCTTTTTAAAAAAAGATAAAAACAGCATCAAGGATTAATTCAGAATTATGCAATTGACTTGCTAAGGGTAAGTAGCCTCATCAGGTTACTCGGGACTAAATGTGTTCAGTCATAAAATCTTAAGTATATTGCAGTGTGTGTGTTCAGGGAACAAATGAGATAGGTATCCTTTTAGTCATTTGGGTCTGGTGAAGTTAGGTGCAGAAACTTAATAACAAATACGGTTTGTAGACGGTATTTCCATTCCTAAAAGATGGTTAGTTAGCAAATACAAAAACTAACCTAAATCTGTTATTTCTAATATAGGAAATAGATTATCATAATTTGACATAACTTTTAAGTATTTCTTATTGAATAGATACAATTGATACATAAATTTTACTAAGAGAAATTGGCATTAACCTTTAAAGAGTAACCACAAAAGATGGTTCATTACGATGATTCTATTTCAGACAAGGATAAGTGTAGTATGAGCCTAGGTTTGATGCACGTGACAAGATTAAGTAACATTCACCAACAATGAAAACAACACAATGAAGTGTTTTAGCTCTGTCATTTAGCAAATAAAATTATTTGATGATAATCTCATTTTCATATTGTGCCCTTCATGACTAAAACCAGAAAATTAATTCAAGACTTAAAAAAAGGTACAAAAATGGAAGCTAGGAAGGTTAAGAATTCTCTGGAAACATTTCTCTTCGATGACTAATGCATGCGGCTGACCATCCACCGCACACGTACGATATGGGGAGTGGTGGGGCCGGAAGGCTGAGTGAGCGGGGCCCTGCTGGAGATGCATGCCGTGGAGCTGACCTGCGACTGGGAGCCCAGACTTAGCTTCATCTGTCCAGTTTTCCACGGTTGCCACGTAGGTGAGTTTTGCATTCTCTCCATTTCTATATGGTAACCATGACTTATTTTCTTGAAAATGTGTCTTGCGGGAGGGGCGGCTACAGCCCATTGGTGACCAGTTTGCAACTAAGAAGCATCAGGATCGCTTCTTTGCCATCCTGGCTTTAGTTTTGAGTGTTTTGTACCGTGAGCTGTAGGACAAAAGGGTCTGAACTTAAGTAGGAAATAAGGGTCTGAACTTAAGTAGGAAATAAGGATCTGAACTTAAAACTGACTTGACAGGCCTTTTATCAGGTTTAACATACTTTAGCCAAAAAGCAGAGAACCAAGGTTTGAAATTAGCATTCTATCCAGTCTTACTACACAATCAACAAAATAAGTTTGTTTTAAAAAATCAATTTAATGAGATAAAATACAAAAATATATATTGTTTACCCTATAAAACTTGGCTTAGGTGGCCCAATCTTGGCACCTTGTGTGGCAGGAGCTCTCTGCTAACACTCATGTTACTGTACTAAGAAATACGTCTTGGTACACTACTGCTTTACAGGTTGTGTTTTCACGTAAATGAACTTCGTAACAGCCAGCTTTTCTACTTTACAGATGAGGAAATAGGCTCCGCGAGATGAAGAAAGTAGTTTTCCCCACATCAGATGGTTGGTGTCAGGGCAGCTGGGACTAGAATTTGATGTTTCTAGTTTCAGTGTCCAGTGCTATTTCTCCTATACGATATGGCCTCATTTAAAAAGAGATTTATTGGATTCCAATTTTATTTTTACCTCCAAAAACTGTACATGGAATAACTTTTTAACAGTACGTAACAAAGACTCAAATTTTGTATTAAAAGTAACATGCATAGGACAAAATATGGAGAATATTCATCAAATCGTTAACAGTAGCTATCTACTATTAGAATTCTACTGCAGTGTAGAATTTCATGGCAATTCCACTTTGGATGACTGAATTTCTTTTGCAATGAGCATATATTACTTTTCAGAAAAAGAGGAAAAAATTGACTCCCTCTCCTCAAAATTGTCCTTTACTTCATCATAAAGTTATTCTACTTGACTTTTATCAACAGTCTTGGAGTTTTCTGTTACCCCATCTTGCACTGGGAATGGATAGCATTTGTTTCTTTTAGCATCGCTTCCCTCTCATTCCCACTAGTTTTATGTAGTTGGGCTAAAATGGTAAAAGAATAAAATCAAGTACCTTTTAAGCAAGGGAGAAGTGCTCCGAGACTTCCCTCTCCTCTAGAGCAGGAGTAAGTCTCGGCCTTGATTTAAAAGCCATAGGTGTTCTATGATCAAGTGGGTGGGAATTGGGGAACGGGTTATTTCAAGAAACTGACATTTTAATCCTACTTTTTCCCCTCTAGCATGAACTGCAATGAAGTCAATTTGCTAAAACAGAATTCTACTAATTTTTAAATAGGAACACAGTAAGTTCGCAATGACTGTATGTTTAACAGAATGTAATTAAGGATTCTAAGGATCATGGGTTTGAAGGGTACTTGTATTCACAATTTCTACAACAAATTAGTGATCATTGTTAATAAGGTTTTATAAAGAAGCACTTTTAGAAACCCGTAAGTGGATATTCTCAATGCTGTATGCACATCCAGCATTTTAATAGCCTCCCGTCCACCATACAAAGCCTGCAGGAGTACAGCTCTGGTCACATTCCTTTCCTTGGCATATAACCAAGGACCCCTCTTTCAGTACAATCCTGGTGACAGCCACTGTCTTGACTCTTAAGGTAATGCTTCTAATACTTTGTCGTTAAGTATATTCCTTCCCGGTAGGGCAGATTTCCCAACCTATTATTCCTAGTTTACTCAAGTTTTTGTAAATGAATGTTGAATTGTATCAAATTATTTTCAATCGAGGTCATGTTTTCTCCTCTGATATGTTAATGAACCATTCCCATCAGCATATAAACATGCTCTCTTAAAGAAAAATGCCTCATACTCTCTGCCCTTCCTTTTACGATAAAATGCCATTTCCCATTCTCTTTTTAGCTTACCTCTACCTCAACTGCTCTTCTCACGGTCACCCATCAAAAAGCCTCGGATCATCCTTGACTCATTTTCTCATCCTCTCCCCACTTCTAATCTTGTGACAAATCCGGCTGCCTCTACAATCCATGTCATCGTTATCTGTTGTCCCATCCAGCTGCGTGCCAAAGTGACACTTTAAAGGTAAGTCAGATCAGGCCATTAGTCTGCTTAAAACCTCCAGACTTTCCATCTCTTTCTTCCCCTAGATACTTGCACAGTCTCTCTCCCGTTTTTATTTAAATGTCACCTTACCAGAGAGGCCTTCTGTGACACCCCATAGAAGAGAGCCCTTCATGCCCTATTTCACTCTATCTCCTTTATCAGGTTTTATGTTTCTTTCTTCATGCACTTACACCATCTGACTCACTGAGTTTATATTATAATTGGGAGAAAAACAAGGAACAACTGTTTTCCTCACTGCTATTACTATGGTTCTGTTTGTGGGGGAAAAACAAAGATTCCCTTTGCCGGTATCTATATAGGTTTTTTACACCTATGTTTACTGAGACCGGCCTTGGCAGATTCTAGAATCCAAGGAATGGCAGTCTCCTAAAAAGGAATAACTTCCTGTCTTCTTCACCTGTTTGTGAGGGAAAGCTTATGATACAAAAATGTCCTATCTTATATTACTAAATGAGGGACTGCGTGTTTAATCTTGACCTACTATATATATATATACACACACACACACATATAGCATGTACTACTCTTCTAAAATTCAGGACACTTAAAGAAATGATGGCCTTGTATTATTATCCCTATTTTACTGCTGAGGCAGGCAGGATTTGAACTCAGGTACTATGTCCTCTGATTTTAACCATTACTCCATAAACTGGAGATACATAACATAAAAGTGACCTCATTTAACATTAATGCCTCCCATCCTTAATGTAGATATGTTTAAGAAAAAAAGTAAACTGAAAGAAACAATGCAGTATTTATTTTATAGAGTTGAACTGGGCACATAGTAAAGTAAGCTATAAAAATTCCAAATAATTCTCTCTAAAGGAATCCCTTTGTTTACATGGTTTTACATATTAATTACTCTGGAAAGTTTCTGAACTCTGTTTAGTAGCAGATCTCCTTTCTTGATAGTTTCTTGGTACTGCCAGTTCTTGCTATCAGGTCTATAAATAAATTCAAGAAAAAAAATGAATTATTTACCAGTCACATTACTCGTAACAATAGTTGACCTACTTTTAAAAGCAGGCACTTAAGCATGCCCCTTATTCGGGGAAGTATTATAAATGATACACAAACTTGAAAGTACCTGTTGGTTTCCACTATTTCATTCACTTTATCTATTTTGCAGTGTAGTCTCCCAGCAGCAATAAATCTGGAGAGTTCCCTAATTGAGAGAAAAAAAGAAAAGCCTTCAGCATTAGCCTTATAGAGAAATCTTAGAAAAGTATAAAGTACACTAAATACATGATTCAATTATCATTCAAGGTAACATTTAGTTTCACTCCTTAGCTACTGAATATGAGCATAGAGAAGGCCTCTGCTGTGTTATAGGATTACCCCCAAAGATTAAGTCATCTGCCAGAATCCACATGACCCTAGAAGTTCATACTCAGATGGGGCGTAGATGTCACAAAATAAAACCATCACAGCAAGTCCCTGGAGCTATGGAAGTGCTCAGAGAAAAAAACTGAGTTAGAAAAACAATAAATATAAGGAAACAAGATTTTTTTGAGGGGGGTGGGAACCAAACCAATTAAACTGCCTCGTTTCCTTCAACTTAACTTTTAAGGAGCAGGTAACTCTCAGGATTTTCAAAATCTCAGGAAAAGAGAACAACGTGCTAATAAAGTAGGCCCGCGCATCCAAAGATGATATATAATCTGTTGTGACTGCAAAAGGTACTTTGAGTGTCCATATTCGGTTATGACCCAAACCTCACTGAGACAACTATTTAAACATGGTCACATATACTCGTACCTCAAAAACCAGCACCAGGAGAGAGACTCTCCAAAGATAGTCCACCACCATGTAACATGGGGAAAAGAAAAGCAAATGCTTAGGAATATACAAGAGCTATATGAAGACAGCTGTACAATGCTACTAAAGAGAATACATGGTAAGATGAGTCCTTTAAAATAAAGATCTAATTGCATTAGGACTCTGTTAAATTGAGATTTCATATAGTGAGTCCTCCTAATCAAGAAAAATGAGATTTCCAATAAAAACTATGAAACAGATTACTCTCTGTTTACACTAAAACATCTCAATCCAAGCACATAAACACCAACGGAAAAGGGACTCCAAATCTTAAGAATTAAATTTCTAACAAAAATGCCATTGCAAATTAATGGGGGAAAGGTTGGCTTAATAAATGGTGTTGAGGGTGCCTAGAAAATCACGTAAGATATCTTATGTAAAGAGAATTTTTACATAAGAAAATACCATCAAAACCAGTAGACGATGTGGATAAAAGAGGTCTGCAGTATAAATTAGAAAATACTACAAATCAGACAAATGACTCATTAGAACATGGGTGAAGGATATACATAAAAAAGATCAACTTCACTCACTAAAACTGCAAATTAAAGCTACACTGAAATGCTACCATACTGGGAAGAACAAAGTTTAATGCACCATTTAGGAAGGTCTGAGGCAAACACCATGTCTCATACTCATTGAAGAACAAGGGCTTTAATTAGAGGGAAAAAGTGTGTAGAGTGTGCTTTGAAAGAAGTGATTAAGGATCATAATTAGTTGCCCCTGGTCAGTCAGTGGTGAAAGACCCACTACTGCCTTGAATTAAGTTATACTATTGAAGATTTTAAGCTGGAGGTTATTATAAACTAGCAAGAACTGTAATGTTTATATAGTACGCTTTATTTCTATTATCTCAATATCAAATATATTTGATCCATTCCTTCTTTCAACTGTTAATTTTTTGAGTCATGTAACTCAGTGGTTTTAGATAAAACCTAAAAATTAAAAAGATCAGCAGTGTTTCTAAACTCACTTATATTCATTTTCCAAGTAAACGGTTGCACCTCTAGACCTCGGCTGCTAAACCCGTTTGCAACTCTTATTCTGGGACTTAAGTATACAGCACAAATTGCACAATCAAGTTGAATCATCACCCGCCTTCTTAGTCGCTCCCAAATCTATAGAACAGGAAGGAAAACCTCTAAAGAAGAATCTTGATGTTCTGCTTTAGGAACAAGGTACCAGGCAAGAAGATAAAAAAATACACTGCACCTGACTTACTAGCAAATTCTGACTGAAGATGCCCTCTGCTGAGCTGTGGACCTGCTAACAATTCGGCTGCTTCTTTCCATTCCTATTATCACCAGACTAGTGGAAGCAGGAGTAAAGGAAGACCCAGAAGAGACTCCAAACACGTCTGAAACTCTTTAGTCTGGCATTTAAGACACTGCTTTAGGTCCAACCTGGTATCCTTCTGGGCTTACTTACCTCCGTGCACTTCCCCGTACATAGGACCACACGCTCCATCCAGCACAACTAGACTATTGGCTTCTCAAAAACATTCCTACGTTTATTTGCACTTCTTCCATCTGGAAAGCTCTCTTTTCCATCACTGCCTATAAAAATCCTAAATATGCAATGACATCCAGTCTAAATGTGGATGTGTCCATTTCTCAGACACTGATCAAATCCTCGGCCTCCCGGTTATGCTCGCTCTGAACTATGTGTGCCAAGAGGAATCTGGGCACAGCCTCCTTTCTGGTCCCATTCCTTGCTTCAGGTCCAAACTACCTTTGTTGTCATTTATTTCCCTCCATGCTAATCAAACCTGTCCCCTCGTCTTCCCACCTCTGTGTTGCTCCAAGCCCTCAGTACGTGTCCAGTAGGACGAGCTGAGTATTTACTGAATAAATAGAACCACAAAAGTCAGATTTGCATCCCAAGTTTCAAACAAAAGACCTACAAAGAAAATTGTGGAACACAGCCCCTGAATATTTCTAAACTTAAACATGGCAACGGAAGCGTTGTTTACTCAGCTAACGGCCCCTTCCCTTTCTCCAACAGCATCTTACTGAGGCTAAGGAAGCAGCAGAAGAGCGATGTAGAGTTATTGTCCAAAAGTACTAAGTCAGCCCATCTTTTAAAAAGGCTTTCACCTAAAATAAGTTTTTAAGGGGACGGGGGAAGGAATACATGAAAACCCAGACTTGAATCAGTTGTAGAAATTTAAAACAAGGCCTCCCTAGGTAACAGCAATTAGAGCTGAGTGGTACAAGCTTTGTCTCTAGAGCTGATCTTAGAAAATGAAGAAAAAAACTAAACAACTCAAAATACCAGCTGCCTTGCAACGTACCACCTGCCCTGAATTCAAATGTCACTGTAATGACTTCAAGAATACTGCGTGCGTCTAGACGGCTGCTCAGTGTGACACCCACGATTCCATCCGTGCCTCCACTGCCCCAATCACCGAAGGCTGCAGCACCTCCACATCACAGTTAAGAAACTGAGGAAGGAAGAGAGCCTGACCACGGCCGCACGGCTTTTTAGTGGCAGAGCTAGAACAAGACAGGCCAACTCCCCATTTTCATGTACTTGCTCAGTCCTTCCACTGAGTCACGAAAACCACCTTCATCATGGCCACCCCCGATCCTAGCAACCAACTCTCTTTGGCAGTGGTGACCAGACTTGAATCTCACAGACTAGTTAATTCAGAAATGAAACAAAACCAACCGAAGGACACCAGCCTTCACTCGGGTAAGGATAATTTTTAAAACATCGAAAAAAGTATTACTATCACTTTTTTGTTTCAAAGGAAGAGAATGAGGGAATTTCCGGTGATGGCTCCATAGGGGAATATGAGTTACACCTAAGATCCGTGCATTTCACTGAATGTAAATATTACCTCAAAACAAAGCAACCCATAAATAAATACTGATATGCATGCTAAACTGTTTAGGGATAAAATGAACTGGCATCTGAAGCCTACTTTGAAGTACTTAAAAACTATGAACAGATATGTGATAAAGCAAATATAACATTAATTGTAGAATCAAGGATATATGGGAATTCACTATAATTCTTTATAATTTTCTGCATGTTTGAAATTTTTCATAATAAATTAGGAAAAACCACCACTAAAAAGAAAGAGAATGGTCTTATTAACGTGAAATGCCGCTTCACCTCATATTACTTTAGCCAACAAACCACTTTTTTTCCATTGTGGGCCAATGAAAATTATATCGTGAACATGTAGAAGACCTGTGTTTGGGAACCACTGCTCTTGATACCAAACGGACAGCACACAGTCTGAGTGTCCACTGCTCTCAACTACTCCACTGTCAACGTCTTCTCCCCATTCTCTGCGTCTGTGGGAGACACAGCATGAAATCTTGTCCGTTCCTCCCCCATCCCTTAAAACCCTCCACTGGTGTCCCCCGGCACCGACATAAAGGCCGAGCCTCACAGCATGGCCCAGGCAGGCCCCGCGCACAGGCCTGGTGACTGCACGGCCGCCCGATGCCGCAGCCACGCACATCTTTCCATACCATTTCAGTATCTCTGGAGACTCCCTTTGTCTGAAATTACCTTATGTATTTATTCGCTTACTTGCCATCTCTCCTCTAAAACTAGAACGAAGGTCCACAAAGACGGGGATCTAACGCAAGGCCAACCACTGTGTAATGGCTGAGTAAGTACTTGACGAGTCCTTCACGCAAGGGCTACGAGCCCCGTCTGAACAACCACTGCCCAGAATTGTAGCAGCACCCTAAAACTGGAAGGCATCATCAGAGGAAACGTGACGTCACGTGAAATGTGAGACAGAGATCCAAGAGTCACTACACTTAGCAGCAGTGTGGTCCAGAAAGGAGCACAAGGCTCCTTTGATAACAACTGGTCTAATAAACTTCTGCAAAATCACTTAACCTCTCTCCAACTCAGTTTCCCCATCAGTTAACAGAAGGGACACATCATGGAGGCAGAGATGATAGAAATGTTTTGATAATATTCAGAGAAAAATTCTTAACTTTTTTTTTGCAAAATTGAGGGAAGCAATGCAAACAGGGAGAAAGGTAACTTGTTTAAACTTACTGATCAATGAATTCCACACCGACACCAAAGGCTTCCGCCATATAGCCAAGCGTTAACGACCTGTAGGATTCTAGCAGCTGGCTGTACGCGTGGATTCTCATCTCTCTCACATAGTACCGATAGTGAGGAGCAAAAAGCCAGTCCTTCTTCATTTCCTGTTCCACAATAGCTGCAGTGAATAAGGTGACAAATTATAAGATTCTCCCTGTCAGATAAAGAGAGAAACTGGAGGACATATTTATAACATGATAAGAATGAATAGCCTTGGTCTATATAGAGAGCTCTTCTAAGCCAATAAAAAAAGATTAACTGAACAGTAAAGTGAGCACTCACACAATTATTTTACTGAATAACTACTTGTATCATGCTCTAAATACTGAGGCGATGGCAGTAAACCAAAACACAAGGACCGTGTTCCCACAGAAACTAGGTTTCCACAGAGCAGCGAGATGAACAAATGAACAAGACACTCTCGGAGACTACCAAGTTCTGTGAAGAAAAGGAGTGACCTGAGGGACAGAGTGTGACTAGAAGGCCATCACCTGGGCCTGACTGGGGCGGAAGGGAGACCTTTCGGAGGAGCCGCTGGGCAGAGAGCAAGAGGCGCCCAGCGGGGCGAATGACGCAAAGGTCCCATGGCAGGAAGACCTGGCTACGGCCAAGAATAGAAAGGAGGACAGACTCAGGATGTAGCAGGGAGACAGCTACAGGGATTTAGAAGGAGAGCGAGAAAAGAGTCAAGAATGGACATGTTTCTGACTAGAACAAGACTGAAATCCCTGGAGAAGCAGAATTTTTGTTTCGTTTTTGGAGGTGTGCTCAGGGGGATGAGATGGGGTTGAAATTCCATCATTATACTTTGGCAGAGTTTTAGTGGATTCACCCATGAGACATCCGAGTAAAGCTATCCAGGAGGCATTTTGGCATGGGTCTGATGCTCAGTGGGAAGTCTGAGCCTGGAGACATGAATTTGTGGATCACTACCTTCCAGATGTATTTGATGAGAGAATGAAGACAGAGAAAAGAGCAATGGCCAAGTCTGGGGCGGTCAGCACTGAGACGTCTAACACAGGATGAGGCCACAAAGCTGGGGCCACAAGCAAAGGCTGGTCAACATCAGAGCAGACGAGGACACACACATCAATGGCCCCGAACAGGAGATGAGGCTCATTCTCACTGCTAATAAAAGAAATGCATAACTATCCAGTCACTGTTATACACCTAAACTTAAGAAAGTTACATGTCAATTATACAACAATTAAATGGGGACAAAAACACGGCAAAGAAAACCTATGGAACAGGATGGGAAGAAAAACATTTGCTGGTCAGGACGGCTCACATCCACAAGCCCAACATAAAATATCTTCTTCCTGCCATTTTAACAAACTATCCTTGGCCAGAAAAAAAACAAAGAAAAAACCACAAAAACATCAATAAAATTACTTTTCTCTTCTCAAACTGGCTGGGTAAGAGAAGAGGACAGACTCTCAAATGTTAAATGATGTTAAGTGAGTGAAATAGAAATTGGTCCAAATTTTAAAACTTTTAAAGGTTAAAAACAATTGCAAAAACAGTAATTACTTTTGCACCAACCTAATAAATTGGCACGATATTTCTGGAGGGCAACAATGATCAAGATGCAATGTATTTACCATTTCCAAAATTTTTTTTTTGTTCTGTTTTTTCCCTAAGAAAATAACAAGTGGAAATGAAAAATATGCCTTGTAAAAAAGCGTTCAAAACAAGGTTGCTTACAATAAACACCAAAAATATTTTTTATCAGTAAAGGAAAAAGTACGGCACATCTAATTGAATGAAATACCAGGAGGTCCTTAAAAAAAGAAAACTGGAAGCTCCAATGTCACCTGTTCAATTTGTCACTACGTATGTACTCAGTGCTTGACACATGACAGCCACTTAACAATAGTTACAGACTCAATGACCAGCTATTTGTAGAATGACATGAAAAGATACAAACATCATACTGTGGAGAGAAAAAGAGGTGCTTAGAAAACAGCATGTAAAATCCATCCACATGTTTAAAGGTATTTCATGCCTATATCTCTACATACAAATGCCTCTGGCGGATACACTGAAACTTGCTAACAGCTGTTGCCTCTGGAGAAAGCATCACAGATTAGAGAAAGCCTTTTTCTTCTATACATGATACCGTCTGAAATTTTTCCATGTGTCCACATAACCTTGGTTTTTTTGTGTGTGGTTTTTGTTTCTTAAAGTACGTATCAATGAATAAAAGGCCTGGAAAGATATATGGCAAAATCTTAAAATGTGTATCTCTGGAAGAATTGTGTGTGTGAGTGAATGTGTGTGTATGCATTTCGGGATAGGATGGGATACAATATCTTTCACTCTCTTGGTTTATTCTTCATTTTCAAAAACAATCAGGTACTACCTAGAAAATGATGCTATTTCTTTTTTCATATGAAATATTGTAAAGCACATAGTCTATGAATATTTGGAGAACCAAACAGTCTTACAAAACCAAATAAGCCCTACTTGTCTCACTATACAAAAGCAGAGAATAAAGGATAACTTTGTTAATAAATGAAAATAATGATGACTGTCATCAAAAGAAAATTTGACTATCCTGTCTTCTTCATTTAAAATATCTGGGAAATGTATAAAATTGGCAAAGATAAAAAGTTTCATCCGAAAGTGTTGAAATAAAACACCGCTAGTAGGGATGGGGACGGTGAGAGTTCATTTTTACTTTCACCATTCATAGGTTTCCAAAAGCCAATTTCATTACACTAGGATAGCATTTCCCCTCATACTTCTCTTAAATTACTGATTTAATTAATGCAATAGACATTTACACAGAGTACTCAATAATGTACCAGGCTCTGAGCTGGTATCGGGGGTCACTACAAAAATTAAAAAAAGCATAAAGTCTGCTCCTAATAATTCTAGTTATCGGAAGAGACAAAGTCTAAGGAAAAAAAAATCACAAAACAATGTGTTAAGTTTTAGAAAAGGGGTAAATGGCTAATAAGTCCATGAAAAGATGTTCAACATCATTAGCAGTCAGAGAAATGCAAATCGGATCCACAAAGTACTTCACACCTACTTCATGCCTATAATTAAAAAGACACACAATCACAAGTATTAGATGTGAGGAAATCAGAATGCTCACACATTGCTGGTGGGAATGTAAATGATGTAGCTGCTTTGGAAAAGTCTGGCAGTTCCTCAAAAAGTGAATCAAAGAGCTACCATCTGACCCAGTAATCCCAATCCTAGGTATATACTCAAGAGAAAGGAAAGCATGTTTACACAAAAACATGTATATAAGTGTTCATTACAGCATTATTTCTAATAGCTAAAAACCGGAGACAACCCAAATGTCCACCAACTAATGAATGGATAAATAAATGTAGTACGTCATACAGTGGCGTATCCCTCGGCCATAAAAGTAAATGAAACACTGATATGATACACACTGCAACACGGACAGCCCATAAAGCATGATGCTAGTGAGAGGCGCTAGGCACAAAAGGCCACATACTGTCTGATTCCATTTACACGGAATGTCCAGAATAAGCAAATCCATAGCTGTATAAAAATTAGTGGTCGCAGGGGCTAGGGGAAAGAATGGGAAGTCACTGCTATGGGTACAGATGTCCTTTTGGGCTGATGAATATATTTGAATTAGTGGTGATGGCTGCACAACCTTGTCAAGACACTAAAACCACTGAAATGTACTTCAAACTGGTGAATTTTGTGGTATGTGATTTATATCTCAGTAAAACGAGAAGAGGCTCCAGGAATGCAGAGAAGAGATTTATTCTGACTGAAGAACAACCACAACAAAAAGATGCCCCACATCTGCGCAGAGTAATGACCAAGAGATCCATCTACAAGCACGAAAAAGGAGAAGAGCAATTCTGCAATACAGCCTTGTGTGCAAACACACCCAAGATAAGGTCAAGCAGGTAATCAGCATGCCTGGAGAGCCCTATTCCCACATTACAGGTAATGAGGTAAGAAGTATGAATTCTCATGAAGCAGCCTAATTTTATGCATGGAGAAAGCACTCCATAAACACTGGGCCAAAACCCACTCGAAAAATAGAAAGATCATCATTTGGAATCACACTCCCCAATTTTCATGAATGCTACCTACTTATTTAACCAAATACTTTCCGAAATTTGCAGCATTAACGAGAATATATCAATGCCGAGTTCGTTAAGTTTTAGGAAAAACAATTGCTGGGTTGATTTGATGCAAGTTAATTCTTTTATCATCTTAGTGATTCCTGCTCATCAGCAGGAAGCCAGATGGCCAGGAAGAATCGGGACAAGAGGAAAAACAAGCAAATCTGTGTAGGTAGGACCACTGTAAACTAGCTCTGCAGAACACCACAAGTATTTTCGACTGATTTTCTCAACCTACAGCCCTTGAAAATGATTTGCAAATCAGCAAAAACAGCTACTGCATTGAGAACAATCCATTGTTGAATCTGAGGCTCAGTTACCATAAACCCATGAGGAGATTCAGGATTCCCTCACATCTTTCCTGATACGAGTCAATACTTAGGACCATTTGCTCACCCCTAAGACTCTAATTAGGGGTTCTGGCAAACTTCTCGGCAAAGGGCCAAGCACTAAATACCTTTAGTGACTGAGAGCCACACAGCTGTCACACATTCTTTTTTTTTTTTAACAACTCTTTAAAAATGTAAGCATTAACCTTACCTCCTGGGTTGTATAAAAACAGGTCAGTCTGCTAACCCTCCCAAACAAAAATGTGCAAAAGGTTAGCCACACTGATCACGGACCTACAGCTATCACACACTGTATTTTTCCTATGTGTGAAAAATCATCTTAGGTTATCTGCAAACAAGATCATGAACAAGATGAAGACAGAAAATCAGAATGAGCCATTCTATCCTTACCTAATGATTGGAAGAAAGCTGAGTAACGACATTCATAGAGTGAAAACAGATACTGCCGAACTGCTGGAAGACTGTGCAACACTTCAAGAATCTCTGCTCCTTTAATAACCTAGGGATGTTTTTTAAAAAAACAAATGTCTTGCTTTAATGATTTTTGTGTATTTAAGTTAGAAAAGCATGAAGTAACCTTTAAGTATGAGTATTAAATCTCAGTCGTTACCTTTTCCCTGAGATCTGGTCTTTCTAAGGCGATCATGCTGACATACACAGTGTATGTCACGAAGGTTTTATAATCCATGAGCTCATAAGATGTAAATGTTGAAACAGTGTCAAGGAAGAGTTCTGCTGCCTGTTTGAAATCACGAATAGCCACACAATAAAGACCTTGATATACTTTTAGGCGGTTTCTCCTGTCCCAGTCTCCTCCTTCCTCTATTAAGCTATAAAGTAAGAAACAGTATAAGGTCATAATCTGGAAATAGACAATGCCACTTTTTACAAGTTTTGTGTTATTTCTAAAGAGAAAACAACTTTTAACAACTTGAACCAAAAGGATTATTTACAAAAATATTTTACTAACTTGGTATATCAATTATTTGTCCAAATTTACTAAGAAAATAGTAAACAAAGAAAAATCGGCAAATTTCTTACATCAATTTCTTATTTATAGCATAATAATTTAGAGGCACTAGATCCGCACTCTTAACAAGTACCTTTTGGCCTTCTCTGTGTTTCGAGTGATCAGATCATTATCCATATAAAATAAGCCAATCCTGAGGAGATAGAACACAATATCCAGCCGGTGACCCAAGGCCACAGTTTTGTCATAAGTCTTGCGAAAGGCTGTCAGAGCACCCTCCTGTCAAGAGAACCAAGGCAACAGGTGAGAACAGATGACAAGTTTCAAAAGCTATCAGCCGTCTGGGACTTTCTTAAGGGATTGGAGGTATAAGAAGGGGCAGAGAGAAAACAAGATTGCCATGCCCTGATAATTGCTGAAGCTGGGCTTCATTACACTATTCTCTCCACTTGCATAAAGTACAAAAAAATAGATCAGATATGCTTAAGCATATACTTGTATTCTAGAAAACAATATAAAAAAAGCATTCACAATTTATTCACAGTTGTTTCAATATTTTTTCCCACATTCAATATTTTTTCTCTTTAACAATTATATTACTTTAAAATTACTTTATTGTAAATTATCAGCATTATGGAATAAAATGTTTCTATTGCTTTAAAACATGAACGTGGATAAAATCATGTCTATACTTGGTAATTTCTAGTATGTGTCTGTTAAAGCTCTTTGCCTTTATCTTTGTTTTATGTAATTATAAATTTGTAAAAGGAACTTGCAAGACAGTAATGGGTACACCTAGCACTCAGATCTTGGTTTTTAAATACCCCCACTAAAAAAAACCAGGGATCCTAGGAAAAGTAGATTATTCCAGGTTTGGAGAGTGAAAGTAACAGGTGAGCCTGTGACATCTTGCTGCATGAGAAAATAAGGAAGACCAATGTCAAAAGGACAAAGAAGGCTTGAAGGAGCTTCCATGAATAAATCTGTAACAAACTGGGCACCAAAAAAGAATAATAACTATAATTAGTGGTAACACAGTGAATAAAAATCCATTAAGTCTATTATTTAGTAATTGTAAATAAGAGTAAACAGGAGAAATAGAAGCTGTTCTTTTTAGAATAATGCTTTCTGATAAACAGACTATTAGAACATCACTCATTTACAATCCCCTGGTATTGATTCAAGCATGTTCTTGTTGAAATTCCTCAAGGTCTGATCAAAAGCTTAAGTTTCTCATTCATATGTAATAATGTATCCTCTTTAAAATCAAATCAAATCAAACATACACACAAGCTAGAAAACCACACAAACTATTAGGTATTTTTAAAATGTTCTGTATTTTCCAAAGTTTTACAATGACCAAATCTTAGATTTATAATCAGAAGAAAACTTGTTTACAATTTAAATTAAATAATAATAGAGCCTATCATTTAACATTTAAGCACTTTGTGCCACGTACTAGTCTAAACTCTTTGCCTTTATTTTTAATTCTCATTATGTAGGAACTATCATTATCCCTTTTTTACAGATGAGGATACTGAGGGGCCAGTAAATCATAATTACTGACACCAGAAACAAAAACTTAGGCGATCTGATCCAAGAGCCCAGAACATTTTATTTTTTTTTTGATATTAACACTATGTCATCTGTCATCTAAATACTTTAGGGTACAGTGCTTAAAATTAAGGATATTGAAAACCCATCGTCTTAACCACTATTACACAACTACTAAATTTAAAAACTTTAAAGATCCAATACTGTTGGGTTTCCCTCTCTGCACTGATAGTGGAGTATTAATTAGGTTGGCTGCTGTGTGGAAGAACTGACCACATCATGCCTTGTCCCAGCAGTTTCAATTTACAGAATATACCCTAGAGAAATATTAGCACATATACTCAAGAAAGCATATACAAGCATGTTTTTACAGCAGCAGCTTGTAATAGCAAAAATAGCTAAGAACATACATGTCCATCAATAGTTGAATAGCTAAGTAAACTATGGCACAGCCCTAGGGGCCTGTTAGCTTCCCAAACGGGATAGCGATACACTATGGCCCATTTATTTTAAAAAAATTTTAAACACAATACTACCTAATTTCTACAGGTACATTTAGATGCCTGTAAATGTACAATAAAAGAACTCAAAAGGTTACCTTTGAGGAGGTAGGGAATAAAGAAAGATCAAACAGAACTTTAATATTAACTATATAATGTTTCAGTTTCTTATAAGGAGACTATTACTTGTGCAAAGAATACTTTTAAAGACCCCAGAAACGATGCTTCCCCACCAAGATAAGCGAGGAAAGTGAACTACTGAGAATGACCCCGATTTTGTAACAGCAGCAAAGGACAATTTGTGCTTGTGCACTTGTTTTTATTGGCGGAAAGGGGCGGGCAAAGCTCTGCCCTGGTCGCTGAGTGTGGGCAGCCGGCAGGCGGGGAGCAGCCAGAAGACGGCGCCTTCTCCGCCTTCGTGCCGTGCGCTGAGCCCTCGCTCAGGCGAGCACATTACACTAGGGCTGTCCTCCAGGAGGCCGATTCCGAAGCCACCACCCACTTAGCACAGTGCGCACCGCGGGCCACCGGACCAGCGCAGCGGGACACCTGTCCTACCTTGTCGCCCACCCGGCACAGGTACTCCGCCTTCGTCATCATGGCGTCGCGGATCTCGCTCTCCCCGAGGTTCTTCTCGGCGTCTTCCAGCATCTCGTCCAAACGTCTCAGCTCCTCTTCATTTGCCTTCTTCATCTTACTAAGCAGCTCCACGTCCATCGGCCAGTCCAGGGACTTGCACAAGGCTTCGTAATAGGGAGCCATGTCTGGGAGCAAACACAGGGACGTGACCCAGCAGCCAGGGGCCGTCGTCCCCGGTCGGTGTGCCCCCACTTCTCACCCCCACGCGCACGCGCGCGCGGCGAGGCCAGGCACCAGCCCCAGCGCCCCGCCGCGCCCCGGCCCTGACGGCTCTGCTCCGGGGTCCCCGCGCAGCGCCACGGCCCGGCTCGAGCGTCCCACGCGCACACACGGGCGCGCACGCCCCCACGCCGACAGCCCCCGCGGGCCGGGCCGCGCCCCCCACGCCGACAGCCCCCGCGGGCCGGGCCGCGCCCCCCACGCCGACAGCCCCCGCGGGCCGGGCCGCGCCCCCCACGCCGACAGCCCACGCCGACAGCCCACGCGCCCCCCCGCAGCCCTCCGCGCGAAGCGCCCACGACGCAGGGCCCTGTGCGAGCAAGGCCGGCGGGCCCCGAAGGCCGCGACAAGCGCAAGGGCCTGAGGCAGCGAGAAGCAGGCCTGGGCCCGGGGACCCCCGGAGGGGCGCGCCCCGGGGACCGAGCCGCGTCGGGGAAAGGCCCGCAGGCCCCGGGCGCTGGGCCGGCGCAGGCCCAGGCCGCTGACTCGGCGCTCGCGCGGGCTCACTGTTGTCACGGACGGCCGCCATCAGCTCGTCGCGCACGGCCGCGTCCCCGCGGTGCTCGGGCAAGCTGAGCAGGAAGCGCAGCTGGGCGATGCGCAGGTCGGGGTTCTTGGGCAGACCCTCCTCCTCCAAGTTCTCCAGGGGCATCTCGGCGGCGGAGGCGGCTCAGAGCGGGCGGCACCAGGCGCGGACCACGGCGGCGGCGGCGGCGGCGGAAGCGGGAGGAGTCGGCCAGCGCGCCCCGCAGCCTCCCGCGCGGCTTCCGGTCCGGGATCCGCCTCCGCCGGCAGCGTCCCCTGCTGGACATGTCTGGGAACTGCGCCTGGGAGAGTCGCCCCGCGCTTCCCTCGCTCTGGGCTTCGCGAGTCTCAGGGTCTAAAGCCCAAATCCGAAGTTCGACTTCGTGAACGTCTTCCTTCCTCTGTTTTTAGCTGTTTCACTTTTCACTCCGTTTGTAATTGATAGGAGCTGACAATCTTTTGGAGATTTTGAAAATATAACAACAATAAAAACAATTATCACAATTTGTCAAGTCCTTAATTCTTTGCCTGGCCTTTTATGTGTCATTGTGGGAACAGAGTCCCAGAGAGCAGTTTCCAGGCTCTCGGCCTTAGGTGGAAAGGTGCTGGCTCCGGTAGTAGATGGTTGTCGGCTGTGATCAGAGGGCCATCCGGTGTGGCTGGGTGGCCGTCGGCTGTTAGCCATTAGCCACTAATATAACTGCCATGGCTTGGCTAGGGGGTTGGGTTGGTTGACAGAGAAGCAGAGCGGATTGAGTCTAGCAGGTGCGGTTAGCAAGCGGAAGGCGGATTGCAGGATCCTGTAGATCCTACTTCCTGTGTCTCCCTGGCCAGCAAGACTGGGGTGCAGGAAGATCCCTCCTCGGGGAACTGGGGGATGTTTGCTTTTGTGTCTCTACCGGCAGCCATCAAGAATATCGTGGTATGGCTCCCTTGTCTATGGCTCTGTTGTTGTTCCTTTTTGGCGTCACCATATCCTGTGGTGGTGTGCGAGGAGCGGGAGCTGAGACCCTGCACAACAATCATTTCATTTTAATCCTGTTATTACTAGGAGGTAGTACTATTAGCCCGTTTTGTAGATAAGAAAACTGAGGCACAAAGAGGTTAGGGAACATGATCAAGCAAGATTACGTAACAGTTATGTAGCAATGCTGGAAAAGAAAAGTTGGTAGCTCTAAAGTCAGTGTTCCTTCCGCTATTCTAAGAAAAGAGCATCCAGAATTCTAGTCTTAATACAACAACATCATCATGTTATTTAAACATAATTTAAATTACTGCATGCCTGCATTCTCAGCCTCTTTTTATTCATGTTACTACAGAGGCTTCAGAACTGGTAATGGTTATGTGAAATTCCATCTAATGGATTTACCATAATTTACTTTTACTCTTCCCTCCATTAGAGATGCCTTTACGTTATCCAGGGTCGTTATTTTCCTAACATAAAAACTGAGATGAACACCACTGGATTCATAGGTCATTTCATAATTTGCATTTGTTTTCCTTAGCATGAATTCCCACAAAGGATTAACAGATAAGACAAAAGGAAAAAAAAACGTGTTGTGATTTTTGCATACTTAATGTCAAATGGTTTTCCAAAAGAGCTGAACCAGTTTACACAGTCACTGACACATTCTCACCAGCAGTAGACATCACCACACATTTTTAATATCTTACCTGTTTTGGTAAAAATAAAGTAAGCATTTTGAAGGCAACTCAAATGGTACAGAAAATATACAGGACACAATAAAAATTACTAGCACTCCATCATGGTAAATTATTGGTGAAGAACTTTCTAAATATCTTCCATTCGTTCATTCGACAAACATTATTGCCTGGTTGCAAAGTACCAGGTGCTGTTCTAGGCACAAAGGATACATTAGTGAAGAACACAAAGCACTTGTCCTGGTGGAACTTACATTCTAGAGACACTTAACTTCACTGAAACCCACTTAGATATATTAATAGGGTCATATTGTACTTGTACCTTACAAACTGTTCAATTCACTCCACCGTATATTGTAGATATCTTTTCATGCCAATAGAAATGATTGATATCATCACTTCTAATGACCAACCAAATAGAATTCCATTACTTTTATGTGCTAACTTTTCCCCCATCAATCTTTAATTGATATTGATTTCACCCTTATAAATACCACAGTGCTAATCATTTGTGTCCATTTTCATACTTCATAATTCTTAATCCAAATACCTAGAAGTGTAACTGCTAAATAAGAGGATCTGAATGTTTTATTTTTGACATACGAGGTCAGACAATTAAGTTTGCGAACTCATCCTAGAAAAAGTGCTACATACCTCATTGCTGAATGTCACTACGGTCACCTTCAAAGTACTCCCCTTGGGAAGTTATGCACCCATGCCAGCACCTAGTCCACCCTTCAAAGCAACTTTGGAACTCTTTCTGGAATGGCCATCAGAGCTGTTGTCATATTACCCTTCATGTCCTGAATGTCATCAGAACGTCTTCCTTTCACTATTTCCTTTATCTTCGGGTAAAGAAAGAAGTCATTGGGGGCCAGATCAGGTGAGAAGGGAGGTGGTTCCAATATAGTTATTTGTTTACTGGCTAAAAACTCCCTCACAGACAGTGCCGTGTGAGCTGGTACATTGTCGTGATGCAAGAGCCATGAATTGTTGGCCAAAAGTTCAGGTCATCTAACTTTTTCATGCAGCCTTTTCAGCACTTCCAAATAGTAAACTTAGTTAACTGTTTGTCCAGTTGGTATAAATTCATAATGAATAATCCCTCTGATATAATAAAAAAGGTAGCAGCATTGTTGCAACAAGTCTGCAAACTTAATTGTCAGACCTCGTATAAGGTTTATGTAAATTATTTTTTCAAAAATGATATAACAATTTACATTCTGACCAATATTAAACAGAGAGCCAGTCTCCCTCTTTGCCGATATACTGTTAGCAACCATTTTAAGCTTTAGCAACAATAACAATGTTGCTTTTTCTTTACATTTCTTTTATTATTATGAGGTTGGGTTTCTTTTCACATTTGAACTAGCTATGTATAGTTCCTCTTCTATGAAATGTCTGTTTTGCTTTCTCAATTCCTCCATGGAATTTTCCTTATTGATTTGTAAGCACTTTTCATATCTTGAGGATACTAAATTCTTTTCAAGTGTTGCAAATTTTCCTAGTTGTTTTTCTATGTTTTAATGAAACTTTTTCAACATAAAAGTTTACAATGTTTATATGGTTAAATACATCTGTCTTTTCCTTTAAGGTCTCTGTTCTTATTGCCAAGTCTTAGTAAGACCTTTCCAACACCATGGTTTGAAAAATATTCACTCATGTTTTCCTCTGGTATATTTACGCTGTCATGTGCATTGAGTGCACCCAGTGCCTAGAAGACAGTTTGGCACCTAATAGGCACCCACAAATATTTCTTGAATAAATGGGGGAGGGGAGGCTCCAGAAGAAAGTGTCCAAGAAGAAGAAACATATCAAATACAAGATGAGTTAGAAAATACTGAGAATAAATTGATACTCTTGAGGTGAGTTCAGGGGTGAGATAGTTATAGAAACTTAATTCTAAAATACTTCAAGGCTCAATTGTGAATAACATTTAAGTAATTCTAACAGTGTACATGGATTGAGGCAGAGTTACCATATATAGACTGGAGGGTGGAGAGTGTGCAGGGGACGAATGAGAGAGGAATGGGAAGTCGGCCGGGACTCGTGGGGACGAGCAGTCTGGAACCAGATCCAGATTGCTGTGCTCTATCGCCACAAGCTCCCCTCGGTTCTTGTCCCCCCCTTTTTTTTTCAGCCAGGACTGAACCTATTCTCAGAGGATCTGAGAAAATGTGTATCTGTGTGAACTTTATTTTCCATAGTACAGAGTTAAAAGCTAATATCTAAAACTGGAAAAGAGGATAAAGCAGCACAAGGCAATTGTTTAGAAATATAGGGGCCAAAACTCCAAGACACACGTTAGAAGTGTTGGTCTCTGGACAGCAGGATTCTACAGTTGCTTTCTTTTGTTTTAAGTCTCTACTTAGAATTTATAATTCTGAAGGTTTTTAATCTACAAAATTTGTTGCCTCCTAAAATAATAGTACTTCTTCATGGACACATGTGGGTGTGTTTCCTTAACTGTATTCGTCACTGTTGACATCACTAGAAGCCTGTGTCACTGGTGGAGGTTTTTCGCTTGAGGAATTACATTAACCCCACAGACACGAGGGTGAATTCTGAGGCAAACAGTGTCCTTGAATGAACGCCATGAACCGATCGCAGTGAGTGCTGAGGCAATCTTTACTTTTATGCTTGGATGCTTTTACTGCCCCGTATGCAGAGAGCCTGATATTCTCTCTCACCTCAGTTTTCACATTTTTATGTCAATATACATTTCTCAGGTAATTGTGTGAAATATTCATTTCTATAATTAGAGTTATTATTTCAGGTTGAACCCCAGCTTTAAAAAAAAATCCAACATAAATATTGCCCAAGGGCGGCAGGTTGCTCAGTGGTTAGAGCACGGTGCTCCTAACGCCAAGGTCGCAGGTTCAGTTCCCACATTGAGGGCCAATGAGCTGCACCCTCCACAACTAGATTGAAAATAACGACTTGACCTGGAGCTGATGGGTCCTGGAAAAACACACTGTTCCCCAATATTCCCCAATAAAAATTTTTTTAAAGTATTACTCAATGTTACAAAACTTAGAACTAAGACATGAAGTATTTCAATTCAAAAGGGGGGAAGATACACCAAAGTCCAAGAGCAAAGAATGAAAGACAAAAAAAAAAAAAAAGTGATCCTATTAGAGATTCAGGTTTGTGACAAGAATTGAACATACGACCACAGATTCATTATTCAGTTTAAGGGAAATCCTGTATATATGATCATTAATATAGAGAAGGCAGTTTAAATTGTATGTGACTGCTGCATTCTTGTTTCCAGTTCTTCCTAGTATAGATTCATCATCAAACTTAGCTTGCAGTTGCCCAAGGATCTAAATAACAGGCCGTTCCAGTCTCCATTGCATTCCAGGTGCTAATACCCCCCGAGGCCCTGCGCATAGCACATGCTACCAGGACCTTCTCCACACAGCACATGGGAGACCAATTTCCAGTCAGATCTGTCTTTTTCTTTGTGTTTTAGCACCATTACCACTAATTGCTGCAAAATCAATCAAACCCTGAACTGTTGCTGTGATTTGCTTGATCAAAGCAGCTCTTTGTCCCATATTGACAAGTCATTATTGAACAGTAAATCACCCATTCCATCAACCTCTCTGTAGCCATTAACTTGATTTGACTGGATTAACTAGTTTTACAAAGACCCTTCTTTAAGCTTGACGCCTGGGGTCTTTGTAGCCTCACAGAGGAAAAATAAATACATATCTTCTTCGTAGACTCCTGCTCCGTGGCAATTAAAATGTTTAATAGAAACTGGCAATGGTGAGCTAAGGACATGTATATTGTTTCTTCAGTTTTTATTGCAGTAACATCAGTTAATAGCATTATATAAATTTCAGGTGCACAGCATCGTAATTCGGTATCTGTATGTTCTTTTGCGCTCACCACCCAAAGTCTAGTTTCCACCCATTATCGTAGAATGTATGTCTTCTTTATTTGCTCTGCTTCTAGGGTTTATTTTAAAACCATACTTTCTTCATTCATTACCAGTGTTATAAGCTCTCTTATCTCTTTTTTAAAAAACTGCAGTATAATTGACATATAACATTAATTTCAGGTGTACAACACAGTGATTCGATATTTGTTTTTACTGTGATATGATCACCATAATACGTCTAGTTACCCTCTGTCACTACACAAAGTTACAAGGACTTTTTTTTCTTGCAATGAGCACTTTTGGGATTTACTCTCTTGGCAGCTCTCAAGTATGTAACGTACAACATGGTGACTATAATATTATGGTACAAGCTTTTTTCTCTTTGAGCCTGGTTTTATTTAGAGATGCTACCAAACAGGCCCTCCTACTTCTTTTCAGCCTTTGTACTTTCCCTTTATGTGAGAGCACTTGGCTCTGAAAAGGATGTTCAGTTTCAGGGCACTGGATTCTTTCATTTCGAGCAGAACTTAGCCCCCTGTCCTGGCCCTGCAGGCTGCCAATTGTGATGACTTCCATGATCAGGGCATAAAAAAAAAAAAATGTTCTTGTTAGTGTACAATTAGCTTTATCTGCTTGGCGGTGGTGATGCTCACTTTTAATTATGTGCACGTTCGGCCTTTCCACTGAATTTCAGAGTCGCAGTGAGAGGCTCTGCTGGCAGCTTCCCTGCACAGTTCCGAGATGGCTTTGTGGGACACAGGGATCTGCTCCTGCCGGCGTCTTCCCTGGTGGGTGGTTACTGATCACATCTCATAGGGTGCCGACTTCACAGAGCACATCTGCCTGGAATGCACAGAAGTTCAGTGTTAATGTAGCACGGAGATCAAGCGATGTTTCTTCCTCACTACATTATACCTCCCCCAAGGAGCATTTTGGAAAGGCTCTTGTTCCAGGAGCTGGTTATCAAGCTTGAATAATTGACGTAAACAATATCGGTTTTCCTTTTTGATTACTAGAAGCCACTTGTGCACAGCAAGAAGTGTAAAATGTGTCACACAGCATGCCACATTTCATGCAACCCCACTCTTAGTATACTAATTTGCTGAACAAATATTTGCTGAGCTCCTACTACGTGCCACGCATGGATCGAGGGGCTGGGGGTGCAGGACAGACAGTAGTCCTAAGTTCATGGAGTTTACGTTTTGGTGGGGAAGGGCTGGGAAAAGACACGCAAACAATAAACCACTAGGTAAATGATTCAGATAGTGGCAAGAATAGTAAAGATGTGAACATGTGAGCGGGGCACACAAGGTAAGGAAAGGCTTTTTGGTGAAGTGACATTTAGGGTGAGATAAAAATGCTGGGCTTGCTTTAGGATCATCTTTAAAGGATGTTACCTTGTGCCAACTTTCTTAGTTCCATTAGTAATTATTTCCCTTCATACACAAAATACGTAGTGATGAAAAGATTTCATAGCGTCTTCCCCTCTTCACAGTTTAAAAGCAAGCGTGTGATGGGGAAAATCTTTGCATCTGGACTTGTGCAGCCATTGAGAACACAGTAAGTAAAGTCATAAGAGGGGCCACACCCCCATTTCTAGTAAATTGCTAAATTATACCTACAACTATGTGACTTGTTTCCCTCAGTCCCACCCACAGTCCCTCTGGAGCAGCTGCGCTAGGGATATGCATGAGCGCCTGGGCAGGGCAGCAGTGTGAACTGTTGGTGACCATCCTAGGAGAGGCTGCCCCGGCGTGGAAATTTCTGTCTCCAAGGGAAGACGGGGACACTCTGACTTTTTCTTATCAGAATTCAAATTGGAAACTGTGGTGAGAATCCCCAGTCGGTAGTGGGCATAGAAATCATAGTCATGACATAGAGAGAGAGGCTGTACGCCCAGAGCAGCCATAATAAGTCAGAAAGTTAAAGGCGAGCTGAAAGTGTGGGCAAGAAGGAGCAGGAGGAACAGATTTGTGTGCTACAGAGCAAGGGAGCAGGTGGTGATGTGAGGAGAAGCAGACAGAAAAATGTCAACCACAAACACACAAAAAGTTGCCTGACCACTGCGCTGTACATCTGAACGTAAATAATATTGAATGTCACAGGATATGGAGGACAGCATAGGGAACAGAGGCAATGGAATTGTAATAGATATATATGATGTCAGAAGGGCAATAGATTGGGGGGGGTTGTCACTTTGTGAGGGATAAAATGTCTAACTAGTACATTGTTTTGTACACCTGAAACTGAAAACAAAAACAAAAACAAAACAAACAAAACCTCCATAAGGTAAGTACTATTCTTATCCTCATTTTATGGGTGAAAATATTGTCACTAAGTTTGTTTTTGTAAGATTCTTCTTTATATAATAAATCAGTTTAGCAAACCTTTCCATCACAGATTATATAAAGGGAAACATTAGTTCTAGTCCACACACTCTGAATTAACTTCATTTCATTGAAAATAAACTTCTTTTTAAACTGTGGAAAACCATAAATATTTGGAAATGTTTCTTAATTTACAGGAAACATCAGTCTAGCTCATATACTCTAAATGAACTCTTTGCAATCATCTCATATGAAGCAAATTTTTTTTAAGTGTGAGAAAACAACAATAAAAAATTGGAAATGTTTTCTACTTTACAGGAAGCTACTAAATTCCAGAACTCATTATTCTTAAGTATTTGTTACTCATTGGGATAGTGAAAAGACATGTGCCTAAATTTTTCATTCTCCATCAGGAAATCTGATATGTATTTCCTGCAATATTTATATTACTTTATTATTTTTTATATTATTAAAATTTAGTTACAATTCAACTTTTAGAAAGATATTGGCTTAAAATAAATCAAAATTAATTGTTCACAAGGAAAAGAAACCACAAGAAGTGATGGCACATCAGAATGAGTATTCATCAAACCACAAGGTGAAGGGACCTAGGTCAGCCTTAGGTCCAGAACCAGCAACAAATCAGTTCTACAAGGCCAGTTTGTGCTGTTGTTTCTGTTCTTCTCAAGAGACCCTGTTCATGCCTCTCCCCACCTCTTCATCCAAGCTACTTTCTTAGTATCCAAGAGACATGACCATATAGTTAATACTCCAATATTTCTTTCTGCTTTTTAAATCACAAGTATCCTCACAATAAATACTAGTCATTAACTGTCTCAGAGTCTCTTCCCTCCGAGAACAATTTGATAAAATTGAACAAAACTACACGTGCACTCACCCTTTGTTTGACCCAGCAATTTCACTTCTAGAACTTACCCTGAAGATATGCCTTCTGTAATACTACACACGTACAGGAATTCATTGCAGCGTTGTTTGAAATTGTTCAATACTGGAAGCAACCTAAGTGCCCAAATGTAGAAGTAGTTGAATAAACTATAGCACAAAACAAGCAGTGGAGTATTATGTAGCTGTGAAAAAGAATCATGAGCTGATACGGAGTGATTTCCAGAAATCAAAAGATATCATTTAACAACACAAATGACAAACGGGACTAAGGGGGAGTGGAGGCAATGATAAGTTATAAACTCAAAGGTAACCACTAGGACATAAAACATCAAAAGAAAAAAGAGTGAGTCTGACTTTTGTCATCAGAAGAGTCTAGGACACAACCACAGGCACTGCTTTCACATGGTGCCAGCAGTCTAGTAGAACACGTGCACCTAAATTCCAAATTCTTCTTAAGATTAACTTGAAAATCCTGCACTGGACACATTGAAACAGTGCTGCGTCAACTCCCGGCAGATTCAGCAAAACAGAAGCAGGAGAAAGTGAAATTTGGGAGAGAAGTAAATAGTGAACATTCAAACAAGAGCTGTGGTCTAACTGTGGGGTAAATCAGAGCTGTGTTGGACTTCCTTTTGCTCAGCTACACTACTTAGTACTGCTTTTATGTTGAATTTTCCCCTCCAGAGCATGTGGGTTGAGGGGGCGGTGTGGAGGCTCCAGGATGTGGGGTTTCAAAGGTATTCACACCATTGGGCTCCTTTCCTCTGAAAAGCTCAGGTGGAAGGAACAGAGTGCGGTGTTCCATGCGATCACCAGCAGAGGGCAGCAGTGCCCACCGAGTCCTGCAGGGCCCAGAGGTCGAGGGAGCCCTGGCACCCGGGTCCCCAGGCCCGCCTGGCGATCAGGAATTCCAGGTTAAGGAAGTAAGGTGCCTTGCAGCCTGGTCAAGGGGAAGGGTGTACTGGATGGAAGCACTTGACAGTAAGCACAGCGAATCTGGGCGTCTTCTAAATTTTACAGGAGGAAAATAGGAAAACCCACTCATTTAGAAGATGAATACGACCTTTGGAACCCTCCCCCTTTTAGTTACCAAGAAGCAAAAGATCCTTAAAGATCTAAAATTCCTAATTTTAGACCTGACGCTGATAAACCGAAAACACACAAATAATTTTATTTAGTCAACTATGTATTGATTCAGCCCTACTATATATCACAAATCATAGGCAAAACCAACCAACCAAACAAACAAAAAAAACCCAGAACGGCGAAAACCCTGGCCATCAAGAGAAACCGAAACCTTCATTAGAAAAATGCCAAATCAATTAACTTTTTAAAAGTGACTAATTATGTATGTAATTATGTATGTAACTATGTAATTATGTATTTTTAAAGTGATGTTTAACCAAAAGGTGAACAGTTAGCATTGGCCTGAGAAGCCAGGGTTCTTGGTTAACTTAAACAAAAGAAAGCAGACAGTTGAGCTATCGCTACATCTAAGACTGTGGTTTCCGTATTTCTGATTTTCTTGGTAAATTAAATTGTTTAAATTTACACAGAAATTTTTATTTTGGTTTATATTTTAAATTAGTATAATAAATAACGGCACCAAACTTTTGCATAGCATTTACTTGGTGCCAGGTCCTTCTTTAAGAACTCAGCAAATATTCAGTCATGCATCTATACAACAACAAATGAGATAGATACGATTATTTCCGCATTACAAAAGTTCATAGAGGTTAAGTAACTTGACCAAGGTCACATACCGTGTTTCCCCGAAAATAGACCTAACCGGAAAATAAGCCCTAGCACAATTTTTCAGGATGACATTCCCTGAACATAAGCCCCAATGCATCTTTTGGAGCAAAAATTAATATAAGACTCGGTCTTATTTTCAGCGCAAACAGTAGCTAGTACAAGACAAAGTAGGATTTGAACTCCAGAAGTCTGGATCTAGACTCTATGCTCCTAGCTGTAATATCACACACCCTATTGTCAAACATTAACCATAGCATACTCCTCCATGAGTAACAAACTTCCCCCCGGAGTTAACACATTCTCCCTTTCCTGAAATCTTACCTTCAGTCAAATCTATCTTGATTGATTATCCCAGTCTTGCCTACCTTCTTTCCTGTCTATGAACTGCCACATAATAGGAACCTTGACATTTAAGGGAAGATAAAAATTCTTTCATTGTTTGATTTGGGTTTTTTCTTAACATCACACCTAATTCTGACCTTATCCTTGTACTCTGTGTTGATAAGTTAAATAACTCTTTTTGTGACTGTTTATAGGCGTGTTTATAGGCGTCTAATATAAAATGTGTAGTTTAAAAATTAAGTAATCACCCATGTTATCCAAACTCACATCATCCTCCCTCTCCCGTCCCCAAGGTAATTTTGCCAGGTCAGGAGCAGCTTGCTCCTCCATAGTCCCTCAAATGCCTCCTAAATCTTCCTTTCTACTTCAGTAGCAGCCCCCAATGTTCCTTACCCTTGGAGCATTGGGTGTTGCTACTAAAACAGTCTTTTCTGACAGTGTCTAACTGCTCTCCAGACCTGGATCCATCCCACAACCCTCTGCCAGGTGAAACTTCCTAAAGCAACCTTCCCATCAGGTGGTATTGCACGCTCTGAAACTTTGCATGCCTTCGCTGGTCTAAAGAAGTACTGAGTACTGAATCAATTTAAAATTAGTCTTTTCACCCAGGCTCCAACATAGTGTTACTATTTTCTGGTCCACAAAAATACTCCATTGCATAGGCAAATTCCTAAAGACAGAAACTAGAATAAAGGTTACCAGGGACTTCAGGGAGGTGGAAATGAGAGTTCCGTAGTTTGATGGTCACAGAGGTTCTGTTTGGGGTGAAACAGAAATGTGATTGAAAACATTTTGGAAACAGTAATGATGGTTGCACAACATTATGAATGTAATTAATGCCACTTAAAAATGGTTAAAATGTCAAATTTTATGTTACATATATTTTAGCACATACAAAAAGTTCAAAAACATGTACTTCATTCAAGCCCAGCAAGACCAATTGTTCCTTCCTCTCTGAGCCCCATCACCCCCTCATTCCACACCAGTTAGCTGTATACAAAGCCAGAAAACGTGGTGTTTCCATATTGTCAACTATTTCTCAAACCTTGTGAGGCTTCTTACTTCCTCCTTCTGATCAGTGAAATATTAGAATAAAAATTTCATAATGTCTCTGGTGGCTTTTATTGCTTTTCCATTACAAGTTTATAGGAACAGTCTTTTCTTTCTTCTCAGTGAGTGTACGCCTGCCTAAAGCATACAGACATAGCTAAGCAAGTTGATTTCATGGACTCTGCTTTCTAATCAGATGGTGTCTCATGAAATATTTTCTCAAAGGCGGTCATTACCGCTCTGGACCGTCACGCTGTGCACTGTGGAGTCTTATTATGTTCCCTGTTTCAAAAGCAAGCTGGCCGCTAGATTTTCTAGACCGTGGACAAGCCAAATGTCTAAAGCTTTTAGCGCTCCTCTTTTTTTTTTTTTTTTTTTTAAATGGAGAGCATTGATGTCACACATTGAGCTTTATTTTAGGACAAAATAATTTAGCACCTAATCTGTTTAAAGTGGTGCTAAGGTCACTGAGTAACAGTTTTACTGTCACTGAGAAATCTCTAAGTGTGAAGTGTTCATATCCCTGGTGCAAAATCCTAAGCAAGCCTGGCTAACGAAGTCTGTGCTAAGAGAGAAGGATGCGGCGGGATTCTGGGAAGCCTGCATTCAAAACGCCGCTCCTCTCCTCTGCGTGCTCACTTCCATCTCTCTGCACCTCAGGAGGGCCCCCTGCTGGAGCCTCGGGTAGTGGAGTTCGGGTGAGGCCTCGGGCACTGGAGGAGCCTTGGTGGAGCAAACAGGTGCAAGTATCTGTCTGTCCCTATGGGCCGGGCAAGTCCCTGCGGACCGGGCTTCGGAAAGCCTCGGATGAGGCCAAGAGAGTGGCAGGTGCTGGAAGGAATGTGACCCCCAGTCATCTGTGGTTCTATGATGAAAGTTGACAAGGATGGCGCCTCCTGAAATTGTGCATAGTGGCAGCCCTGACTGATATTGTTCTCCCATGCCCTCAAACTGCCACCCAGCTCCCCAAACACACACACACACACACACACACACACACACACACACACACACACACACCTCATCAGAATGGCTTCAGACTTCTCACCTGTGACGATGACAAAGTGAAGTGGCATCTAAGACAGAAGCAGCTAAACCATAGGAAACAGCTAAAACATAATGGAGTAGTATCTAAGAGAGGACCGCAACCTGAGAATCCTATACTCAGCCATGATATTTTCCATCTGTCAGGTTTAAAGATATTTGAAGATAAGAAAATAGATAGAAATTATAATTCCCAAATACCCTTTCCAAGGAAATAATTAAGACTAAAACCCACCACTAATGAGCCAGAAGAGAGATCTTAAGATGGAAGAAAATGAATAGGAGTGGTCAAAACCACTCAACAGGATGCAATGGGCCATTTTGTAACCATAAAGCTGATATTTGTTAAAACAATATAGCAGACAAAGCATATTATACACCAAACTTTAGAAGTTAAATACATATAAAACAAAACCTATTACAAATCCAAGGAGAACTTGATAAAATTACTATTGTAATCAGAGACTTCTAGATATCTCCCTTAGACAGCATAGAAAAAAAAAGGCAAGAATCTAGAGAAATTAAAACATGCAATCAATAATCTTGATATAACTGGTATTTATAGAATCTGACATCCATTCAATAGGGAACATACATTATTTTCAAAGGTTCAGCCATAACTATAAAACGTGATTATAAAGAAATGAAATAAGTCCACAATTAAATCTTAAAAATTGAAAAGCACTGAGATTTTACAGGCTTCAATTTTCTAATTCATAATCCAGTAAAATTAGAAATAAGTAATTTGAAAACAACCAAAAATCTTACCCACTTGGAAACTAAAAAGGAGCTGTTGATAACCTTTGAATTAAGGAGGCACTCAAAAGAAAAATTACCAGATATCTACAAAGCAACAAAAAATAGTGCACAGCATATGAAACATATCATACAGAGAGACCCTTTTCAGAGTCCACGGCCTCAAACACCTTCATGGTTAAAGAAGAAAGACCAAAAGGCACTAAGAATTCACTTTTATACTTTCCTAAAAAGAACAACAAAATAAACCCAAAGAAACTAGGAAGAGGGATGAAGATAAAACCCAAAAGTAATAAGATAGAATAAGTAGATGGCACAGAGGATAAATACATCCAAGTGTTGATTTTAGGCAAAGGCTAATGAAATATACAAAATCATTCCAATCCCAATTAAGGGAAGAGAGAGAGAGAGAGAGAGAGAGAGAGAGAGAGAGAGAGAGAGAGAGAGAGAGAATTAGAAAGAACAAAGTAAAAACAACCAGAAACAGAATGATTAAAATAATTTAAGAGAATAGAATGATCAGTTGTATGGCAACAGTTTTCGATACTTAGAAGGATCAATTCCTAGCAATATTATAAAGTGTAAAAACTGATCCAGGAAAAAGTTTACAATTTTGAATTATGAAAGAGAAGCTGGAGATATTGATAAATTAAACCCTATCATAATTTTTTAAAGCTATAGAGGTTTGGGATCCATTACAGAAATTTGAATATGGACATTTAATCATTTAATATACAGTCCATATTCACTAATTGTTTGCTGTCACAACTTAAGTATAATAAAGCCTTTGTTTTTAAAACTTTTGTGAAGTATTGAAGGATGAAATACCATGATGTCTGCAGTCTATACACACACATACACAAATATGGCAATATCATTATAAAACTACAGCAGTCAAAACAGCATGGTATAGGTGGAAAGACAGACAAAGTGATCAATGGAACAGATTACACAGTCCAGAAATAAACCCACACTCATATAGATTTATTTTTGACAAAGGCACAAAGGCAATGCAACGAATGGTGACTTTTCAACAAATCATGCTAGAACAATTGATTATCCATATGAAAAAAATAAGAAACTTGGATCTCTACCTCTCAGCATACTAAAACTTAAGACTATAAAACTTCTAGAAGAAAACATAGGAAAACATATTTGTGACCTTAGGTTAGGCAAAGATTTATTAGATACAACACCGAAATCCACAAAAGAATAAATTTACACACTGGACTTCATTAAAATGTAAAATCTTTGGACTTCAAAAGACTGATCAGAAAATGAAAAGACAAGCCACCGACTGGGAGAAATTCTCTGGACAGTGCGTATCTGATAAAGACTCGTATCCAGATCACATAAAGAACTCTTAAAACTCAACAATAAGAAAGGGAACAACCTGATTAAAAAATGGGCTAAAGATGTAAACAGCTACTTCACCAAAGAAGATATGTAGATGGCAAATAGGCCCATGAAGAAATGCTCAACACCTTGAGTCATAGGGAAAATGCAAATTAAACCCTCAAGAGATATATATTAGAATGGCTGAAGATAAAAACACTGCACATGCGAGGTGGTGGCAGGATATGGAGGACCTGGAACTTGAAGGTACGCTGGTGGGGGTGTAAAATGCTATAAACACTTTGGCAAATAGCTTGGCTCATTCTTAAAAGTTAAACATGTGATCCAGCAATTATATTTCTAGTTACTTACCCAAGGGGATAGGAAATACACGTTCATTCAAAACCATGTGTACAACTATTCATAGAAGCTTTATTTGTAATTGTCCCAAACTGGAAATGGCCAAAATGGTCAACAGATGAACAGATAAACAAATTGTGGTGTATCCATACAATGGAATATTACTCAGTAAAAAAGAATGTGTACACAACAACATAGATGAAACTCTAAATATTTATGCTGAGTGAAAGAAGCCAGTCACAAAAGACTACGTTGTATGATTCCACTTATGTGATATTTCCAGAACATGCAAATCTATAGAGACAAAAAATAGACTAGTGGTGCTTAGAGCTAGTGGATAGGGAGGTCGAGGGATTGATAGCTAAATGGTACGAGGTTTCTTTTGTGGATGATGAAAATGTTTTAAAATTGATTGTGGTAATGGCTGCACAATCTTGTGATTATACTAAAGACCATTGCATTTTACTTTAGATGAGTGAATTGTATAGTACTTAAATTATATCTCAGTAAAACTGTTACAAAAATAAATAAGTAAGAGGAAGATCCTACTCCCCTGTATTGTCTTAACAGGTATCCAATAGAGAACTTTATATATCCTGGTTCATCCTTTTATTTATTCAAATTTACAGTGCTCTACTCCTCAATACTGTTTATCCTCTTTTCCCTGGTTATTTTCCCCTCAAACACATCTCTTTATTTAACCGACTATATATTTACTTCCTCTCCGTTAGTGTCTATCTTGCCCACTAGAATTCAACTCGGTGAGTGCAGGGATTTGTCAATGCTTTCTCCACAGCTGTTTCCCCTTTGAGTGAATGGGTGTCTGGCCTGTAACAGGTGCTCAATACACATTTGTCAAACTAATGAGTACATGAATTAGAACCACTGCTTCCGCCAAGTGTCTTTCAAACGGTGCCCCTTTGTGGTTACAGATGATAATTAGGATTTCAACCCCAAATTCAGCAGCAAACTGTCTGTCTCTAACCTCACAATTCATATATTTAGATTCAGCATGCTGAACCACCTGTGAGGAAATGGGTGGCTGAAAACCTCAATAAGCAGCAAGTTATGACATTCCCCAAAGAGTGGTGATCAATGTGTTCTATCTGCTGTTTCCATGGGAACCTCCAGGGGCCGGTTCCACACTCACTGTGTTCACTACTTCTGTGGTTGTAAGCCCCAGAAACAGACTCCCGTGGACCCTCACGGGATGCTGGGGAAGCCTGGAGAACCAGTTTCATTCTGGGAGCTTCCAGGAACCCCAGCCATCTGGCCAGTTACTTAAGGGAGTGAGAGTTGCAATGAATTAATTCCAGCATCGGTTCTTCCTTAGATCATTTCTCTCAAGATTCAAAAAGTGGGGAGAATCCAGTTGATCAGCTGGTCCTCCGGCTTGTCTTTGGTTGATCAGGCAAGCATCCTGATTGACAGCGCTCCAGGATCCCAGACTTTGGGGGCAACGTCACTGCTCAGAAACGTATCAAGGTGTGTCAGCAGCAGAAGAGGGGACAGTGCTGGACATGAAGAGCAGTGGTGCTCACTGCGGTTAACTTTCCACCTTAGGCCTTTCATGATTAGATGATCAGAGCTTTCATAGAGGGTGTGACTTCACTCAAGTTCCATTCAACACAACAGGTGTGTCGTTATTTTGTGAGTTAACAGTAGTAGACCAATTATAACGTAATATCTACCTCTGAATTTGTGACTGATGTGTCGTGAATTTAGCTGGGTCCTCACCGGGCACGAGTTGCGGGTGGAGCACCCGTGTCTAGGTGAGAGGCTGCTACCCACTGAGCCAGGTGCCCGCATGGTTTTGCCCCTCAGCCTTTTTCATTCCTGCCCCCCCACCCCCTTTTAAGAAACTTCCTTCCCTTTTTCTAAGATAATTCCTCAATGAACTTAAACTTTAGGGGGAAAAGCCAGGGAGGGAGCCTGTTCTCACATGACCTCTGCATAAGGCTCTGAATACAAACCTCTCTGGTCACTGTATTTGTTTCCTCGGGCTGCCATAACCAAGTACCATAGCCTGGGTGGTTTAAACCACAGAATGTTATTTGCTCTCTGTTCTGGAGTCTGGAAGTCGGAGATCAAGCTTGATTTCTTCTGAGTCTTTTCTGTTTGCCTTATAGATGGCAGTCTTCTCTCTGTGTCTTCACGTGGTTTGTCCTCTGTATTTGTCCTGTTCCCGTCCTCTTATAAGGATACCAATTATTGTTTTAGGGACCACCATATGACCTCATTTTACCTTAATTACCTCTTTAAAGGCCTATCACCAAACCTAGTCACATTCTGAAGTACTAGGGGTTAGGACTTCAACATATGAATTTGGGGGGAGACACAGCTCATTGGGTAACAATGGAAACACACTGTGAGATCTTGCTTGGGGCAGGGAAGGAAGAAATCTGGTGAGAACAAGACCAATTGACCTTCATTAGTGAATTATCTGGGTACCTTCTGTTATTAAGTGAGTAGCCACCTAGCCCCCCAATTTTGGAAATTTGCTTCATCCTTATTTAGGTTTTCTGCATTATTAGCTAAGTCAGGGAGCTGCAAATGTGTCTGACGTGGTTGATGTTTGTATATTGTGAACTTAGAGGCAGGGGCTGCGGGGACAGGGGAGTTAAGTCTGGCTTGTGTTCCTAATGAACTACAATTTTATGCCCTAAAGACACACAGAAACAATTGACTAGTTGGTCCTAGTTACCATTCTGTTATTTAACCAGAGAAAGCAAAATGCCTCATGTTAGGGGCCCTCTGCCCATGGTCCCGCTTTGTGGGGTAACACAAAGAACACAGGCTCGGGGCCGGCCCGGTGGCTCAGGCGGTTAGAGCTCCATGCTCCTAACTAAGAAGGCTACCAGTTCGATTCCCACGTGGGCCAATGGGCTCTCAACCACAAGGTTGCCGGTTCAATTCCTCAAGTTCCTCGAGAGATGGTGGGCTGTGCCCCCTGCAACTAAGATTGAACACGGCACTTTGAGCTGTGCTGCCTCTGAGCTCCCGGATGGCTCAGTTGGTTGGAGTGCATCCTCTCAACCACAAGGTTGCCGGTTCGACTCCCACAAGGGATGGTGGGCTGCGCCTTCTGCAACTAGCAACAGCAACTGGACCTGGAGCTGAGCTGCGCCCTCCACAACTAAGACTGAAGGAACAACAACTTGACTTGAAAAAAGTCCTGGAGGTACACACTGTTCCCCAATAAAAATAAAAAATAAATCTTTAAAAAAAACAAAACAAAACACAGGCTCTGGGGTCACAGAGCTTGCCTCTGAATCCTGGCTCTGCTGCCTTGGAAAAATTAACGTCTCAAAGCTTCAGATGCCCTATCTATAGAATGGGTGATAATAATACTACACAGGAGGTACCTACGCTGATCCCAAGTGGTATTGTGTTAAAGGGGCTTAGAACAGGGCCTGACACATACTAAGTGCCCAATACATGTAAGTCAGCCATTATTTATTACATGGCAGCCAAGACATTTTTTAAATCCTACCTTAGAAATGAATGGATAGTCATGGGATGACTTGAAAAACCATTTTATTCTCCAAGTTGCTATACAAACATAAATAAATACCTCCTTAGCCATCTGAATGTCAGATCTGTGAAGACCTGATCCATTTAAAATGAGAGCCGTCCCTTGGAGCAGCTGAGAGAGCAGTCACAAAGCCTGCTGCTTTATAATATACAATGGTCCTTGGACCATCCCTTTGCCCCTATAGACTCTTGTTTTACATACATTTCTGGCCAACTTGCCTCCTGGGTTTTCTAGAAGCAGCACATTAGAAAGTAAAGGAGGAAAATGATTAGAAGCAGGCACACTGACAGTAGCAAGAAGTGACAGCTGACAGTTTGTCAGCTAAGGAAGAAGCAAGAAAATTGAAAAGCAGAGCAAACAGTCCCACATAGCTCAATAACCCCGAGGGCTTCCTCGCACAGCGGGATGATTGATATTCTTCAGGATGACCCGCAGACCTGCGTTTCTTGCCGTGGCAGTGCGCATGGTAAGGGCCTCTCCATCCACTTGGCAATGCAAGCTAGAAAAGGCAGCGCCCTCCCCAGCTCCTCCTTCTCTCTGTCCTCCTACATCTAGTTGGTCAGTCAGGCCTATCGATTCCCTTTTAAATGTATCTTGAGGTTCTGGTGCCTGGCAAACGGAGTGGATGTCCTGAAATACTAACACATGGTTCCCAGGGCTCTATTTTGACCTCCTCATTATTGTTTGCAGGAAAATTGCACAAGAGACTTTCACCCCGCCTCCCATGGCACTGACTAAGGACAGTATAACCCAGGCGGGGGTCGGGGGACACACACTCATGGTTGTTGAGTGTCACGTGTTCAACAACATATGCTCATCATTCTGTTCAAATCAAAACATGACACACCTCTTAACATAGGCTCAAAGTTGCTTATTTTATTAAAAAAAACACAAGACTAAATGTATCTATGCAGAGTGAATTAGAGACAGTGAAGTAATTAGCTCACTAATTCAGGCCTCCAAATACCACTTTCACTTCAACTGCCTAGAGAATGGAGGGAAAACAGAAAGGGGAGTGTGAGGCTTAAGTCTTTACTGGGAGTAGAGCAAGCTGTGGCTTCCCTCTCGTGTGTGTGTGTGTGTGTGTGTGTGTGTGTGTGTGTGTGTGTGTGTCTCCCTTTGTTCATCTCTTCAGATGCCACCCTGAGCTTCCTTCCACACCAGCCCTGTGCGTTTGGCTTCCACAAATGCAAACTCTCTACACTGGCTCCCTTTGCAGCCTCGCAGCGCTCCCATTGGCAAATCCTGTTCCGTGGCCCTCGGGCAGGGCTGTGCTGCTTGCTGCGTGTGAAGGTTTTGCTGGTGAGAGGACACTTCCAGGCGCTGGCTGTGTTACACCGCTGGAATCACGGAGTTGTCTGTGCAGTCGGATGAGGGTTCCATGTAACCCACATCTGGGGTTATTATTCTCCACTCACTACATCTGAGTCTGAACTCCAGGAGACCCGTGAACAAAAATGTTGCAAAGAACTTAAGATCTGCATCTTCAGAAAATCCTTGTTATTTTCATTTTACCTTAACTCTGAACTGAATGCAAATGTACTTGGTGTCGTTAATGCAGTCAATCTAGTAATCAGCATCCTCCTGATTATTAGGTTGATAAAGTGCCTTCCAATTATGAATTATATTAGGTTGGTGCAAAAGCAATTGAGGTTTTTGCTATTATTTTTAAACGTTTATACCGCAATTACTGTTGCACCAACCTAATGCAGCATTTTGCCTGCTCTGAAGCAACTTGCCTTTTAGCTCAAAATCCTTTAAATAAGGATATTAGTTAACTCCACTAGGTACATACCGTGTTTCCCTGAAAACAGGACCGGGTCATATATTAATTTTTGCTCCAAAAGACGCATTAGGGCTTATGTTCAGGGGATGTCATCCTGAAAAATCATGCTAGGGCTTCTTTTCCGGTCAGGTCTTATTTTCAGGGGAACACGGTAGTTGTTCTAGAGAACAGTCTTTCTCAACAACTGCCAGTCATTAACAAAATATTGCTGTGGCCATCCTGTGATCACCTCTGTTGCCTATGCGTGCACCGCCGTCCTGGCTTCTCCTTCGGGGTCTGTGTGCACCGTGTCATCTCTCATACTTGCTGAGAATCTCGCTGACCCCCGCGGTGCCATGTCCTTAGATCAACAGCACGCAACGTTTGTGTCCTAAGGAATCCCTCACTCACCACGCAGCACCTCTGACGGCCACGTTGTACCGTGTGAGACACACGGCTCTGCCAAGTCTCAGGATTTGAGGCGCAGGTCACGGCATGTCACAGTGCCATGTGAGGGCAAAGCAGAAGGTGGGCACAATTCCACAGGCAATTCAGCAACCAACAAGAGGAGATTTTATTCTTAATATCTATTCACCCACCAACCACTCAGCCTTTCCTTGATTTCCCAGGATAATGCCTATTGAAACGCCAACCTTACTCGTTTTATTTTTATCCATCACGTGCTCACATTCTGAGCAGAACTGCTTCTGTTTTTCTTTTTCTTCCAACACTTTGGGCCAATTTTACATTTGTAGGGAGTGGAAATTGATGCAGATAAAATACTTTTGCTTTGAAATGCCAGTAAGTTTTTTTTTCTTTTAAGCATGGCTTTTGACCTACATTGGCCAAATATTTGCATAGACCCAGCTTAAATTGCTCAGACACTTATAATGTGACCTGTTTTCGCATGTCTCCAAGCACAATTTCTTTTCATCTTCTTTCTACCCCCATTTTGCTGAGTTTTCTCTTCTGATCTTTTTATAAACTAAAATTTAGAATACACGTGAGTGATGGTAGAGAAATATGCACCCCACCGCCTCTAGAAAGCCTGGGAACACAAGGAAAATTGTCTCTTTTTATAATTTATTTTAAAAATAACATTTAATTTTTTTCTCATTAGACTTCTTGCTATTATCAAAGAGAAGAAACTTAAAATTGTCTGTTATTCTACCTTTCATAGATAATCACTGTACGTTAGTAGTGTGTAGCCATCTAGTCTCTTATAAACAGAGAAAATGTGGTAAAAGCTTTCTGCACATTTTTAAAGTCAAATTTAATGGTAAAATGAAGTCAAGATTTGGTAACAAATTGAAATAGTTCCAACAGACAAACAATAAATTAGTTCAGAACGACCTTACTCCTGAAAAACTGGGACCAGTTCTGATGGAGCTGTCTGGGAAGATTAGTCAAACCACACAATTCCAAGCTCCTAATTATGGTTTTTATGCTAAGTATTCTATAATGAAGGTGGAAAAGCTTAATCTCAGAAGAGCAATAAGCTTTGAAACTTGCAAGAAGACTAGATTAGTGTAACAGAAGCAGAAATTTGTGTCCTCTAAGAAATGGTCCAACAGGGAATTATTTTTAAGGCTCCTTCTTCCACCTATTACCATAAAGCAATTACTTTTATATTTTTGGTTGATGCTATCCTAAAAAGTAATTGTGATCTCCTTTTGGGAAGTGTGTATATATCACCTTTCTTTGAACAGCTAGAGAATGTCAACTGTCCTTTCTTTGTACAATTAAAATAACAACTTTTAAGAACACTTGGCCAAAATTTGATAGAAATAGCTAATCCTTTTACATTTTGAGGAGCCAGAATATTGTACATATTCCTTTAGGACAGGGGAGTTTTTCTAAGGACAGGCTAAGTTTCAGTAGAGGTTCACAGACAAAAGACTTTATCAGATATTTTTTTAGTGGCAATCGGTATCCCAGTGTGGAAAAGAATGCTAGTATTTTACATACATTTTTCTATCCCAGGTAACATTTGCACCATTACTTTATAAAATAATAATAATAATAATAATAATAATAAGAAGAAGAAGAAGAAGAAGAAGAAGAAGAAGAAGAAGAAGAATATTGTCCCTCTGGTCTCCTCCTCAAATAATTTCCTCCTTGGGCCAGTATCTAGGTAAAGATTTTAAGTATTGATTCAGTTTGGGAAGCAAGGAGAAACAGCCCATGTTTATACAAAGAGGAAATTTTCAGCAGTCCATAGGCTATTTTGAGTTGCACCATGCCTGACTACGTCACACATTTATAGACGTAAACATTACTGCCTCTATGTGACAGCTGCTCTCTTAGGGCTGCCATGTGCTACAGTGAGGTGTCACTCACTATCCCACAGAAAAAGGGACACCCGTGGATTTGGTTAACCCAGTCAACCAGCCTAGCCAGACACAACCCAGATACAAGTGGGTCTCACATGGCTTGGGCCATGTTTTCTCACAAGAAAACACTAAATAAAAGAGTATTTTTAGTGCAAAGCAAATTTCCTTTATAATGCCCCTGCAGATGACTCTCCACTTTCACACTCTTTTACACCCCAGCCAGTGACTTCTACCAAACCCTGTCTCCTCTCGCTTCTCTTCCTAGGGACCATCTGCCCACAGCCAACCCGAAGGCTCTTCTTCCTCTGTCCCCATCTTTATTCCCTGCCTAATTTCTTTATTATATGGATCGACTTACCTTCTCTTTCTTCTTTGTCTTTTGTTTCTCAGTTCCCCGGTTAATAAGATTCTGCACAATCAAGTAGAGATTGAAAGCTGACCAAGCACTCAGAAATCAAGAAACCCAGAAACCTTCCCTTTTGATGGAATTAATAGGGACAAAAACATCAGCTTATGAAATTACAGACATTAGTGTTTTCAGCAGTTGTTTGAAAAGGCCAACTCTTTCCACTTCTCTCTTTACTCCAAATATTCCATTCTCCACGGGAAATGCTTTATGCCTTTGAGGAAGGCCTCTGCTTTACGCCCACCCATCTTCTATATTCCACCTAATTCACTCAGTAAGTATTTTGTGTTAGGCTTTGGCTTACCAAGACGAATAAATCCAATGCTCACATGGAAACACTTACAAATGGCTATGAGAATCTGTACTGTGTTCTTTTATCTTTGTACCTGTACATAAAGAACATGGGTAAAACTGTATAAATTACTCAGATGAGGGACAGCATCTCCAAGGAGAGGGAACCTCAGTTAGAATATGAAGAACAAGGGAGGGAAAGGTGTTCTAGGTCGAAGGAACAGCATTTGCAAAAGCTCTCCTCTATAGCATAAGGAAGAAAAGCAAAGAGGGACATGATAATTATCTTCAGATATTCAGAAGGTACCCAAGTCAAAGGTAGGCAACGTTGTCTGAGTTATTTCAGGGCTGAGAAATGGGATGAACAAGCAGGAATAAGAGCAACCAAATTTACTTAATCTGAAAAAGAACCTTCATTTACATAGAACAATCTGACAGTAGTGATATATATATATGTGTGTGTGTGTGTGTGTGTGTGTGTGTGTGTGTGTATATATATATATATATATATCCTCATAACAACCCTCTACTATTACTATCCCCCATTTATAGGTACATAAACTGAGGCACAGAGATGTTAGGTAACATACCTAAGGTGTCACAAGCAGTAACTGGTGGCTCCTGGATTTGAACATAGGTCATCTAGCTCTAGCATTTGTATTCCTACTACTCTTTTATAGTGCCAACCGAACAGCACATTTCCTATCACTGAAGGTTTCCAAGTAAACGTTGGGTGCCCTTTCCATCGGAATAGCCTAACAGAGTTTCCTGCATTGAATGGGAGGTTGAGCTGTATCATTTCTAAGGCCCTGTCACCTCTGAACCTGTGAGGCTAGTAACTTATCTCATATTGGCTCATAACTCAAAGCTCATACTTCTCAAAGTTTCCTTTCTATTCTCCTTCATTGAAGAGCCGTGAACTTACCATAAAACTCGCTCAGAACTACCTGCATGATTTTCCCTCCACACTCTATTCCTGTTCTCTCCCAAATCTTCATTATATAGATTGATTCAGCCTTTATGAAAATGTCTTTCCACCTTCCCCTCCTGCCTCTCAGCTTCCTTTGTTTGTGTTTTCTCCTTGTACCCTCGCCCACAGCTGGAGCACCAAGATCCAGGAATTAGTCTGGCAAAGACAGGATTTACCTCTGAGAGTGTGGAGAGAAGCTGAGGGAGGAAGTGGAGGGATATGGCTGGTCATACACGAATTATATGGCCCCTTCCACGGCAGAATCACTTTGTGGACATTTTACTACCATGTTTCCCCAAAAATAAGACTTACCCAGACCATCAGCTCTAATGCGTCTTTTGAAGCAAAAATTAATATAAGACTTGGTATATTATATTATATTATATTTATTATATACCCAATCTTATGTTACATTAAAATAAGACCGGGTCTTATATTAATTTTTGCTCCAAAAGACACATTAGAGCTGATGATCTGGCTAGGTCTTATTTTCGGGGAAACTTGGTATTATGACTAAGAACTCCTCAGGTTTTGAGAGCTGAGCAAGAGGATCATAGAAGGGGAAAATGCAACTTTGTGTGCCAAGCTTGGCCACTCAGGCCTGGAGAGCTTTTTCCTGAAGGATCTCTCAGACTGGGCTCGCCAAGAGGGAGCCATTTCCCCTGTCTCCACAGAACCAGAAGAGACTTCAGACATTTCTGCCTCTCTTATGAACAGCTGGTGGCTCCTATATGAATCTACTTAAGCATTTTCCTGGCTGCAAACACTCCAAGTTCTATTTTTAAGATTAAAGAACATTTCCTAAAATGTTTCTTACAGACGATTGGCTTCAGATATTTTATCCCCAACACACCATTTTTGTGGCACAGGCTAAATCGCATTACAGAAATTACTCCAACCTGAAGCTCGGCCAAGTCAATAATATTGATTGATGAACCCAGGAAGTCAACCATCTGAACACAATGCTTCAGACCAGACCCATTGTCCTTTAACCTTGTCATATTTGTGGCTAATGCCCCTTCCCCTGACAGCCCTTCCCCTAAATAATAAATGTCAGAGAAAATGGAAACCAATGGTATATGCTTCAGTCAGGTGCAGCTGTGTTGCAATCTGGAGCCTATGCTGGAATCAGTCATCACTGGAACTTCGGAGCGTTTGGTTGGTCGCTTTTGGGCTCTCCTTTACAAGCGAGTCTTGTACTGCTCTGTCGTATCCCATTTGCTTAGGTCTGCAGATGACTCTCTAAGCAAAAAGACGTGCAGATAGCTGGATGTTTGATTCTGGAAAATAAAACCCAGAGTCAAAAAAAGGCAATTATTGTGATGTAAAGTCCAGGGCTCCTTTGGAATCTGTCATTGTGCTCAAATAATGCGGCCCCCCTAGAAGTCTAGGGAAGTCCCCTCCTCTCTGCTGCCACCATCATTAAAGGGTGTAATCGGGTTCCCCACCCCATAAAAGGGAACAGAAACCAAAGCCAGAGCCATTGCTACCTAACCAATACATTTTCCTACCTCAAAAAAGCAAAAAATAACATAGTAAAGCAGAGGTTATATCATAAAATATATTCTTTGTCTCCTTCAGGAAAAAGAGAGATAAAAATGTTCAACCAATTCCGAGTGGAAGGCTGGTTGTTAGGGGCCTCATGTTTAACCAAGCAGAGGACGGTGGGGGTAAGGGCTAGGTAACATCACCGAACTAGCATGGAGAAAAGAAAGGAGAATGGGGGTACAGAGCCAGACTACAAGAAAAGGGGAAATAGTAAAAGAGCCTGAAATTCTTCTTCAAGAATTCTTTCAGCTGAGTGGAGCCAGGATTTCCTGTGATTATCCAGTCATGGGCTGGCGTGAATATTCAGTAGTGCTCCTCTTTAGAAATGGGAGAAAGGGAGAAAGGTGTTGGGCTATGGTTGGTCGTGTCTTGACAGTGAGATAATTTCAGGAGATCCCACTTAGCAGCTCACCCAAGTCACAGGACAGCCTGGCCTTGGAGACAAAGTTTAGGTGTCCTCAATAATTGCCAAAAGACGTTTCAGTGGGCAAAACACTTTTCCAGGACCCTGCCAGTTCCTAAGTGAGAAAGATTAGTGAAAGATGCTGAAAAGTCAGCTCTGCCTTGGGTTGACAGGCAACACAACCTTAGTTTTCTTCTGTTTTCCAAGTTTCTATGCTTGTTTGTGAGAAGTAGCAGACTTTATACAGAGAAGAAAGTGAAAGACTGAGAAAACCTTTTTTTCAGGTATAATGAAAGCAGAGTAAAGCTTAGAAGAGAGATAAACCAAAATGGGCCAAAGATTGGGAGGTTTACACAGAACTCAGGGCATAGCAAGGCCACTTCAAGAAAACAGTAAGAGATATAAACATTGATGGAAAGGATGGTAGCCACTGAAAACTAAAGGAAAGTACAATCATGGATAGAAATCAGCTTGGGTAATAACCAGTCCTGATATTCTGTAATTGATAATTTGGCATCCTAAATCATGGGCCACACTAACAGCATAAGTTATTTACATCCATACCATCCTTGGGTTTTTGTGGGCATGCAGAACTCATGTTACAAGCCATCCAACCACAAACCCCATCAGTGTTTCATTTCCTGCCTGATAAGGGACATCTTCACCTACCAACTTCCCACATTATAATAATAAAGGCTTTGCCCTTGCTTTCCCCTTGCTCCTTCTGCCACCTGACCAACCCTGGTGCTTCCCCATGGGCCCTGCATGGTGTGGCATGTTCCCTCCTTTTGGGAACAGTGAGTTATATACTCTTCATTGAAAGGCACTTGTCTCTATGTCTGTCATTGCACCATACATGATTAAAACAAATCCCGAGTCCATTTTAAAACAGCTACACATCATTCTAGATCCTCAGCAGTGTTTTGCTCAGAGCCTATGTGATTTTGATGGGACAGTCACACACCAGCTAATGATGTCAACAATCAGTCTTGTCTGGCTTGCAAACAGTGAGAGCTTCGTACAACTCAACTGTTTCAGGCTCATCCCAGATCATCACTCCCATTTTGTACATGAGGAAAGACTCAGAAAGGGTGGACAAGGGCTCAGGATGACACAGATGGTGGGAAACCAAGCTCAGAAGAGGTCAGGTTCCAGTGGCTGCAGGTTTCATGCTACGTTTATATTATACTGATTCGTACCTCAGACTCACTTGCTACACCTTTAGTTATTTCTCATTGTGACTGTCACATAGTCATGAGCAGAACAAACGTTTAGTGAGGGCCAAAGACATGCATTGCAATATCCTAAGCACCAAGAGTGCCCGATGAGGAGAAAAATGAGCCCTACGCTTAGGGAATATAGTGAAAATATAACAACCCAAAGTAGCTTCCACTAAAAACCAGCTGATAGACAATAGGTGCTCTCAAAGATAAGAGAGAAAAGAATCACAGACTTTGGGATAGCTGGAAAATGTGTGTGTGTGTGTGTGTGTGTGTGCGTGTGTGTGTGATTAACCTGCACTTTAAAGGAAAGAGAAGGTTCAGAAATGGAGAGCTGAGGTGAGGTGAGAAGATACAGAGGTCAGGTGAGAGAAGGCAGGAGGAAAGGCAATATAGGAAGGCTACACATGGCATATTTACAGTTTGGCTGTAGTGCCCCTTTTCTTGTTTGGAATGAGTGGTTAGCTTACAATTGATGAGATTGATGCAAGATGATGAAGGGTCTTACATGGCAATGCGAAGGAATCTAGTATGTTGTAGGGTCTATAAGTAGCCAGAGGAAGGAGGTACGCCGAGAAAGTCAGGGTGGGTGAGAGGGTGTAGGACCAGGAGGTGGGAGGCCCAGATGAGAGAACGTGGGGTTCGCTGAGGTGATGAAGGGCTGAAGAAAAACACGGGGGGGGGGCAACTGTGAAGATGGAGAAAGGCTGGAGCGACACAGCCCTTTGTTTAGGGGGTGGAGTGGGGGTGTGGTCTCAGAGTCCAAGGTCCAAGAATGGACAGAGAACTAAGTATCTGTATTTAGGATTCCTGGTGTTAGAGGAAACAGCATAAAAACAATAAGTTCTTGCCATCCTTCTCTATTCCAAGCCCTCTTAGAGGCATTTTAAAAGCTGGCCTATAGTGAGTTTTGTTTTGTTTTTTAATTTCAGGTGCACAAAACAATGTAATAGTTAGACATTTACAGCCCTCACAAAATGAAAAAATAGTGAATTTTTGATGATTTGGATTGCTAACACTATGTGCTAGTGTTATATTTGTCAGTAAAGCTTTTGCTTTAAGCAATTTTATTTTAATTTTCATGTTTTATTAGAGAAATAAAAAGTTATTGAAGAAAATAGAAAGTATAGGTATTAGAAAGGAATATTCTAAATAATATGTAATCATACCGGCTGGAGATAATGACCATAATTTTTTTCATATTAGCTAAACTTCCAGACATTCTGTATGAGTATGTTTACCCACAAACACACACACATACACACAAGTGTGTGTATACAACACACTTATATCGTAAGTGTATTTATATATGTGTGCTTATATAAGTATATATGTGTGTGTGCACTTATATGTGTATTCATACTTGTATTATATGTAATTCATTCACCATCATACCACTATTATATTTCTATGCCAATGATCCTATCTATACATAAATAAAAATGTTTTTGAATTAAGTTATATGAATATACCATGATTCGTTGGGAATTCTACTTGCTTTCTGTTTTTAAGTACTATGAGCAATGCAGCAATGAACTTTTGGGGGCATATTTCTGAGTACATGTCTGACTATTCAGGTAATTTCCCAAAATAGATGAAAAGTTATTTCTCAGACCCTTTTTCCTTTGCTGTTTTCAATACTTCCTCTTCATGTCTACACATCTGTTGACCATAATTTTCTCTTTGGCCAATTTTCTTCAAAATTATCTGACTTAAAACATGACTATACAAATATTTCTTGTAGAAGAATTCCAAATGATTTCTGTAGCTACTCTGAAGGGGGTGGGTCATAAACTGCCCCTCCTCCAAATGTGGGCTGTACACAGTCACATTGCTTCAAACAGCACCGACTGGAGAGGGTGATCGAGGAACTTTACAGGGGAGAAACCTGACAAACTACCTCCTCCAGGTGATCAGGGTCATAAATCATGTTGATAGTATGTTCCCTTGATAAGATGTGATGAAAATAGCACTTTACCTCTGTGGTCTTCCTCCCAATAACCCGTGACCCCAGTTTTATCACAAGAAAAACATCAGACAAATTCCAATAAAGGGACTTTTTACAAAACACCTGACCACTGCTCTTCTAAACTGTCCAGGTCATAAGAATCAAGGAAAGTCTCAGAAACTGTCACAGCCAAGAGGAATCTAAAGGAGACATGAGAACTGAATGTGGTATCCTGGGATATTAAGTAAGGCAATCTGAATAAAGTACAGATAGTAGGAGGAATCAAAAATAGACATTAGGTAAAATCTAAGGCAATTTGAAAAAAGTATGGACTTTAGTTAATAATAATCTATCAATACTGGGTCATTAATTGTAACAAATGTACTGTACTAATGTCAGATGTTAATAATAAGGAAATTGGCACCTGGTATATCTGAATCTTCTGTACTATCTGCAAACCTAAAGCTGTTCTAAAAACAAAGTCTGTTAAAAATGAGTGTAAGGGCACCCTATACATGGTTGGAGACCAGTTATTTCCTCAGAGCTGTCTGAACACCTAAATGTAGAAATGTGAGTAGAACTTCGGGCCTTTCTGAGACATCACCTGGGCCATCTCTGAGTTACGGGCTGGGAGGAAGAATGGGGTACAGCGTGCTGGGAGCAGCACCTGCCTCAGAGGCAGAGCTCAGTCAGGAGGAGCCATCATTATTTCCTCTTTCTTTCTTCACGACAACCATGACTCTCTACGGAGCCCAGATTTCTGTAAGATTAAAGGTAAGCGCTTAACTTCTGAGGTACTATTAAAAACTGTAGCTGATTCCCCTCCACGACCACCACCCTCATCAGCCACCACTTATTCTTGATTTCAAAATGAACAGATCCACAAATCATCTTCCTTCTATAGCCCTTCCAGAAATTTCACCCCTGCTTGGATATGCCTATTCATGCTAGAAGCGCCGCAGTCTTTCTTTCCTTCCAGTTACACCAACAAGGAAAGGAAGAATTTTTTTAAAAGAGTGAAACACAACCATCAGGACCACCACTAATGACAAAAAGCGGCCGGAGCTCCAACAGTTCTCCCTGCATTGATGTAACTTGCCCTCTCACTGAAGACTCCATGGGGGTGGAACAGCCATCTGAAGGGCTAACTCTGCAGGAGAGAAACTTGGACCCAGAGACTGTGAGAGTAGAGAGCAACCATTTATTCATGCTTTCCAATAAGAGCAGACAACAGCAATAATTCTGTTACCAGTACTAATTGGCATGTTATAAAACACACCAATAACTTAAAAGTTTCTTGTTTACTGGTGACTCTGTTTTTAAAAATATGAGTTATTTGGATTACTTCTAAAAAAAATCTAGGATTTACTGAGCACTTACTCTGTGCCTGACTGTTTTAAGCATTAAATATTTATTAACTCATTTAATCATCATATAACTCTATGAGGTAGTTGCTACTATCGTTCCCATGTATAAATGAGGAAACTGAGAAGCAGAGAGGTTAAGTAATTTACACAAAGTCACACAGGAGGGAGAATTCATGATAGTTTGATTCCAGAACCCATACTCTTAATCCCTATTGCAATGTAACATACATGTAACCTTACACACATATATACGTATATATGCACATATACATATAAGTATATACATGCACATGCTTGTGTCACACAAACATTCTAAAATGCAGAAACTGTTAACTTTTTCAAAATAACAAGTTCTGTTTCAACAGGAGCTCAAAATGAAAAAATCATTGACTTGTTAAAGGTTCAGAACAACATTTGTATTATAGATTATACTGTACACAGATGACACAACAAAAGTAATTGTTTGGTACTTAGAGATGAATTCTTAGGTAAATGGAAGTTTCATATCAGTTTTAGCAGATTGAAGCCTTTGAAGAGTATTTGAATGTTATCAGGAGAAAGAAGCTCTCTCTTAGGAAAACCATTACGAGAGAAGCAGTATTTAAGTACAATAGGAATCTGAAGCCCCCTTGCAGTTGGAGGGAAGTGGATTTCTCTAATGAATGCTATTTCCAATTCTCCTAAGAAAAATAGTAAAGGCCGGATTGATTTCCTTTGGGAGTGACTGAGGAGGCATTTTTTAAACCTCACCCATAGGTAGCTAACCTCTGACTCGGTATTTTGAGTCTGTAGGTCACAGATCTGTCATTTCCATGAGTGCATACATAAATAAACCCAGAAAAGAATGTTGCTGGCATTTTGAAGCCTGTTTTTTAAAAAATTATTTTTTCAAATGATATGTAATTTTAAATAACTTTAAGGTACAGCAGAATTGTTTCAAGTTATTTCTGCACCAGTGTCATCTACACGGGGAAAGGCCCCCTTCACAGTGGCCAAGAGAACCATGTGGAGAAACATTTTTCAGCAGCAAGAACAGGGGTGAGAGCTGCAGTGCTGTGGTCTGGAGAAGGTCTACTGAAATAGCAGAGTTGAGAAAAATTAGAGCAATCAAAGATAAACAGAGTCCATGAGGTTATTTGAGCATTATATGTTGTAATGGTCCACATGGTGGCTGAAATTCTCTCGGGGGTGGGGGGTGTGCCACAAAACAGCATGTTTGCCCTGTGTGATTAGGGGTGCTACTTCTGTTCATGTTACCATAGTGATGCCAACACGATTAAAGGGGAGTTCTCTCAACTATTGTGTGTTCTATGTCAGTATTTCTCTATGTGTGTATATTAGGGGTGACACACACACACATGCACACACAAGCCAAATTCAATTACCAATTCTTTTGTTGGGTAGAAATGTAAATCTAGTATTGACTTATTTTGAATCTTACTTCTCATAAGTGGGTCATCATTTGGAGGTAGGAAGATGTTCTGTTACACAGAAATTTTCACTGTAACTATGAGTCTCCCTGAAGCAAAATTTTCCCTTCTCAAAACCGATGGTGAAATGTAGGGTGGAGAGAGGTGCTAGGTGAAATGTAAATATGAGGACTATCTTAACATTGTTTTTCTTTCTGTCCTTCTTCACTTTTTTTTTTTTTTTTTGGTAAAATCCATTGGAACTTGGGCGAGTCAGGGGGAACCTTCATCGTGTATATCGGTGTGATGAATTCCTAAAAGGAGATATTGTAAAGAGGTAACTTAAATTAATCCCCTCTTATTTTCTATTTGGGTGAATGGAATCACCTGGGTGCCCAGCCGGGAATCTTCAATTATCTCTGCCGTCACCCTCGGTCCTGTCCCAGCATCACCAGTCACCCAGATGCTCAAAGAAGCCTCAGTTATCCTTGCGTTCTGCCTTTATCTTCCCCCAACATTCAGTCAGTCTCTACATCATGTTTCTTCTCTTAGTTTCTTAAATCAAACTTCCTCTCCATGTCCTCACAGGCCCAGCATTAATTCAAGGCCTCATCATGTTTATTAGAACCATTGCAGTAGCCTCTTAATGAACTTGCCCTCGTCCTTTTGGTCCCTAAGCTATCACCCTCATTGCCACCAGAGAGACCATCCTAAAACAGATACAGTCTTGTCACTACTTTACTCAACATCCTTGGCAGAGCATTTAAGGTCCTTCACAATCACATTCCCAGGCCTTTCTCCAATTAAAATCAACAGTCCAACACACCGCTTGAGACTTAACCAAAATTCACATTGAGGCCCTGTCCTGGGTTCTGAGAAAAGTTTACCACGCTCCCCAAGATTTTTCCTAATCACTAGGTTTCATATTCTTTTGATCTAGACTCACTAAAGTTGATGTGAGATTAAAGTACTGTATTGAGAGCTTATTATATGGGATGTGCTGTGTTTTACACACATTATTTAGCATTCACAACAGCCCAATGAGGTTGCAATAGACATTCATTCTATTTTACGGATAAGGACACTGAGGCTAAGGGAGATACATGCCCAGAGGTACTCGGACAGTAAGTGCAAAGGTCATAGGCAGTGTCTCTGGGACTCTCCCACATCTCTGCACTGCCACCTTTCCTCTTTCTTCACCTTTTGATTATTCATTTATTCATTCATCTATGAAGGAGTACCTCTGTGTATGAGGCACTCTGAATGGGGCAGATTTGGGGAAGAATAAGAAATGATCCCTGCTCCTTAAAGAAAGCAAAAGCATTTGGCAGGTCATTACAGCATCTTGAGAGCAAAAGGTGACCCCAATGCCAAGTGCTTGAGAGCCCAACCTCCTCACTGCTCCTCACCTGGCATCCAAACCCTCCATAACTTGCCCTCTTCTCTCCATCTTCATCCACCCTCCTCTTCCAATACACCAGCCTCTGTCCTCCACCCTAGAAGGGTCAGTTTTCTCTGCGAATATGCCAGATCATTCCCACCTGTTGAGCTGTAACCACCCCAGTGTTTCCCGCCTAGAATATTTCCTGTCTCCCCCAATCCAGTCGGTTCTCCAACATCCATTTCAAGTCCCACCGCCTCAAAGAAACCCTCCCAGATGAGCCCTGGTGACAATGATCTCTTCTGTTCATGTATTTATCTTAAGCATCGTTTTAATCACTTCGGCCTTCTATTATTTCCTGTCTGACCCCCAATCCATTGCTTTCTTATCCAGCTTTTTTGTTCTCCTTGGGTTCTTTTGTAAAATTTCACCCCTTATCAGCAGCATAATAGCTCAGCACAGCACTTAGCAGTTTAGGCTGTTCTGCTGAGCAAGCCCAGATTTCAACCTTGGTTTCCCTGTTGGTTAGCTGTGTGTCTTTGGACATTTATGTAACTTCTTCACGAAGTCTCAGTTTCTTTATCTGTAAAATGATAATAGTTACAGGTTATACCTCATAGAGTTGTCATGTGATTAAAGTAAGTGACACTTTAGAAAAAGCCAAGAAACACACATCCC
>NC_138060.1:9374994-9431637 GCF_964194185.1 Rhinolophus hipposideros | reverse complement strand
AAGAAACCCAAAACACTTCTTCAAAGGGACATGTGAATCCATATGTTTATTGCAGCATTGTTTACAATGGCCAATATACAGAGGCAACGTGGATGTTCATCAATAGATGAACGGATAAAGAGGAGATGGTACATATGTACAATGGAATATTACTCAGCCATAAAAAAGAATAAAGTCTTGCCATCTGCAACAACATGGATAGACCCAGAAGGTATTGTGCTGAGTGGAGTAAGTCAGAGAAAAGACAAATACCATATGATTTCACTTATATGTGGAATCTAAAGAACCAAATAAATGAACAAAATAATAGAAACATACTCATAGATACAGAGAACATTTTGATGGTTGCCAGATGGGGAGGGTTGTGGGGATGGGTGAAAAAGGAGAAGGGATTAAGAAGTAGAACCTGGTAGTTACCAAATCATCATGGGATATAAATTATAGCATAAGGAATATAGTCAATAATATTGTAATAACTGTGTATGGTATTAGATGGGTACTAGATTTGTTGGGTTGATCACTTTGTAAGTTATATAAAGGCCTAGTCATTATGTTGTACACCGGAAACTGATATAATATTGTATGTCAACAGTAATTGTAAAATAAAAAGAATTATCAAAAAGAAATGAGAAAGAAATAAAATGGATATTCTATGATCAAATAAATCTGGGAATGCTGTGAATTTCATCTCCTTCTTGGATGTTCATAATTCACACTAGCCCATTGAAGGGACTCTGAGCAGTCTTGTAGTAAAGAACCTGTCAAACCTTTCTAATCCAGTATTTTTCAAACCTGTTTGGCCATACAACACTGTCTAACCCTTATTAACATCCCACAGAAACTGTGTTCTGTGGAATATCCCTGGGGAATCGCTGGCTTCCTACAATGACATTTAAGGCCATCTGTAGTCTGGCCTCAGGTACATCCTCCCAGTACTAAACCTAGAATTTTATTTTCACTTTTCTTCGTATGCCCATTGATTCCCTCTGCCTTCGTCTTTTTGTTGATTCTCTCTTTTTTGAAATCCATCACATGCTTTAAATCCCAGACTCTCCAAGAAGACTTACACAAACCTCCTAACCAGAATCAATCTTTCTTTGTCTGAATTCTCAAAGTACCTGTGCAACATATGGAAGTGATGGAGACATCAGGCTCAGAATCATTGTTTTGCAGGTTACCAGCAATAATACTTTGTCACCTACAAAATGTGAATAATGTGGCATTTTCCCCCATAGAATGGTTTTGTAGGTTAAATGAGGGGATGAATACAGGTGCTATTAAATCTAAGGTCTTAAAGTCAAGGATTAAGCTTTGTATTTTCTGATGAATCTTGTACAGTTTTGAGACAGTAGAACTTGATTCATGTTTGCTGGATTGTTATACTCGACTGTTGACAGGGATTCTGGATCATGACATATTGAGGAGATAAATTATCTGTGCCTTTGGAGTGCTATTCTGTGTTTTATACTATGACAATTCATCCTAGTTGTGCCCTTATATACTATAAGGCCTTTGGAAGGTCACTTACCTTTTCTGGAGCCCAGTTTCCAGACTTGTAAAATTTAAGGGATTGGGCTAAATCAATGACTGTCAAAAATTTTTTTGAACCACCAAGAACCTTTAACAATTCATTCTTCCATGATTTGGGAGACTTTTTGGAAAAAAAAAAAAACAAATCGCAAACAGCACTAATTGAAGTAATAAACAATGATTTTCCTATTTTTTCTAATCAAAGTCATAATAAACTTAATTTTATTTGCTTGTTCAGTCTTGTCACAAATAAGTGGACGATTTCCCCCTGGGATTTCTATTTCTATAATATTGAACCATGGTACTTAGACACAGATTGTGGCCTTGATATAGAAGAAACGTATGTTGGCAATCATTGCTTTTAATAATTTTTATGGTGTCTTTTTGCTTAAAAATTCTGCAATGCTCTGAGGTAAATCAGACCATTCAAAATTCAGTTTTCCCATGGTTTATTCACCTTTTCTGTATGTGTTTACGTAGCTGGTGTTATTGTTTGTAAAGGGACCAAAGACATGGAACTCAGTGTAGAAGGACAGGCTTCTCAGACTGAGTGATGAGGAGGCATTATCTAGACAAACGAGGGAATGAGAGTCGAGTAAGAACAGTGATCTGCTGATCTGGACAGAGTAACTGGCATATAAGACCCAAATAAGAGAGATAAGAGAGAATTTGGTACTTTGAAGGAATGTGTGTGTGTGTGTGTGTGTGTGCGTGTGTGTACATTTGTACTGGGTAACATTGTAAAATGTATTTCTAACTATGTGCTGAGGTCAAAAACGTTTGCTCAACATGATTCTACACTTCAGGAAGGTTTCTTACAAATGCCTGCTACAAGTCACCATGGGAACCAGGTGGCGGACCCCAACAATGTAGCACAACTCCATCTCTCCCAGTGAAACATGGGGCTTCAGGGAGCATGTCCTATTGCTGATATGTTAGAATCTACCAAAAAGTTCAAATGAAAAGAAGGACTTCCCTCAGAAGACCCAGAAATGGACTGCTTCAGAAAGATGCATTGGTTTAATGAATTGCATGTTTGTCAGTGGCAGTTCTGGGCCATTTTTATGGTGTTAGATATTTGTGGTCTCCTCAGCTTCCTATGGTTCAGTCACTTTTTTGCTTAGCATCTACCATGGGAGAGCGGGGACCTGCCATCTGTGCTGGGAACTTCAAAGATGTGTTTTGGTTTACATTCTGTTACAATGAAGTCAATGCAAATTTTTTTATGTTGTTTAAATTTTTTGTTTTACTTGTTGTTAGAAGGGGGATAACAAGGAGAGTGAACAAGTACCAGCCGTAGTTTAATATGGCGTTGGCCTGACTTAAAAAAAAAAAAAAAGCCCAACAGATGTTAGTTTTGATTCATTGTTTTCTGTGGGAATCTACTTTTTACTATTTTTCAAATTCTATTTGGATCCAGATTTGTCACAGTAGAGGAAAATGCTAAATTTCCATTTAGATATATTAACTTTCACACTGGCAACGTGCCATACCGTCTTCCTTTCTTTCGTGATATTTTTTAGAAATAGCACAAACACTTCCTTGAGCTTGAGGCTGACCTGAACTTTATTCAGTAGACCTTCAAAGGTTAACAGAAAGCCATTTTTTTTCTCATGGAGGAGAAGGCTCTCAATCAGAGTTTAGAGTGAACCAGAAGTGACCATACAGTAAACTTAATTCAATGTCTACTAATTTTGCAGCTGAGGCAGTTGAGATTCAGAGAAGTGACATGACTGCCCAAGAATATGAGCTCACTCATGAAACAGCTGGACCTAAAACTGAGTGCAGGAGAACCAGACAAGGCTCTTCCATTTGACTTTACTGCCTCTTGAAATGCTTGGCAATAGTTCCTCCAAGATGGCGGTTTCATGGAAAACATTGGTCATGCAAATCAGATAAAAGTCCCTAAACATTTTGTTCCTGGCAAGAAAATTTAAAAAGTAATTGATGTTGTAGAATTGGACATTTTATTTATTGGTTAATTGAGTATATTATTAGTGTAGGAGTCTCTAGAAAAAAATTGGTAGTTTATTAAGGTTATCTACTGTGACACGTAATAAGATGGAAAAAAGTTTCCTAAGAATAGTCAAAATTTCTTATCTGACATATAAAATGTTTTTCACCCAGAATTATGATTATTGGAAGTATGTAAATTATAATCAGAAAAATTATCCAAATCACACACTGGAAGTTGGAATTAGGGAAGGAAAATTTCTAATAATTTAAACCAGAGTTTCTCAACCTTGGCACTATAAACATTTTGGATCTGACAATATTTTGTTGCGGGGGGGGTGCTAACCTAGGATTATTTGATGTTTAGCAGCATCCCTGGACTCTACCTTGTAGATGCCACTAACCCACAGTTGTGATGGGACCAAAATTGTTTTTAGACCTTGCCAAAAGTCTCTTAGTGGGTGAAATTGCCCCTAGTTGAGAATCACTCATTTAGACAAGTTTGGATGTTTAAAATTTTAAGGGAATCGTTCCTGTGTTAGGAGGGTGGCGGAGGGAGAGGGAGAGAGAGAGGAAAGGAGAAAAAGAGGGAGAAAAGGAGGAAGGAGAGAGGGAAGTATTCTTTCTGATTATAAATGTAATAAATACTTATATTTATAAAATATGAAAACATATGTGTGTGATTTAAGTAATACCAAATTATCTCTCATCATGTTGTCACAGTCAACAAAAGCACAAGTATGACATCCAAAAATCAATGAAAATAAATTTAGCTCTCTACCAAAATCTCCCTAAGGAATGTGGGAACAGAAAATGTAGTTCATGACCCCTGAAATACTCTTAAACCCCTCGTCAGCCATTTATTCGTTTCTCTTATTACAGCAGTTGCTCTTTCATAATCTCTCTTCTTCTCTCTCAAACTCAACCTCAATTCCAGCCCTTGCTAGCTTTTCTGTCTTTTCTCCCTGCCTATGCTTTACTCACCAACTCAGCTCTTCCACATGTGATTCTCTGGCCTTTCTGGTCTAGACCCATGTAACCTCTTAGCATGCTGCTACCTTACCAATTGCCTAGACCCACACAACAACAGACCTGGAGCCCAAGTACATACTAAATCTTCCTTGGAATGTTCTGAGATGAGGGAAGGTTGTAAACCCTTACATAAGACTATTTTTATCCCACTCATACTAGAAAGAACAAGGATCATTAGCCATTCCATTACTCACAAACTCTACAGTTAACAATCCGGTGGATATCTAAGTAGGTGGTTTTGACATCTGAAACTGTAAGAAGAGAATCAAGATGAAAATATATAGTTTGCCTTCCTCAGTCATGGAGGGAGAATCAGGTGACTTGACCTCTGCTTCCACAGCCTTTTGTCCATTGAATTATGAGGCTGATTTCAGGATGTTTCAGTTTTCTATGGGACCACCACGATCATCATCATCTTTTATGAAGTACTTACTATGTACCACAGAATAAGTATTTTACAAGAAAGTCATACTTAACTTTCATTATAACTAGTGACACAGGGGCTATTAATATTCCCAATGGACCAGTGAAGAAATTGAGTCTCACAGTGGTTACATAAGCTATACAAAACCACAAGTAACTTACAAGTAACTTTTACTTGTAAGTGGAAGGAAACCTCCATGTTCAGGTATCTCTGGCTTCACCTCTTCCTTTTCCACGTATCTGTCCTTGAACACGTGGTTTGGTAGGGGGCCAGGTGTCATTTCTACCCATCTTCCAACAAATCCCATGGACGGCTAGAGAAGGACCGATTAGGGAGGCAATAGGAGACACTTTGCCCATGATTTCTATTGTAAGAACCTATCCAAATATTCTTCCCTATGCATATCAGCCATATGTGCTCCAGCTGTGTTTGGAAGTGTCTTCTGGTCTTGCTACTCAAAGTATATACTCCACAATATCAACTCGCAATATATACTTCACAATATATACTCGCAATAGCAACATCGCGTGCAAATTTGTGAGAAATGCACAATCTTGGGCTGCACTTCAGACCTACCATGTAGTTTCCCAGGTGATTTGAACACAGTGCTCTCAGGATACTGGAGGTGGTCCCAATACAAAACTTCATGGTCCAGTGGTTCTCAAAAGAGCATACTTCAAGTTAACTTGCTGGGCTTGAACAAACCCACCAAGATTTGCTCAGCCTCCCCTTTGTTTTAGGATTTGGGGTTCAGCAGATCTGGGGTGGGGCCCAAGAATTTGCATTTTTGACAAGTTCCAGGCTGGGCGGGGTACCACAGTTTGCAAACCATTACTGTTGTCAAATAAATTAAGAAGCTGCTAAAAGTTAAACCAAATTCAACAGTTGATTGTCTCAGAGTTGTTATTTGATTTCTCAAACTCTTGGCCCATTGAAACTTCTTTTTTTTTTTTGGAGGGGAGGGAAAAATATCACTCTAAATTAGTGTTCCACATAATATAAACTTTGGGAACCACTGCTCTACAAACAATAAAACCTGGAATTTTTGACTGAAAAAAAGGTAGTAGAATGACCTCTTGGGTTGGGCGAGAGGTTTGGATCTTGGTTTGGGTGTAATGTCAGCACAGCTGTTGTGTCTTATAGCACATGAATAGCACATTTCTCCAAGGGACTTGTACAGATTGAAAATAAATGATAACTTATTGAGATTCACATAACATAGACAAAGAATTAAAAAGGGACAAAAATATATCTGCAATGACATTTGAATTGCTGTTTCATTCCTCTTATTGAAATACAAGCCAAGAATAAAACATTGATGAAATAGAAAGCATTGACATTTTACTCCTGTGGTGCTGGGTAGCAGCCTAGACAAAGAGCCGGTTAAATTCGAAAGACAAAGAGTCCTTTTGTGAGGCAGTAAGTTCATCTGGGAGAAATATTAAGTGAAGTCTCAAAGGAGAAAGTTCTCCAATGTTTTTACCTACAACATTCATTGAGAAGCAATAAGTAAAATCATATTCAAAATATATGGCAGTAGAAGGATGAGGGAATTTATTAAAGGATGGATACGGGATACACATAAAACTCAACTTTTGCCTCCAGTGAGGGAAATTTATAGTGGGAAATGAAAATCACAATGAACAATGAGATATGAGTAAGAAGATACATTTGGAGCAAACAAAATATAAAATGTCAATCTTATCATATTCTCTATTGGTAGGAGATATAACTTGGACAAAATGGACATTTTGTCTATGCTCAAAGATATGTAAGGAGTACAAGCTTAGAAGTAATAAAACAATAAATTTAAAAAGTGTTACATTGGAAGATGAACAAGGAAAGAATATGGAGAACAATAGGGATTGGGTATATTTGCTTTAGAAAGTGTGCGCAGGGAAAGCTGCTCTGATGACTTCTTTGAGCTAAGAAAGAAGAGAAGAAATGACCCATATAAGTGTTTGAGTAAAAAGATTCTAGGAATCCAGAATAGTGTATAAAAAGGGCTGTAATTGGGAAAGAAATCGGGATATTTATGGAACTAAAAGGAAACCACATTAATTGAACACTTGCTTTGTACAAGTGACCACACTGAGTCATATGTGTGAGTGTGTGCCTGTGCATGTATCAGGCTGGAATGGGGTGGGGTGATAGTATTCAAGATCAAGTTAGACCTTGGTCTCCTGATTTTGGTTATTTCATTTCCCATGATTCATTCACTCAGCCCCCAAATGCTTCAAGCTGGTTTCTGCTGTATTAATACAGAACAAATAAATCATTTGGCTCCAGTTCTACATGTAGAGTCATGTGTAACTGTTGTTCCTGCTAAAATATTCTTTTATATACCCTGCCTGTTGTTAAGAGCTGTTCCTTGACATTCAGACTGAGTTCAATTTTGGACAAACAACTCTAACAATTTAAAGTTGCTCAACAACTTTAAATCTTTAAGGAGGCTTATCATACTCCTTCACAGTAGTGCTACAATGATGAAAGAGGCTTTGGACCAATATTGGGGAATATTGAGCCTACAAGGACTCAAATTCATTCTTCTTGTTACGGATTATTGTACAAGATTTCAGATAAACAGAAGTATTGGTAGATTTTAAGTATAAAGAAATGACTGGTTGAGGTATTTGATAAGATACAGAAGAAGATTTCTTAACCCCAGACTATCAAAATGAGTATGCAAAGAATATAAACATATCTAGAAATGATTTTGTTGGAAGAACATTTGAGAAATTGAATATGCAGAATATTATTTTTATATTATTTAACATAACTTAAATGAAAATAAAAAACATGCAGAAGGACCCCAAAAGGTTGGGGTTAATTATCAAATTGTTTTACCTAAGTCTCACAGGGTAGTCCTTCCTGAAAGACAGAGGACTGGCAAGTGAATTCAGTGAAAATAAGACAGCTCAGGTTGGTAGAAAGAAATGATTTATCTTTCCTCCTGTGATTTCCAGTACTATGAATCTGAGCATTTGTCTTCTAAGAAGTTCAAACCCTTGAAATAGAAACTCTCCCCCGTCAGAGCAGAGCACAGGCTAGGTGATTGCTTCATCCATCAGAAGTCTCAAATATGATATTTGCTATGTGCTTTTAAGTGGCATCAGGTTAATCAAGGCTGGATGAAATCATCTGAAGAAGAGGCAAAAATCTGCTTTTCTTTTACTTTCTGCAAATAGCCTGATTGTGTAATCATACCCCAGCCGAATCTGGCTTGTGTTGTTAGAGGAATTATCTCCTCATTAAAAACAAATCTTAATAGGCCTAATTTGAAGGCTGGGTTTGTCTGTAACTTGATCAAGAGGCTAATGACTGCGAGCTATGCTAAACAGAGGGAGAGTCAAAGAAAGTCAGAGACATTAAACAGTGCCTATTACAGTCACATTAGAGTGCTTTTGATATGCAAATGAAGCACACAAGGCAAAAAACTAAAACTATAAATGAGCTTGCTTCTAGTACACTTCTGGGTTCTCTCCTTCGGGCATGCAGATAAAACAGTCTCTAAAAAAAGTCTCCATCTGAGAGACATAGAATTATTCTTTTCAGGGCCTTAGTCTCTTTAGTTGTAAAATGGGGATAATAACGTCTACAAGTATTATAATAGGGTGGTTATAAGGATTAAAAGAATATATGTGAGGCATTTAGCATGATGTCTGGGTTTCTAATCCATCCTGCACACAGTTAGTCATAGCACTTACTTCAAGGTTTAGCTATTATTATTGGTTTTGTTATTATTATTGGCATTCTTTTCCTATTCCGTATCAATAAGAATATCAGTCGTAGAGTCACAGAATTTTGGAAACTTTTCAGGTGTTGTTTCCAGAACTCTTGCATGAATATCCACTGTTCTTTAAAATATTAGTTATATGAAAATGGGTGTCTCTAGCCAATCACTTTGGGAAATGCTGGGCTAAATACAATCAAACATGGCTCACCATCGCAGCTTCCAGAGTCTCTGATATGCCTGCAGTGTGAATCTCAAAGAGATTCTACTCAGTCTTTCCTAAATTTACTTGATCCTAAACCCATTTTTCACAGAGTATCTCAAAATCCCTGAAGGAATCCCTAGTTCTTGAAGAAAATCATGGACAACTCAATGATGGCCAAAGAGGAACCTAACTTCTCCCAGGTCCTCAGCTAGTTAGGACTTAAGCCTGGGTCTCCTGGTGCCTGCTCTAGGATGCTTTGCTTAAAGCTCACAGCTTGTTCTGTCCTGCGTTTCTGCAGGAAAAGCTCTTGGGTGAAATGAGGAGTAAAGCCTGCTGGCTAAAACATGGACTTGGTGTAAATGCCCACTTCCCCCTGTATGCTTATGCAAGCTATTTCACTTTCCTGGGCTTCATTTTTCACTCTTCTGAAAATGGGGATAATGACTTTACCTGCCTGGTGGGTTGTTGAGAATTTACATAACATAATGCATGGAAAGCACATATATTACTTAAAACAAGCTATCATTGTGGCTGGTACATAGTACGTGCTCCAATTGTGTTGCCAGTTATTGATAGATAGTGTTTTAAAAAGGGGGCAGACCCCATAGTAGGGAAGGGAGATCTGTTGACAATTGATTGTTTGCTGTCAAGTTCTTTTTAAGAGTTTGTCAGCAGAAGCTCCTCTGTAATGCTCTACTGTGTGCACTGCTAAGATGCGCTTTTTAACATTGAACCAGTCTGGAAACAAATCACCACCTCCCGCTTTATATCGGATGGCCAATAGAAAAGGACTGTTGACCACTCCAGGAAAGGGAGAAGATTCTAGCCTAGGCTTGGGGTCTTCTGATTGTCCTGAAGGAATTTCTCAGACTGGAAGCATTCGAAGGCCTCAGACCAGTGCTAGTTAGTCAGAGGAGGAGTGTCGTAGTGGGCCATGGGTCAGGCTTGTCTGTGAATATCCTGTAACCAGTCCACAGTGAGGTAAGTATATGCTGAGAATCAGCATTTGGAAACTTCTACAGCAGTTTACAGAGTAGCTTGATGTCTCTGCACATGTCGAATACAAATCGTTTTTTAAATGGGGTTTGTATTTGAATACCTTTCTACAATTTCATTTTTCTAGTAATTTATTTGCATGGTATCTTACAAAAGCATCAGTCCAGGACAGATTGAATATTAAAACAAAACAAAATAAAATAAAACTTGTCCTTTACCTTAGGCAGTTTGAGAATTAGTGTAAAACACTGGTTCTCAAAAATGCAATCTAGGACCAGCAGTATTAGCAGCAGTTGGGAAATTGTTAGAAATGAAATTCTTGGTTCCACTCTAGACCTGCTCTATAACAAATTTTGGGGTAGGGCTCAGTGATCTTTATTTTAACAAGCTCTTCAAGTGATTTATATGCCCACCAAAATTTTAGAAGCACTAAAAACATCTCTAAGATAATTGTGACTTCTTCCAAATTTCATAGAGCAGGAGTAGAAGTTGCATCCCAAACCCTTCTGTGCAAAAAGAATATGACACGATTTCTCTAAATAAAATTAAATATTACTCTGAACTACCATTCATTCAGGTTGGAAGCAATTTCAATGTCAGTTAGGATTAGGCTCAGTCATGGGCAATGGAGGCCCGAAATACCAGTGGTCTAATCAATAAGCAGAATTTTGAAAACAAAAGCCTGGCAGTAGAGGATCTCTTGAGAATTCCACTTTCCACCCTACAATCCAAATCCTCTGAAACAAGAGGACACATAGGTCTGCCTACTTTTTTGACAGAATAGGAAAAACTCAGGGAGGACCCAAAATAAAACTGCAGTGTACAATCCTACCGTATCAACAAAGGTATTCAATCAGCCTCTTTGGTAATCCTGGAGCCAGATCAACACCTGGGAGGTTTGAGACCCACTCTGAATGTCTGGGAGTTGTTTATACGGCAGGCAGTTTTTTCCCCTTTCACCATTGTCTGCTGACGTCTATAAAACTCCCTTCATAGGTTTTGGAACCCAAGTTATATTCTTCTCATCCTCAATGGTCTTGCCAAGGATTTTTCTCACTTGTTTCAGATTACATTTTCTTTGGTGCATTTCTTTGTAACTGGAACCCTCAAGCAAAAAATGGTGGGTGGAAACCCACTCTACAAATTCATCATGCTCCTGACATTGAAGTCACCCTCTAATTGAAAAGAATTAGTCTTCAGCGGGCACTAATTAATTAGATCTTGAGACTGAGGCTTTGTGCAAAATTTAGTTTCTTCCAAGTCTGCCATATTTCCACAGGTTCCTGTTTTCACTGTTTCCATTTTGTATTATAACTAAGGGATTTTATACTTCTTTTGGTCTAGGCTACAAGCAACAATGCTTATATAGCAATATTTTTAAAAATGCAAGTGAAAACATTGGGAACTTTAGAATGAATTGTCATATATTTCCCAATGCCTACTACTGTATCTAATGAATTATGTAACATTTTTTGTGTATTAGAGAATCAATTATATAATTGTTATATAGCATTTATTTAGTTGTTAAGTTTTCAAAAAGATAGATTCAGGAGACCAGATTTTATTTACTCCTGTTTATACTTCCCTGTGTCATGTGTTCCGCTGCGTGAATCTCTACCTTTTGTTTCAGACTTAAAAATCCCTGGAAAATATAAGCTTCTGAATTTAGATATATTTGAAACTGTTTTTCCTCCTATTCTTATTTACTTCTCTAACAAAGATTTCCAGAAAGAAACAGAAAAATGGGAATCTTATCAAATGTTATTACATTAATTTTATACGAATACTTACATTAATTTTATAGGAATAACTTGTTATGCAATTTGGATATCAACCTCATTCTTTACTTCCTTTTACTTTCACACTCTATTATATTTTTCCCTCCATTTTCTTGCTTAATTTTAAAGAAGAACAAAATTGTTTGCAATTTCATTCAAAGATACTCACTTTTGAATATTTTGGTTCATTTTCCTCTAATCTTAAAGAAAGACATCATTTTAGAAACACTGTCTTTATTTTTTAATATCTACATGCATTTGACTTATCTCCATATGAATTCTTTTTTCCCACTTATAAAGTAGTACATACTCATCTTCACAAATGCAAATCAAATAAAGTGCATAAGGAAAAGTCTTTGGACCTGTTTGCCCCCAAATCAGGCAATTTTGCCTGGCTTTAGTAACTATTGGTTGGCTGTTGGTGAAACTTTTCTGCCAAATTATTGGGAGGGCAAGTAGCCCTGCAGGGTCTCCAAGTCAATTTAGATGGATCTTTTATGAGATTCAAGATAAGACTTAAAATACATGTTGTTTTGCAACATCTTCCTCCTACATACGTAGTGTCAGAACTTACTCCTCTGGCTTTGACAGAGTGAATTGCAACAGGGCAGTCCAGTTTATCGAGTGAGAGATTAAATTTTTTATGTTTTAATGTTTTTCTATTTAACAAGATGCACTGGACAATTTAAAAGAAAACAAAACCTTAAGCGTGAAGTCAAGAAGAGAAAAGGCATATGTGGTTTTTCACATGAGGAGAGGAAAAACCACTTAAATTAAGCATACTAATCAGCTGTATTCCCACACATCATGGATCAGGGTGAACCCGGTCTGTACAAATTAAGTCAACAAAATGTAAACCCTGTACCTTCCATTTTTTGAACGTTTCAGTTTGCCTTGTCTTTCATTTTGTATACCCACCAGGCAGAGCCCCAGTGGTAGTGAGATGGAATTTCCTTCAGGGATCTCTTTGATTCATGCAGACCAGAATCTATTAGTCCATCTCTCCTGATTAGAAGAAGATAGATTCAGAAGAGATGGGGATCATGGGTGCAGCAGATTTATATTGCTGATTAGACCCTGACAGCCACTCAGCTTGTTCTAGAAATTGAAGGGAAATAAGGTTTATGGAAGAAGAAGAAGAAAAAAAAAAGCAGGAGAGGGAGGGTATGAGGAGCTATATCACTTATGCTTAGCACCAGAAGGCTGAATGTATGGCACACTTGGTCTCACCCGCTCCTGCCCTTGACAAACATTGTTGATCAATCAGGTCACGTTTCCCACCGAGCTGGGATGTAGCCTCAGAACCATTCTCGGTACAGCCCTCTGGGCAGCTGCCACCAATCTATCTGGTTGGCTTATGAGACTGATTTACTGAGTGCATTATTTATTCATTTATTCAACATTTATTAGACATCTAAACTGGTCCAGGCATGTTAAAGGCATTCAGGAGTAAGACATGAAACTAACATTCTAATGAAAAGAAATCTTTTTATTGCTTTTTTTGGCCCTGCACATTTGCTTGGCATGCAGTAGGTGCTCAATAAATTTCTTTCATCACATGGCATTGAATGGCTTGTGAAGAGCATTCTGGTATCAGCTGACACAGCTGCGAAGTGGAGTGTGGCTATGGTTCTCCCTCAAATAATGAGAACATTTGTTCCAACTCAGTTCACTTCCAGCTCAAGGTCTATTAAAAACAAACTCACCATCAAGGTTAGTTCTCAACTGGATACATTTCGAAGGGCAGGGGTAGACAGCCAAGAGAAGAATCATACATAGAAACTCATGTCATTCCTTAAATATGACCTCTGAATGTCTTTTAGATCTGCTGATTGGATTCTTGCTAGAACACAATATCAGACTCCATGCTCAAAGGAAATAAATTAAGCTGCACCACATGAGGACAAATGGTTGACATTGTGCTCTTGCTAGCATCTTGTGTGCAGCTGTGAACAGCTGTGTTACTGCCAGTTAAGCTGTGATAGCATCATTGGGGAGGGAGATAAAGGGCAATTCATTCACAAAGCGCTATTCAAAGCGTCTCACAGGTGTGTTCTGAGGATTGCTTTTCTGCTATCTCCTTTCGATCTAAAATTTATACCGAATTACGGTGATTGGGTAATATAATTCTGCCAGAATTATAGGTCTTCTCTCTCCAGGAATGGTGTTTAAGGTATACGTGCTGCAGCAGTATAAACAAAAACGAACCAGGAAAAGCATTCACTCTGTGACAAAGAGGATTCGCTCTGACTCTCTGGAGCAATTCTTTGACCATTTATTCATTCCCTTATGAATAAGCCTCAGTTTTCCCCCTCTGGTAGGGAAGGCACAAAACGTTCCAAAGTGAGTGACTCTATTAGAGAACAGCTTTATTTATCACCCTTATTGGAAATTTTACTCCTCGAAAAGCAGTCATCAGCTGTTCATCCTTTGACAACAAATGGTCAGCTCCTTTGGTGAACAAGGACAGGATCAGATGCTAACTGCCAGTGAAGGGGACAAGAGGAAGTGAGAAAAGGGCATCCTATAAAAAGAGATTGGAATGGCACTTGGATGTTTGTTTTAAACAGACTTCAATTTGCTGCTTGATGGGAAAATTGTGTGTATGGGATGCCCTCTTGAGAAATGGAGTCAGAAGACAAAGCAGTGAAATTAAAATGGAATAGAAATCCTAGGTCAGTGTTCCTAAATGCTGGCCCAGTACACGGGCCACTACCTTGGAACCGACTAGTAAACTTGTTCAAGCTGCAGCTTCCCTGGTTTCACTACTGGCTGCAGAATCTCTGGGAGGAGTGCCTGAGATGGATGAGTCTAGAGCACACAGCTGGATTTGGGAATTACTGGTAGATCCCGGCTAAAGAAGCAAATAAACAAAAGCAAAGTACACGCGATACTTAACAGGGAAAACTGCAAATAGAACCAGAAAAATGAGATACAGGCCTACCCCTCCGTCTAAAGCCATGCCAATAAGTAATATTTGGTAATCAATAAATAGTAATTCATTAAGACTTATATGTATCCAGTGCTGATCCAAATGCTTTTTTTTTTCCTTCCATATTTTCATCTTTAAATTATAAGGAACTTTCTAAGTTAGATAGGATCCACGAAGCCCCTTTTACATATGAGACACAAGCATTTTAAGACACTTACCTGATAAGGTGTCTGAGCCAGACTTCAAACTCAGGTAGTTTGGCTCCAGAGCCTGTACTCTAAACCTTGACCTGACACCGTCCCTCCTGTGCAATGCAGGCCCTGGGGGACAAAACAGTTAATAAAGCAGTGCCTTCCCCCAGGAGCTCACAGAAATTTATAATGTAAGGCAGCACGTGCAATAGGTAAAGTGCACAGAGAAACTCCGAGGTCCTTGCAGGATGACAGAGGAAGCCTGACCCAGTATGGGGAGCAGGCTCTCTGCGGGTGGTGACACCTGACCTGAAATCTTCAAGGATGAGGAAGAATGAGCCACAGAAAGACCTGAAGGAGGGAAGAGAGTTTCAGGAGGAGGAGACAGCGTGTGCAAAGCCTCAGAGAAAAGATAGAGTAGTTTTAGGCTTCTCTCAGGGTGCTGTTAACAGAAGGGTGAATGCATACAAGGTGGAAAGAATGATAACTATCTACTCAATTATTAAAAATAACTATTAATGATTATTATTTAATTGGGACTAATATTAATAATTATCACAATAGTTTTTAATAACTGACATGAATGGTAATTATGATGTTCCATAATCTACTGCGGGGTAGTAAATTATCCCAAAACTCAGTGGCTTGAAACAACAACCCCTCCGTTGTGCTCGTGGAATCTCTGAGTCAGGAACTCAGACAGGGCATAGCTGGGATGGCTTGAGTCCGCTTGCTAATGTGTGTGGCCTCTGCTGGAGGGAACCTGAACATCTGGAGCAACAATCATCTGGGACTGCAGGCTCCATTTCCAAGAGGGATGGTCTACCAGCTTGGTGGAGATGGTGGGGAGGCTGCATTTCAATGGGACTGTTGGCCAGTGTACCTCAGCATACTGGCCTCAGGGAGGTGGGACTTCTTCCAAGGTGGGTCAGGGTTCCAGTGAACAAGGTGGAGGCTAATGTCTTTTTGAGCCAGCTTTGGCAGTTCCTCCACCGTACTCTATGGGTTAAAGCAGTGACAAGCACATCCAGATTCAAGAAGAGGGGACGACATAACTCCACCTTTGAGGAATGTCAAAGAATTTGGGGCCAAGTTTTAAAATCATCACCTATAGTTAATGTTTCCTGAGTGCTTCCTATGTGTCAGGCATTGTGCTAAATACTTTACCAAGGATGTCTCATTTCAAGTTCTTCACAATGGTATGAAATATGTGCTATTACTACCCTAGTTTACAGATAAGGGATCGCAGGCTCAGGGAGGATGTCTGACACGTCCAAGGTCACCAGGACGTGTCCACACTGGGAACTGAACCCAAATTTGTGGGATATAAAGGCTTAAACCTAAGCTGTATCACCTTGGTATTCATTTTTGTAACTTGGCCCCTACTGCCAACCCAATGTGTGCAGTAGGCTCATTCTAAGTGTATGTGGAAGGGAAGGTCTTAGTAGCTGCATAGCAAAAGGGACTCAAATAGGGACTTTTGGGAGCAGCACTGTGGTTGGCAGCTTCTACCCTCTCTTTTGCCCTTGTTAGAAGTGGAATCCTCAGGAACCAATGGCTGCTTGGATGTTGGCCTGGTATTTACATTTCTCATGTAATTACTATCACACTTATTTCCCTGGAGGCTTCATCTCCAGAAGCCTCATGCCTGGATCCTGAAATCAAGAAAAAGGGGGACAAATACTCTTTGGAAAATGCTTCTGAATCTAAGCTTTCTCAGATTCAGGAAGAATATCACAAATTGGGAACATTCATTCCCAGGAATATGGACAAATATCTTTTGTTTTTATGAACCCACTCATCCAACAAATATACACTGAACACCTACTATGTGCCAGACACGATGCTAGGTTATAAAGAAGCTGTGGTAAACAAGGCAGAGATGGTCTCCTCCCACCCAGAGCTTGTTGTCTAGTGAGGGAGACACAGAGAAACTAAGTAGGTAATTCTACAAATACGTAATTGCTAATTCTTAAAAGTGCTTTGAAGGAAATTAATAAGGTGATAAGATAAAAGTAAGACATCAGAGTAAGGTAGGACACCTACTTTATGTGTCTGCTGGTTGGGTTAGTTCTCTCTAAACCAAACCCAAAGAAAGAGAGGCTGGGATACTGTTTATTTTTATTCTGACTATTCTTGGGTCCTCACCTCCTTTCTATTGAGTTCAGACCCTGTTCTAAAGGGAATGAAGCTAAAAGACTTAGAATGTTGACGGAAGAAAAATCTGACTCCAATATCAAGTTTGTACACACAGACTCTTAACAGGCACATGTAAAACCTGAGAATTAAGGGGTGACCTTATTCCCAGCAGCATAGAAATCTGAATCCAGGCCCAGTTGTCAGCCTCAAAATGTCCAGTGATTAGTGTGCCCACCAAGCCCCTTGGGTCCCCATGCAAACAAGAGTCATGGTGGGCCATTCTCACTGTCTTCCAGAGGTACCTTCAAACAGCAGAAGTGGGCTATGCCTTCAGGCTAAAAGCCACGGAAAGACATTTTACTTTTTAAGATTAAACCATATTCGTCAGCACTGGGGTACTTATATTTTAGGTAACCTAATCTTGGTGGTGGGTGGGGGAGGGAATTTTGCTAATAATCATCCCTTAATTTTGTTTTTTAAATTTAGATATTCCTTGATCTGGTGAAAGGAGTCGCTAATGTTTGAGCTCCCAATGTCTGTGGCAGTTGCAAGAAGGGATGTGGGGATTCAGCCAGATTAGAGAATTCATGTTGATGCATTTTAATATTTTGTGGACTATCTAAACATATTATTATTTGAGATCATTCTTTGGAAATTGCTTCATTCGTGTGTATGTGTATATGTATGTACATATAATATACATGCAAATATTTAACAGTATAATTACCATTTATATATGGATTTATTATTTAATTATAAAATAGCAGCTAACATTCTATTGTACACTTACTTAGCTCACTTAATTCTTACAGCAACCCTATAAAATTTTTTACATATGATATTCTAGAGGTGAAGAAATAGTACAGTAAGACCTACATTGTCCAATAGAATAGCCAATAGGTATATGTAACGATTTATATTAAATTACTTAAAATTAAATGAACACTCACTCTCAATCACACTAGACACATTTCAAGTGTTTAAGAGAATATTTCCATCATTGTGGAAAGTTCTGTTGAAAAGCTCTGGAGACTCGAGGCCAGTTTCTTGACTTTAGTGGTACTGACATTTGGGTCCGAGTAATTGTTTGCTGCAGGGACTGTCCTGTACATTGCAGGATGTTTAGCAGCCACTACTCACTAGTCACCAGAAGTACCCTCCCCCAATTGTACGAGCCAGTAACGTCCTCAGATAGTATCAAATGCGCCTTGGGAAGGGGGAGTATATTCATCTCTGGTTGAGAAACACTGCCTAGACTAAGCTTAGAGGTTGCAGGCTCGGTGTGAACTTAGGTAAATTGCTTTCAATTCTTTGAACTTAATTTTCCTCATTGGTAAAAAATTTTAAAAAAGGAACAGTGAGGGTTAAATACTAAAGGTAAAACATCTGGTAGAATAAAAGCACATTAAATGGTTTTTAGGACTGTAATGCTGTGACTGCTAAATTAACTGAGGGATATTTAGATTACCTGATGTGGCATCTGGAAACCTGGAAACCAAGATATCTGCTTGCTCTTCCAATACTCTATCCATGAACTTGGGCTTCCGTGTTTAGATAACTGCAGGGTCCAAGACAATGACAGATTTGATCGATTTGTTTAGATAACAAAGCCTTCGGATTTGAAAACTCTTTAAAAAAAACTAAGAAAACTCTAACTAAAACCAGAAAACCATCTTTCAATCTCATTGCCTGAATCTTTTCAGGATGCCCTTGAGAGTGTGTGGAACAACAAGGCAATAAGTTAACGAGGAAGGTTTTAAAATTTCTCTATAAAAACTGAATCAGACATTTAGATCAATTATCATGATGATGATTAAAACACAATAATGGATAACTGTCAGTGAAGTAACTGAAATTTCAACCTCAAATGTATAAGAAGGCACATTTAGACAACTCGCCCTATCAATGTATCAGATTTAGACTACCATGTTAGTAGAGTGGAATGATGATTAAATGAGTATTTTGGAAGTTTGTGCCTATCCTTGACTTGAAAAAAACAAATATAAGTGTTTTACAGGGGAGACCATTATCAACTTATTTTAATCCTTGAGATTTTCCATGGCTTGTATGATTAAGGTGAATATAACTTTCTGAATACAACATTGTCATTAGATTGGGCAATATGAACAAATATTTAACCATTTTTGACCATTTTAAGGGAAATTCCATAAGATTTCAAACTAATGCATTGAAGAGAGGACTACAAATAATATAGTTCATTTCTTCAATGTGTGTTTGTTCCAATAATTGATACCTGATAGGTCATCTCTCTACTAGAAATTGAGTTCAGATTCACTGTTCACATAATAACCAGGCCATTCAGCCTGCATTTACAAAGTATCAGGCCCGAGGTTAAGAATTAAGCATTACTTCATTAATTTCATTTAAACTTCACAACAGTATGAAGAGGGCTTAATTTCTTTCCATTTTGAAGATGAGAAAACTGAATCTGAGAAGGTTTGGATAACTTGCTACCAAGACGTACAGCCAGGTTTCAGACTCAGACCTGCAAAATTCCAAAGCTTTTGGTCACCTGCCATCCTCTAGCTGCAGGTCAATGGTGAAGGAGATGCTCGTTCTCACATATTGTAACTCATGTCCATAGCCAGCACTCCCCACAACATTAGTTCTGCTCCCTGCATGAACGACATGGGACATACTTGGTGTCATCTTTTATGGTCTCAGTACTTTTGTCATATTAATTCATTCAATCATATTATGAATGACACATCTTTTTACTTTTGCTACACAAAAGAGTTTCTTCTTAAAATGAGCCAATCTGCCAAAATCTCTGCAATATTTTTTTTCTTCCTGATTTTTTGTTGAGAGAAAAATTCTGACTGGCCATGTTATAAAATGAAGTAAGCTCTTAACGAATCAATCAAATCAGTTTAATACCACTAGGCTCAAGATAAGAAAGATATTAAAAATGTCTCAAAGAGAGAACTCACTTATTTGGAGTTACTGAAGGGAGAGATAATCCTGAATTAATGAAATGTCAATTAAATATGAGTTAAAAGAAGGAAAAGTCTTATTATCTTTTTGATATCTGGTGGATGAATGAATCAATCAAACTTAAGTATGAAAAATATAAAATGATATAAACTGGGCAAAAATAGAATGATGTGGAGTTCTCATTGGGCCTATTTTGATAAACATATGAGGGCTATTTGGTTTTTTTTGTTTATGTATTTATTTATTTATTTATTTATTTATTTATTAGTTTCAGGTGTACAAGACAAGGTAATACTTAGACGTTCATCATTTATATCCCTCACACTGTGAACCCCCCTCCCCCCATCCACTATCCCTCCGACCTCACACTGAACCATCATATTATATATATAAAATTATAGTTGGCATTCATTAATGTTTAGCTTCTGGTGTACAATGCCATGATCAGGTATCCACAGTATCCCTGAGGTGGTCTCCCAAATAGGACGCATGTCCATCGGATACCCAACAAAATCTTTACAACATTATTGAATACCTTCCCCAAATTAATTTTCAAAAAAACCCTGAGGCCATCTTGTGGTTACCAGCTGCTTCCAAATCCCTTCACCTTTCCCCTTATCCCCAACCCCCCCCCACACACCCATCTAACAACAAGGGCTATTTGAATATAGTTTTCCATTTACAGTACTTACAGGTCAAGATGCTACTACAGTTTTGGAAAAAAAATAGTTCTTATAAGCTGGTAAACATTTCTCTTGCAATCTTTTTATACTGTTACACACACATACACACACACACACACACACACACACACCAGGGGTGCCAAAAAAATGTATACAGGTGGACACTTTGGTCAATGTTGCTCAAGCAGTAGTTTGCCGTCATCAGAGGTGTCTGGACGCTGATGGTAACCATTTTGGGCACCTCTTGTAATTGCAGAACTCAAACATGATTTATATTCACCTTTCGTTATCAGTATTACTGAGTATTACAATTTTAATACAGTTTTCCTTTCTTAAAATGTATATACATTTTTTTGGCACCCTCCGTATATATATTCTGTACGATCTCTGTATATATTTCTGTACTTTATCTGTCTCTCTCTCTGTTCTCTCTCTATATATACACATATATAATCTGTAACATATATATGTTGCATTATATATATGTGTGTATACATATACATGTATATATGTGTGTATATATATATATATATACATATATATATATATATAAAATATCACAAAAAAGAATGAACTCCCCAGACTGTATCTAAATAATTTTAAATGTTGAATTGTTGAAAGTGAAATTCGTGTTCTTTTATATAGTCAAACTTGAAAAGACATAACTAAAACAGGACAACTGAATATCGTTACTTCTCTCTATGTGAACCAGTCGCTATTCCATCGAATTTATCACTCTTTTCATACCAATAACATGGAAAACTCTAATTTCCTGTGTTGTATCAATCTTTAGCTTGGTAAAGCATTTAGTCCTACCTTCAATGTCTATCTAGAAGACATAGCTATCTGATATAAAACAGGTGGACTAGCCAACCAAAGATAATGAATAATCTTAGAGGAAGAAAAAAACAGAAAAGAATGAATGTATGAGATATCTATTGCTCATAACAAATTATCCCAAAGCTTAGGGGCCTAAAACAACGGATGTGTATTACCTCACATTTTCTGTAGGTCAGGAATCTGGAAGCAATTTAGCTGGGTGATTCTGGCTCAGGGTCTCTCATAAGGCTGCAATCAAGGCATCAGCCAGGGACAGTAACCTAAGGTATGACTGAGGCAGAAGGACAGAAGTGGGGCTGAGGGGGATTGAAATGAATCCAAGATGGAAACTAGTCTTTTTATAACCTAATTTTGGAAGTAACATCCATCACTCTACCAAACTTTGTGTGTTAGAAGTCAGTCAGTAAGTCTAGTCCACATGCAAGAAGAAGGAATTACACAGGGGCATGGATACCATGACGGCCATCTATGAAGTTGCCCACCACAGTTTTTTTCTGTGCTGATGTCTATCTATTAATACCTTCTGAAGACTCCCTAGAGGTTGTCATTTCTGTAAAGCATGTCCTGGTGACATGAGAAAGGGAAATAAAACAAGGAGTAAAAGTAACTAAACCATGTTTTGGTGCTCGGTTTTATCCCCCTATGAAAAGTTCCCCTAACCCAATTAAAGAAAAAGATTCTCTTCACAAATACGGTAACTGTTCACCCAGAATTTACAGCCCAGATATGCACACGTATTGGTCATTTCCACGGCACTGGAAATTGGTCATTTCCACTGAGAGGAGTCAGCGCCCCCTCATAGCATCTGTAAAGAAGCCATATGATCCTTGGGGCATAAAACATACATTATCAAGGGGGGCAGAGTCACCCACAAAGGGGCAAAGGATGGTTCTTGAGGGGCAAAAAGCTCTCACTCCTTTTATGTGTAAAAGTACATAGATATATTTAGTATCTATATTTAGTGTACTAAATATAGATTTATATATAGTATATAAACAGATATACGCTATATCTGTGGTTTAAAAAATGTACAGGGGTGTGATTAGGGAAAAAAAAAATCCTTCAAAACTCTTCTGGGAGAGTGATGATGAGAAAAACTTGACGTGGCATAAACCAGTAAAGAGAATTCTGGGGCAAGGAAGGCTTCATGGAGGGAAGGGCTTTGGTGCAGAGCCAGCTGGGAGTGGACAGGAATGTGGCAGAAATTTGGAATTTGGTTGAAATTTGTAATTTGGCAGAGCGTCAGTGGACTTTCTCGCAGGCACAGACTGAGGTTTGGTTTTACTCCTTGATCTGATTTTACCTAATTTCTACCTTCCAGGGATTCCTCCCAGTTTGTGACTCACTGAGAGCTCCTTTCTGGTTTTCTGGCACACAGCTATGTACACATTCATTTTAAACATGTTTTCTAACATTTCTGAGAGATTTGGTATTGGTGGGGAAGGTTGTAGCAAGTGTTTAGTTTACCAGCTAGAAACAGAAAGTGTTGATCATCCACTGAGAAACGATTAACTCTATTTTCCCAGTCCTTTCTCCTTCTTCCCACTCCCTTTATTGGATAGAAGTGAAGTCTGTGAGTTGAAGTAAGGAAGAAAGAAAGACTAGAAAATAGTCAGGAGGGTGTGGAATAGAGGAAGGAGTATGGAGTGGCAAGAGAACCCCGGCACTATCAGCCATCATATGAGGGTCCGGTCCTGATGCTTCTGGTGATTTCAGTTTTCTCATTTTTAAAATGAAGGATTTGTTAAAATAATGCTTAGAGTTGGCTCTACCTTTAACAATATATGATCCCATGAAATACCATCTCCATTTTCACAATAATATCTTAAAGTATAGCTATTAGTTGTATGAGGTCTGACAATTAAGTTTGCGAACTCGGTGCAACGACGTTGCTAACCTTTTTTGGTATCAGAGGGATTATTCAGTATGAATTTGTACCAACTGGACAACAGTTAACCAAGTTTACTATTTGGGAGTGCTAAAAAGGCTCCGTGAAAAAGTTAGACCTCCTGAACTTTTCACCACAATTCATGGCTGTTGCGTCACAACAATGCACCAGCTCACACGGCACTATCTGTGAGGGAGTTTTTAGCCAGTAAACAAATAACTGTATTGGAACACCCTCCCTACCCCCCCTGATATGGCCCCAATGACTTCTTTTTTTTACCTAAAGATAAAGGAAATATTGAAAGGAAGACATTTTGATGACATTCAGGACATCAAGGGTAATATGACGACAGCTCTGATGGCCATTCCAGAAAAAGAATTCCAAAATTGCTTTGAAGGGTAGACTAGGCACTAGGCACTGGCATCAGTGCATAGCTTCCCAAGGGGAGTACTTCAAAGGTGACTGTAGTGATATTCAGCAGTGAGGTATGTAGCTCTTTTTCTAGGGTGAGTTCGCCAACTTAATTGTCTGACCTTCGTATATCTACAGGTTAAGGTTTTGATTCTACTGTTGCTATTCAGATACTCAATAAACTTGAGTTAAGCTGTTAATCTATAACTGTCACCTTCATGTGAACTGCACATTAATACAATACAGGGGAAAATATACTCCAGCTCTGAGGAGTCTTTATAGATTTAATATGGCAGCCAGGGTTCAAGTCCTGTGGGCTCTCCAGGATTTGGAAGACTCTGAAGACATATTTAGCTCAAATTACAATCTTACCTATTACACTGAACCGTATGAAATTCTCATTTTGTAGGTTAAAATGGTTGAATATTGGCAAATATTTATAGTTCAACCTAGATTTTAACCAGATCAGTCTCCTTTAATGAGAAGCAAACATTTTTATTAAATAAACATTTTGTCTATTTTGTGACACGTTAGATACTTGTCACTGAGTTTTTTTACCATATTTTTTTCCCCATTTTTTCTCATTTTTACCATCATTTGAACACTAGGTATAATTGAATTTGAAAGTAAAAACAAAAAGATAGGTGCCTATTTATAATGAATTGGCTTGAAAAACAAAAACAAAGTTATTTTTCTGGTCCTAAGGAAAGGTTGTTCACTAATAGATGTGGTCAACCTGCTCACAGTTTTATAAGACTCTGATTTATCTGTGCCATTTTGTTTCCCCTGTAGAGCTTGCAACAATTTGTAGTGGAACTGACCCAAGAAAATAAGAATTCGAGCGTAGTGCTCGTAAGGAAAAAGGCATGGAGGCAGGAGTAGAAAGATTGATGGTGCATTGGCTTATTCCATTTTAGCCTGCTTTTGCTCAGTCTACTCTGGGATTCTGAGAATAAAATCTAGATCCAATTTCTAAGTTAGAAAATGAGTAAACTAGATATGTAGGCTGAGGCTGAGGGTTGAAGGGAGAGGGTTGGAGGGAGAGATGGAAAAAGGAGAACGTGTTAGGAAAATTAGAAGGAGATAGAGAAGAATGAGAAGAATTAGGAATATTAGTAGAATTTAGAGAAGAGGAATTACAAGGGGAAGAGAATTGAGGAGAAAGAGGAAGAAGAGAATTGAAGAGAGTTGGAGAAGGAGAGGGGGACTCTTGGTTTTCAATCCATGATCCTGAAATTGATTGGTCACCGTAAGAAAAGAGAAGTGAATATTACTTGTTTTTCAATCATGATTTCATTCCTACCTCTTTCTAAAAGACCTCAATGTGACTAGGAGAGCAAAGGAGTCAGAACATTATAGAGCTGCTTCGAGAGAGAGAACTTACAGCTTTTAAAGAAACTTCTACTTCTTGTTCTGCTCCCAGTGTCATACAATAGCCCAGTAAAACTGAGTTAGAAAATAAATAGTTAAAGAAAAACAGTGGCAAGCACTCTCTGGATCCCCCTCTCATCCTTCACAACTTAACCAATTCCTTTTGGTATGTATGTGTTTCTGCGAACTACCTTTCTGGTAGTTGACATGGATATGCTGTATTCTGGAAACAGACTGGAAATGTTGTTTGACATGTGGATTAGGCTGTGTGGTCTGTCATATAGAGCACAAAACACTGCCACCTGTAGAAAATGAACCCCTGAGTAGCTACGTCTCCTGGCATACACAGAACTGTCTCATTTCTGAGCAAAAACACAGCAGAAAAGGAGGACTTACATGCTACTTTTCAGGCCTTTTCCTAAATTATATGTCACTGTGCTCAACAATTCCTAGGACAACACAATCAACTATCTTGACCAAGCAAATAAACAAATCAAAGAAATAAAGAAATAATCCCTCTGTATTCCTTCTCAAGGTCTTCCTCCTAGAACTTTCTTCTCTCCGGAAGCAAACTCTAAGGCCGAAGATAAGGATGTTATTTGTACACACCCTGGTTCATTGGCCACATATATTTTCATGCTGCCAAAAATGTGGGGGAAAAAAGCATGCAGACTTTAGCTTCCCCAGAACTGAATTCAACTGGATGCCCAACTTCTAGTGGGGCTTGTCAAATTTCCACAGTTCCACTATTCCGTAGTTAGAGCAAAGAGACAGCTGTAAAAAAACATCTTCTCGCCAAAACGTGATTTGGGAAAGGTCATTTCATTACATGATTTATTTATGTTGTTTCTCCATGGTACACAGCGTTCTGATGTGTACGCAGAGCCAAGAGGAGGAGAAATATTGAAAGAAATCCTTAAGGCTGAGCAGTCACAGGAATCATATAGTCCAAGGAGGTGTTTGGTATAAATTTGTTAACTAAAACAGACTTCAATTCAATTAGGCTTTTCTGCATCAATCAAATTAAAAAGAAAGTTCTATCATGATAAGACCGATCTTCCCTATCCTCTGAAGTATCATCACTAAGAAACAGGATTACAAGTAGATCTTCGTCACCAAGAACAATCAAGATATCCTTCCCCTTTTAGAAAAAAAAACACACAAAAGTCAGCTTAATCAAATTCTAATGGTTTATCTTCTTTACACATTGTGTTGTCATTTTGAAGGACTTAAATTTTTTTTTCCAGATTTCTTTTCCTGAAGAGATATTCTAAACAGACCTACGGGATTTAATACAGAAAGTTGAATATGTTTTTAAACAGAAACAGATGGGTGGTTTGTTTATCTTCACTTGGCTCTATCATTGTGTCCTAAACACATGGCTGGGATTTTTAATACCAAGTTTAGAAGGGTGACAAGTAGGCTTTACTGGATAAATACGTCTTTGACCATATATTTTATTTACCCTCCCCCGAAGTGAAGTGCAAGCTAACTGTTTCTGGGTTTTGTTTTTTTTTGTTTTTTGTTTAATCATGTCTCTTCTTTGTTTATTGCCAGCATGTCTCAGACATTGGGGTCAGGTGTTTGAAAATGAGAACCAAATCGAGTTTTTACTTGCCTTCAGCGTGTAGCTAGTGTTGTGACTTTCTTAAGCCTCTTGTTTCACTTGCTGAAAAGTACTTTAAAGAAAAGAAGCCAAAAGAGCCAGATCGATTGAGAGTAAAGAATATGACTTGGCTAGCAATGGGTCCCCTCAACCCAACCAGTCCCAGGCATCTCTTTTTTTGTTTTTACAAATGTTTATGCAGCTTTCAGTATCCACTAGCCAACTGTAAGTTATTTGATAGTGCAGGCTTTATCACCATATCTTCAAAAGTGGCTCCCTGGGGAATGCATGCGGTGAGGATCGTGTTCTCTGATAATGTCTGTGGATATGTTTGACTGATTTGCCTCTTAGATGATGAAGTCTGATGTCTCCATGGAATTTCATTTGAGAGAGATTTAAAAATTAAACATCACGAACGCTCAGGAAAACTGACTGGAAGCTCAGCTCCCAGTGACTTAAACACTTTCTCTGCACGTTTCCTGAAAGAAGCCATCACCTAAACAAGGAAAGGATTGTTTTCAATAGGAAAAAATATATATAACTTTAAATAGCAACACTGTGTGGAACAATTCCTTGAAATGTTGAATTTAAATGCTCCTCAAAAAACATGTTATCCTGGCAAGGCCACTTAGAGGACAAGGTTATTTCTCCATGGCATCTCTCTGCTTTCAGACACATTTATTAGATTTTCCAAAGAACACAAGGCCATTACAGAATTGATCTGCGTGAAATCCATTTTGCTCTTTTTTACTCTGTGTCAGAAAAGATAATCCCAAATCACAAAAAGTCCCATTCAAAATTAGGAAGACCATTTTAATAGCTGGGATAGAAATAAGAATGTAGGAGAAGCAAAAGTGCCCCCCCCCAAAAAAAATTACCTAAAACGTGATAAAAAGCAAAAAGATTACCGTAATCCCCTTCAAAGTCATCCTAGCTAGCCCACCTAAACAGATACAAAACAAATAACATAATAGACAATCTCAAAGACTAATGAGAAAATTATTCAGATTACTGAATGCACACTTTGTAAAACAAGTAAGAAAGTCGAAACTAGGGTCAGTACTAGGGGCTGTGAGTTAGCCATTTCATTAGTCAGACCACCTTTCATTGAACTCCTAGTGGTAATTCAAGAACTAGGTCACACTGGATTAAGTCCAAAGCCAGGAGGTCTCGTACGAATACCTTCCCTATGGTAGGTAGTGAAATTTCCAACCTATATTCTAAATATACTGTATCAATTAATTAGAATCAGTGCACTAGAGGAGTCACTAACTACTGAACACATAAAAATAATAACACATCACATGAACTTAGCATTTCTTACAAGTCTCCGTACCCCAAGCTTGGAGGAGAGATATTAGTCCCCTCACTTTGCAAACTAGAATATAGATGCCTGAGATGCCAAACAACTCCTTGGTCTGTAACATTCAGAGCTGGGAATGGAATTTAAGACTTGTGAGTTGTGAGCAAGTTTATGTGGTTAAACACAGCCAGATTTTAATTATGGTTTTAGTTATGCTTACTATACTTACTAGTTGTGTAACCTCAAGTAAGTCGCTTAAATTTTCTGAGCCTCAGTTACTTCGTCTTAATTAAGGAGAAAACTACTACTAACTCGATGTTGTGAACGTTAAAAGAGATAGTCGCTTAAAATACTTCGCATACTGGCTGGCTCATATTAAGGACTCAATAAACCTTAGTTGTATAGAAAAAAAAAAAAAAGAGATGATAACACCAAGTTGATTTCAAAAGCTTCCCCCAGCCTGTTCAAGGGGATATACACACACGACTGAACGTTCAACTCAGCCTTCATTCTCCAATAAGGTAAATTAGGATGAAAATTCAAGTGGGAAATGGTGAGTTTTAGGCATGGTATACTATATGATATCAAAAGAAATAGATGATTCATCATGTTTACTGTGATTAATAAGGTAGGAAGGTGAACATACACTTCAGAAAGAACAACAACAATGAGATAATAAACCCATTCCTGGTTAGCCTTCGGTTAACTTTAAAAATCAATGGACATTCTGGCTTATCTATGTGTCTATAAGTCTTTATATAGGCTAAAAATAATTAAAAGAGTGAAATGTCAAGACTATCTGAGAGCAATCAGGATTCCCGTTTTTAACTTCCCTTTTCTGGATCCTCTACTGATTGACAGCAAAGTTTACTTGACCTCCTGGTAAAGTTGTTTGTGGGAGCAAGAAAGATGGGAAGATGAAAGAACTCACGGAGTCACAGAAGTTGCCAGAGCTGGCTAGTGATTCCAAACTCAGAACCTTGTGCCTTGAGCTCCTTCAGAGACAGGATCCTGGCAAACTCAGAGCAGGATACCAGGCTATTAACAGCAGCCAAGTTTCAGTACAGAGCCAGCAACTGAAGAGGGGCATTGCAGGAGGCAGGAACCCCATCTATGGATTGTTAAACTCTTTGGGAATCGGCAGTGAGGTGCTTTTAATTTAAGAGCAGTAAAAATGGCTCGATACAGCAGGAAATATACAAGCAGTACATTTCTCTAAGACATAATCAACTATCTGGGCCCCTCTGAGACCACCGGAGGCTTCTCTCTCTTCCACTCTCTTTTTAAAAAAAATCTCAGTAATTTCATAAATAGGTCTTCCAAAGGAAATCAATAAAAATCCCTCTTGCATCCTCTTACCATAAAGACAACATATTTCCTTTTTGTTCTTTCTTTTTAAGCTTACGTGAGTCTATTTCCTTTGTGAGAGATCTCTTTGGGAACTTCGTTGATAACCAGTCACAACCTAGTGACCTGTTTGCCCTAGACTTTCCTTACCAGAAGACTTTCCCCACCATCAAGAATAGTGAAGTTCAACAGTTAAGAACATTTCATTCTGGGTTGTCTGTGATGGAGAAAAGGGATGAGAAGCATTTTCAAGGGCTTTTCTCGTGACATTTACTGCTCAGCTCCGCGGGAGACCACGTCAGCTTCCTCAGTCCAAGCTGCATGTACGTTCGTCGTGATGCAGTTCCTCGGGGACTGCGTCCTTAGTCCTCAAAGGGGCCATCAGACTGATGTGAGAGCTGGACAGGAGCCAGCAGTGGGCAATAGTCTATAAACAGATTGTTCCCTCCTGCTCTTCACAGCAAAGAAAGAAAAAGATTGACGGAGGGACGCGTAGAAGAGACAAAGGTGGTTATGAAAAATGTCCCAAACTCAGAGATAAAGTAAAAAGATTATTGTAAGCTCTTTAAAAGTCTTATTAACTGTTCTAATTAGCCCAGCGAAGAGTCATTTGATTCTGTAGGGCTACTGTCCAATCTAGTAGCCACTAACCATACACGGCTCTTTAAAGTTACCACTGAATTAAAATTAAACAAAATTTAAAAGTCAGTTCCTCAGTCACTCTTTCTGCATTTCAAGTGTTCAATGGCTACATGAGGCTAGTGGGTACCATATTAGACAGCATAGATAAAGAATGTGTTCATCATTGCAGAAAGTTCTATTGGACAGCTATTCTAAGAGAAGGTAACTTTGCCTTGAAATTTACTATTCATTAGAACTCAGACTCTACAAATGTCAACTGGCAAAAGACTGAAAAATTGAAAATAGTTTTTGTTCCCTAGAGAAGCAAACAATTTTTGTCCAGAAGACAAGAAAACTCTACAGGTTATGGTTTTATTGCCCTAAGGAAAATTAATCAGTTTTGTACCAAATTTGCAATTTTATTCCAGCATTTTTAACAGGCCACATATATATCCTCCTTTGAATCAGCTTTGTCATCCTGTTGTGTCCCTTGTTACTGAGTTAGAGAAATCCTTGACATACGTACCCACTATATGTGAGAGCACATATTATACTTCTAACTTTTAAAGAATTACTCTCCAACAAAGGGATTGAACAGATGTACCCAATAAGAATCTGATTTAAGTAGGGACTAAATTAAGTATTGGGCAGGTTGCTCTTTGGGTAAAATTTATGTAAGTGCTACTCAGCTTTTTCAATGAAGCAGCAGTATAGCATAGAGATTAAGAGTCTAGACTTTGTATATGTGCTGCCGAAGCAAGCACAAGAGTCTAGACTTTGAAAAGGTCCATAGAGGCTATTGACAGGATCGTACACAAGAAGGAAGTAGAAACGAAATAAAGAAGTTAGGAAGATGGAAACCTTTTCCTTCTCACTTTGTATAATACTAAATGTTTTGATTTAAAAAAAAAATAATGAACACATAGAGCTACATAATTAAAACTGAAAGTTGCATATATAGGGAGGCAATTTAGTACTAAGTCAGCACACTACCACTTACTAGCTGTGTGACCTTGGGCAAGTCATCCACTTTCTCTGAGCCCCAGTTTCCTCATCTGTACAGTGGAAATCATAATAAGTAGATCATAGGGCTGGTGTGATGATTAAGTTAGATAATGTCTGGCACATAACAAGAACTTGATAAATATGAGCTGTTATTGTTATCACTCTTAGGAATGCAGGAGCATTCCATCCAATTACTCATTGAAAAAGCAACATTTAATGCTTCCCATCTGATCTTGAAAATTCATGTGAATTCTGCATTTTCATCCATGACTTATTTCATTTTAATTTGAAGGTAATTTCTTCTCACATTCTTTCAGTAAAGATGTTGGACATTTATCTTGACTTTGGCTATTCTTGTAAACTCAGTGCATCTTCAGGAATACACATACACCAGAAGGGAAATCATGGCATCTGTGATAGATGATAGGCCATGGGTCCAATTTTCCCTAAGACTAGTAGGAAAGGCCTTTAAACCTAATTTTAGTTGACTTTGAGGAATGAAGAGTGTCAGACAAAATATACACATACACAAACATGCACACCACTAATACCAATGCTACTATTACCCAGTCAATGCCCCAACACTACCCAAAAACCTACCAGAATTTGCAATGTGGATCATATTTTTGGGAAAGGAGAAAATGAAAGACGCTGTATGTGACATGGTCACACCAAACCCCTTCTACCACCTGCCCCAACCCTGTCCTAACTTCTTTCATGTTCTCTTACTTCTAGCAGAATGCATTCATTTGAAGCAATTTACCTTTTAAAGTAGAGAGAACCTCAGAGACAAGAAGCTCATAAGCAAACACATCAGCAACAACAAAAAACAATCTTAAGAGGGTCAAAACCCAAAGCATCTCCAGAGTCCTGAGTGCATGGAAATTCTTCCCCCTTCCCTAACCCCTAGGGGGCACAGAACCAGGTTCTGCTGCCCTGCCCATGGCAAGTGGTGGTGTGGGGATAGCATTATGTGTGCTTGTGGGTTCCTCAGGGAGAACTTAGGAGAGGAAACGAGATAGACAGATCAAGTCTTTTGACTCCATGGACAATTAATGGTAAAGATGTCTATAGCAAGTATTAAGTGAAGAAGAGTTTTTAGTAAAATAATCTCCTTGTCTTCATTGATCCAATGCCCTTAAAGGATCGTTTATTATTTTATTATTATTATTATTATTTGGTATTAATAAAAATAGTATTTAATATTATTACTTAAAGGATCACTTCCTTTGGTCTTTAAATAGTTTTTGGCTATAAGTGGTTTCTGTCTCCTGCAGCCTATTATTTTGAGAAATCTGTTCAGTCTCCACTTCCTGGGATTCTTCATGTACAGCGCTTAGCACAATGCATGGAAACATGCAAAGCACTCAGTGAGTGCTGGCTCCCATTGCTATTACCACTATTCCAACTCTGGGGTCATCATAAGGAAGCAAATTCCTAATGTGTCTTATTGAAGAAAAGCCGTTTTTTTATGTGGTTTATCAGGACCCTGGCAGTAAACAGGATGCACTAGCAGCCCCAAAGTTGCTTGTAATGATAGCGTGTTAATAAATGGAAGTGTGAGTGTGGGGAAAAACAGGTGGTGAGGCATCAGAGACTAGCAAACCCTAAGAAGCCATGACCATTGTTATAGACAGAAGGTTGTGTCCCCCAAAATTCATGTTAAAATTCTAACCCCCAGTGTGATGGTTTGGGGAGGAAGGGACCTTTGGCAGGTAATTAGGTCCTGAGAGTGGGGCCCTCAGAAGTGGGATTAGTGCCTTTCTAAGAGGAGACAGGAGAGCTTTCTTCTCTTTCTGCTCTTCAAGATGTGAGATACAATGAGAAGAGGGCTATCTGCAAACCAGGAAGAAGTGTTCCTTCACCAGACACCAGACCTGCCGGCACCTTGATCTTGGTCTTCCCAGCCTCCAGAACTGTGAGAAAATAAATTTATGTTGTTGAAACTACCCAGTCTATGGTCATATGTTACAGCAGCCTGAGCAGACCAAGACAACCATTCCTGGGCTGAAAAGATAAATGTTAACCTTAAGTCACTGCCAGAGGGGAGATGACAAAACAGTAAGGGAGGAGAGCAGAAATACCCTGACTTCTCTCTCTCCTTCTCTCTGATTTTCTTGTACCATTTTCTAGCTGAACCCAGCTTGAAGCTAGCTGGCTAAGGAGCCCCAGATGCAGCCTACACAGTCAGCTCCTGTGCTGCAGAGATGGGTAAACAATAATAACAATAATAACTCTGGGGGGAAGAGAGGCAGAGAACAACAAAGTTTTAAGAACCTGGAGTCAAATATATGGCCAATTTGCCTATTCACTATTATAGATGGTTGAAACTTACTCTCTTTGGGAGGCCCCGCTCTAGCCTTCTGTCTCTAGTTCTGGCAACTTCCTTCCCTTCCTTAGTAAATGCTGCCATTAAAACAACAACCTAAACAAGTCAGAGGATATTCAAAGACAACTTGTGCAACTTTGTTCCAAAGCTCCAGCTCTGTGAACAGTATTAAAGTCTGTTTCTCATATAAGGCAAATTAGTTAATTTCAAATGTGCTCTGTGAATATCAATGGACCACCCAAATATTTACTTATTTTAGGCCATCTTCACATTTGTTTTGAGAGAAGGAAGGGGTGGGCATTCATGCATATAAATTGTCTAAATTAAAAGCCATATTAAAACACCATTAATTATTCATTTAGCAAAGAAGATAATTTTACCTATCATAGAAAAATCCATAGGGTGACATTCTCTGCTACAAACCTGCCAAATAACATCCCCAATGCCCCTCTTATTCAGCCTCACTTCCTAGAAATAAGAAAAGACTATGGAAAGTAAAAACAACTGAATGTTTTATAGTCACATCATGTCTTAGAGCTTGGTATATGCGAATTCTCTTGGACAAGGAGGTCAGATCCAGAATTTCAGAGCTGAAGAACTGTACATGGAAATATCCCTTGCCTTTGGCCCTCTAATATAGGTCAAACTTTGGGGAAAAAATAAGTGTGGGTTCAGTGCCAGGTTTGGGATTTCAGAGCCTGGCAGAGGAGGACCTCCTGAGGAGGTGTCTAAAACCTGGCTGAGTTTCCAAGTCCAATTCCTCTCCCTGCCTTCCCCTCTCCCAGGACTTTCTGGAAGAAGAAAAATCATCACACAAACTCAACACACAGTTGTCCACCAAGAGAAAAGTCTATTGTTCTGTCAACCAGACTGCTTTAGATTTTCAATAGAAGACTGAAGGCATGTCCCAGGGACGCAAGGAAGAAGAGTATCCAAAGAATATGTTTTAATTTGCTAGAAAACAACTCCTTGTTTACTTAATCATAACAAAGCTAGGGATCTGAATCTTGTTACTCTATTGGTCAGAATAAAATTGGGCTTTCCACCGCTTTCAAATTGCTATGGTATCTTAGGAATGTTCTTAAAGGATTTTGGTTGTTCTAGTTTTCATGAATTTAAAAGTTTAATATGTAGCCTATTTTGAGAAGCTCTGTGTATGAACTTGGCATTGCTGAGAGCATAGGGTTATTAAAATTTTCAGAGTAGCAACTCTCTCCTAGAATCACCAAAGCAGCCTTGGGGAAGACCACTGACTGACTTAACAAAGATCTTTCCTGTTATTCAGTTACAAGGTAGAAAATCAGCCTTTAGAGGTCTATTTCTTTGGATCTTTCAACTGTCTTGCTTTCTAAGAGCCCCGCATTCAAATGCAAATATCACTAAGAAAGGATACTCTTGAAACTATTGGGATTCTGACAGTTTGGGGAAAGGTGGTGCAGGGAGGTAGCTTGAAAAGAGAGGGTTGAAAGCACTAAAACTACTTGCACCTACTTCGTAACTTTTTCTGAAGGTTTATCACTACACCAAAAATTTCTTTCAAAGGAAGAGAGGCTTAGGGTTTAGAAGATCCCACTTATTTAGCTATGTGGCCTTTGGCAAATCTCTTAAACTTTCTAAGCCTCAGTTTCACCATCAGTAAAATGGGGCAATAAGACTTAACTCTATTAAAGTTTTGTGAGGATTCCATGAGATCATTTATCTAAAATTACTAACATGGTGTTTAGAGCATAGTAGGTATTCAGTAATAGAATGCGATGATGACGATGATGATGATGATGATGACAATCCCATCTGCTTCCTACAACCAGATAAATAAGGAAGAACATTTCAATGTGAACAAAGTAGGGAAAAATAGGAAGAAGCAGATGGTCAGAACATTTCAAAGGCAGCTGGCTCTCTGTTTCACTCTTGCACTACTTCTGTCCCTTGCTGGGAATAAGGAAGCCTTATAAAGGAACAGTCCTTACTTTCTGTAGAGCTGATTGGACTCAGAGGAGAAGGGGAGATACAGGGAAACCATAAATAGATGCAGCTGCCTGATTCCTTAGGTCCGCCCCTGGGAGAATATTAGCTCCAAGGAAATTTTTGTTTGTTTGTTTTTGGCAGATTATGGTTTTTAAATTTCTTGTATTTGAACACTAACATTTCCTCTCTCCAATTAGTTGCTTTGTAACTTAATAAGGTGGCCCTGTAGATAACATTTTATGTGGCTACTGGGCTGCATGAAATTTAACTAGCCCGATATAAGCCTACTTCATTACATTGCCCCATGTACTGATGAGACAGTAATCAGGGAAGGTACTAGAAAACAAAACAGAACAAAAGTAGTGAATTTGGGGTCAAATCAAGGATTGTAGTCACAGTTTGATGTAATCCTAATTTGCTCAGCAACAGGGTTTGCAGTGGAAGCAAAAGGGTGTGGATAAGGGTTTAGTCCTCATGAAGAAGGCTCGAAAGCCATTCTATTTTTAAGTTATGGAAATTATTTCAACATAACATTTTCTTCGTACACTGACCTGATGGCTGGATTCTCTGATTGTATGTTTAGCATCTTAAAAAAGAAAACTCATTTCATTAAATAATGAGTGTACATAAAATCATCTAGGGAGAAAACAAGGAGAGAGGAAAAAGGGGTATAGAACTGACCAAACTGCCAACTCTGCAATTACCAGTGGGGCACTGGGGCTCCTAGACTTCCTGTCATTTTCATTTAGTCAAGTTCAGCTATAGGGACAATGCCCTCCATTCAAGCTCAATGCAGCACTTTGTCAATTGGGCCATAATGCAATACTTCAGGGCCACCATGTCTCAATGATTGTCTGAAAAGGCTTCTGGAGGCTTCTGATCCAGAATGTGAGACCGGGCCATGGGCAGCCTCATATCTGTTTCCTCATATCCATCCACCTGTGAATTATAATATTCACCTCTCAGGCTCCTCTCCACGCAAATCCAAATGAAGACACTCTTGGCTCCTCCTGTTCATTAAGCATTCCCACACATGTTAGAAAACCCTTTCGAGCCACCTAAGATTCCAATGTATATGGACCTCCAGGGATGCCAACTGCCACATCCATGTCCCCTAGAGACGGAAATTCCCTATACACTCTATGCACAAAGACCACCAACTTTACAACCAACAACCCTCACTTGGTCGGAAGTTATTAACGTTAATGCCACTCTCCATCCTTCCTCCCAATGAAGGTATGAAACCAAGTAAATGGCAACTATCTTCTTAGAAGAGGTTTGAAGTTGCTTACAAATAGGGAGACTATTTTACTCCTATCATCCCCAAATCATTATTAATAGCACCTCCTTTACACTTTCAGTGATAAAATACATAATCACTCTGTTTTTAGAAGAGTCACCACCATGGAGATTACTTGAGAACCATATTAATTTCCATATTAGTTTAAGTAAAGGTTTTATAACAAAGAGATCCCAAAATACAGTAGTTTAAAGAATACAGAGATTTCTTTCTGTCTCGTTTAACATTCCCGAGAAGAATTGTCTGGGTTGGCAAGGCCTCTTCTTCACAGGATCATTCAGGAACCAAATCTCCTCCCATACTGTTGTTTCACCATCTTTTAGGGGGCTGAATTTATCTACATATGTGAGTCTGGATTGTAGTTTGGGTTCCAGTTCATAGAAAAAGGAAGAGGGAGTAATGAAGGAGCGCATGCAAAAGATTGAAGGCTCAGTACCAAAGGTAGCACCCATCATTTCTGCTCCCATTTCCACTGGCAAGAACCTAGTTACACTGCCGTACCTAGGGTCTTAACCTCAGTTCATTTGAAAGCAAAGCCTGGGGCAAAAGCTTTTATGTTATTTTATTAGGGAGTGCATCAAGAAGCAGAAGTGAGAAGAAAATGGAATGAGCAAGGAAGGAGTGACCAGTTGTTCTTGTGGGACCACTTTTTGGCAGGCCATATGAACTAGAACAGAAGAATTTATTCATTGGTTTCTATTTTCTGTTGGTAAAAGGTTCAGAGGCATTAAATCCCCTGCAGTTTTAAATGCATCTTTTCTTACTTCATTCCATTCATCCATCCATCCATTCTTCCATCCATCCATCCATCCATCCATCCATCCATGAATACAGCTGTGTAACCACCACCATAAACATAAGAAATAGGCCATTTCAAAAAGTTCCTTTTTACCCATTTGTAGGCAACCTCTCCTCTCACGTCAGCCGCTAGCAACCACTGGTCTTTGTTCTGTCTCTGTGTTTTGCAGAATGTCACATGTAATTACACTGTATGTAGCTGTTTGATTGTGGCTTCTTTCATTTAAAATAATGTATTTGATATTCATCCACGTTGTGTCACATGTTAACTCATTCTTTTTCATTGTTGAACAGTATTCCATAGTACAAATGCAGCACAGTTTGATGATCCATTCATCCGGTGAAAGACATTTAGTTTTCCTCTAGTTTTGAATCCTTATGAATAAAGATGCTATAAATATTCATATACATGTTTTTGTATGAACAGATTCCATTTCTCTTGTAAAACCCACAATAATCTGTGTTAGATATTAATGTCCCTATAATACAGATGAAAAAACTGGGCCTTATGCAGGTTAAGTAACTGAAGCAGTGTCACACAGCTAGTTGAGTGGTGGACCATAGGTGTCTTAAGCTAATGGTCTTTGAGAAAAATACATAAACAAATAATTACATTACACATAAACAAACACATGTACAAGTTATGTCATAGAAAAATAAATGCCAATAAAATATAATGGAATCTGAGAAAAGTGTGCCTCATCCTTTCCCCAGATGATCACGGAAGTCTCTGAGGGGCCTAAAATTCTGTGTCTTAAAGAAAGAACAGGTGTTCTCTATGCAGGCAAGATGATACAAAGGCTGAAATGTCATGTATCACAGGGATAGCGACTTGGTCAGTTTTATCGTCTGCTGCCTCCCAGGCACCTAGAACAGTATCTTGCATATGGTAGACACTCAATAAATATTTCTTGAATGAATGAATGAATTTCAGGCAAAAGGGATAGCATATGTAAGGGCAAGGTACCTGGTTTGTGTTGAATATTCTTGCCTGGTACATCTCCTTCAGGTGCAAAAGACAGTTTCCCGCTACTTCTTGAGGAGGCCTTTGCAGAACTCTTGACGTGGTTTTTAAATTTCCATCTGTCTGGTGGCCACACCCTGCACCCTGAGCCCTGGGAGTAAGAGCCTTTATCTTTAATGAGCCCCTTTGACCTCTGTGAGCTGCCCCAATGTACGAGTACAAACAAAACAGAGATGTAAACCCTTGGAGGCAGGCTTATCTTCTAGTGTCCTGCCAACTCCTTGGATGTCATGGATTCTGTTCCTTGTTTCTAAGGCATCAGCTCAGATTCTGACCAAAGAAGGCTGAAGTGGCAGTTACCAGGAGAAGGAAAAGGGAAAGACAAGCTATTGTTTGAGACACTCACGAATGGGGAATTCAGACAGCTGCACAAGGTGTCAGGAAGGCCGGGGGAGGGGCTGCTGTCCTTTTTCTGTCCTTACTATAAAAGTATTACTTGTTATTACAGAAATGTTGAAAACATTATAAATCAAAAGAAGAGTCTAAAATTATCCTCATTCCAATATTGAAAGTGTAGCAGTTAACATATCGATATACTTTTATGTCTTCTACAGTCATACACAGACACTCATAACAAAATAATACCTGTAGCGTCTGTTCTTACTTCCTAGAATACCAGAAACATTTCGCATCATCATTAATTATTTGTCTACCCATTTGTTTTAAATAACTGCATGTTGCTTAAAATTTGATTTAACCAATTGTCAGGACACATTTTAATCTGATAGTTTTAATAGATAGTTTTATTGTTTTCACTAAAAAATACTGTCATGGTAGTGCTCAAGAGAATGGGCTTTAAGGTCTATTCAATAAATAGTGCTGAGAAAACACATGCAAAGAAATGAAACTGGACCATCTTCTTACGTTATACACAGGAATAAACTCAAAATGGATTAAAGACTTAAATGTAAGACCCAAAATCATAAAACTCCTAGAATAAAATATAAGAAGTAAACTGTCAGACATTACTCTTAGTAGTATTTTTTTTCCGATGTATCTCCTTGGGCAAGGGAAACACAAGAAAGAACAAACAAATGGGGCTACATCAAACTAAAACATTTTTGCACAGCAAAGGAAACCATTAATAAAACAAAAAGACATCTTCCTGAATCGGAGAAGATATTTGCTAATGATACATCTGATAAGGGGTTAATATCCAAAATTTATTTAAAAACTTACACAACTCAACACCGAAAAAACAAATAATCCAATTAAAATATGGACAGAGAACCTGAACAGACATTTCTCCAAACAGGACATACAGATGGCTAATAGACATCCGAAAAGATGCTCAACATCACTAATCATTAGGGAAATGCAAATAAAAACCACAATGAGATACCACCTCACACCTGTCAGAATGGCTATCATCAATAAATCAACAAACAATAAATGTTGGCGTGGATGTGGAGAAAAGGGAACTCTTGTGCACTGTTGGTGGGATTGCAAATTGGTACAGCCACTATGGAAATCAGTATGGAGGTTCCTCAAAAATTAATAACAGACCCCTGACTCAGCATTTCCACTCCTGGGTATTTATCCAAAGAAACCCAAAACACTAATTCAAAAAAAAATAAATATATGCACCCCTATGTTTACTGCAGTGCTATTCACAATAGCCAAGACGGAAACAACCAGAATGACCATCAATAGACAATTGGATTAAAAAAATTGTGGTACATTTATATAAAGGAGTATTACCCTGCCATAAAAAAGAATGAAATTCCATTTGCAACAACATCAATGGACCTAGAGGACATTATCTTAAATTAAATAAGTCAGACTGAGAAAGGCAAATAGCATATGATCTCACTTATGTGTGGAATGTAAAGAACAGGATAAATGAACAAACAGAACAGAAATAGACTCATAGATACAAAGAACAAACTGATGGTTGCCAGATGGGAGGGGTATTGGGGGATAGGGGAGAAGCTGAAGGGATTAGAAAGTACAAATTTGTAGTCACAAAATAGTCACGGGGATGTGAAATACAGAATGGGGAATGTAGTCAATAATATAAAAACTATGTATAGTGTCAGATGGGTACTAGACTTATTGGGGGGATGACTTCATAAATTATATAAATGCCTAACCACTGCAGTATACACTGAAACTAATGTAAAGTAATATTGAATGTCAACTCTAATTATATATATAATATATGTACATATATAATATATATGTAATATATGTAATATGTAATATATGTATATATGTAATATGTAATATACATAATATGTAATATATGTATATATATTATATATATAAAATATGGTCAATATATATATAAAATATGGTCAGGGATGTAAAGTACAGCACAGGGAATATAGTCAATGGTATCGTAACAGCATATAAGATGTCAGAGGGGTAGTAGACTTGGGAGAGTTATCACTTTGTGAGGTGTGCAAATGTCTAATTGTTATGTTGTTTTGCACACTCGAAACTAATAATAATAAAAAGATTGAATGGGCTTTAGTGTGGGTCTGAGTACTGTTTTCTGGCACTTTCTGGCTTCATAACCTTGGGCAAAGAACTTAATTATGTTGCCTTATCAGCAAAATGAGGATGAGAATGGTACCTATTGGCAAGAAGCCAACAAGTTGATGTAAGTGAAATACTTGCCATGGCACCCACCCACACAGGAAACCCTCCATACGCATTAGCTATAATTAGTATAAAAAATACAAATAGTACAGGAAAACGTAAGGTTTAAAAATCACCTGCAATCTTCGCACCCAAAGATAACTGAGGTTAACTGTGTCATACTACAGAGGTGCTCCTGTAACCAATATATCTCAGGCATCTGTTCCTGCCAATTACTATTGCACTGCAGTCTCTACCATCTTTTTTAATAACTGCAGAGCATTCCATCGATGCAAATATGCCAGAATATATTCCCGATGGAGAAGAAAGTAAAGTTAAGCCAAGCAGAATTCAAGCCCTGGCTAAAATGCCTGGCCAAATCCTCACTGTGCACATTTCATTAAGGCAGCTAAGAAGACTCTCACCACAACTCAACTCCACAGGGTCAGGATCTGAGAACTGTGTCCCAGTTTCCTAATCAGAACTGACCTTGATTGTTCCAGGACATCACCCTTCACCTGCATACTCTGCTATTGGCGCTGAGAATAATGAAAATGGGAAACAGTCGAATTCCCTGGGTTGCTCCTGCTGACTCAGCAAGCAGGGGACTACTGGAGAGTTCACAGCGGTTTGGCCACGCAGGCACTCAGGCTCCACTGAGATGTACAGCCTCCTGGGAGCCAGATCAGCGGCCAGCTTGTTTACTCTGTATCCCAGACCAAATGGCCGGAGAAACTGTAACCTCCTTCATTTTCCTCTGCTGCCTTAGAAAGGAACAGACAAGGAACAAGTTCCTTTGTTTTTTTGTTATTCTTTATTTCTCTCCTTTCTTCCTTCCCTTCTACTTTTTCCTTTTCATCCTTCTCTCCTCTCCCTTCTTTTTTTCTCTTCTCTCTCTTCCTCCCTCCTTCCCTCCCTCCCTCCCTCCCTCTCTCCCTCTCTCCTTTTCTTCCTTCCTTCTAATTTCCATAACAAAATACTTTTGGGGGAAAAATTTAACAGAGATAAATCCTTTATTTTTGGAGCCAGAAGGATTTTTTTCCCCCAAAGATTTGCAGCTGAAAGAACTGGTGAAATAAATGGGCCAAAGATCTCTGTCTTATTCCAGCAAAATGTCCGTGGAAAGTACTGAAAGGGCTGAACTTCATGGTGACCTTAGCAAATATATTTTTGGAAAAAGAATATTGGACTTTGGTTTCTATCCATGCCCATGCCTCTCTAGTTCTCTGTCCCAGCTCTGCCAATTGGAGAGTCCACTCCTGCAGTCAAGACAAAGGAGAAGTGAAGACAGGGATAGCTAAACCCACAGCTGTATGTCATCTGCCAGTCTGATAACTATCAGTTCTACATTGTCTCCCAAGTCACTGATTAATATATTGCATGAAATAAGGGCCTGTGGCCTGTAATTAGATCCCTTGTTTCAATCTCTATTTATTTATTAGGAAGGCAATATAGAGTGATTATTAAAAGCACAAATCCCGACTCTGCTATTTACACACTGTGTGTCTTCGAGGATGTAACAGTCTCTCCAAGCCTCTGGTTCTCTCCCCGTGAACATGGAAATTCCAATGGCACCCATCCGATAGGGTTCTGTGTGCAAAGGATTAGCACAGTACCTGCTCAGGCAGTGTGGAGCCATCGGTGGTCATTGGGAATAATTCAGTTAGCTGTGCACCCAACTCATCAGATTATCATCTAGCTTTTCACGAGGAAAAGCACACATCTGTTTATCAAATGCTCCTGCTGGAATGATGTCTGGAATATTCTATTGATCTATCAAAAATGAAGTCTTGAAAGAAGAAATAAAGTTAGGCCAGAAAGACTTGACTTCTGCAAGCTCTCAGTATCTCTAGCTGTGCTCTCTTCCTAAAGGCGCGTTAAGGGTATGTTTCATAATCGGGTCCCGAATGCTAGATCCATTGCCTTCTAGTTTTTAGAATCTACATTTTTCTCATTTTTAAAAACTGGAATAACATATTCCTGTCTCCAGTTCCCTGGCCTCGCTCCCAGGCTCTGATTTTTCTAAGATTGCCGACAGTGGTTTTGTAATCACATCTGCAAGTCCTTTCTATATGCTAGAGTTTAATCCAACTTGAACTCATTAAGTGTCTAGTTCCCCTTTTATTATCTCTTGTGCTATCTTGGGCTTTAATTTTCTCTTCAAAAACATGTTTCTTTTATGTGTGTATGTAAGACATGTTCATAGCTGAAAATTTCAAAAGCTTGGTTAAACAAAAGGATGAGGCCAGAAATCAATGGTAATCATAGCATTCAGAGATAATAATGGATATAACACCTTCTAGTGTGTTTCTATATAGAAATAGATACACATGCTGGTAAATAAGTAAAATATGAAGATTTCTCCATATAATTCCTTTTCTACAACCTTACTTTTACTGTTAGCATAGGGCTTCAGTGTAGCAATGTGAGATCATTTTTACTGAGCTCTTCAACCCAGTATGGGTTTTGGTTTTTCAACTATGTGCCGCATTGTCAATGTTATATACCTCCTTTGGTAAAAGGAGGAGGCGCTCAGTAAGTAGTTGCTGATTTCTAGCAGGCAGAGGCCAGGGTTTTTGTTAAACATCCTACAACGCACAGGACATTCCCCACAGCACAGTTATCCAGCCCCAAATGCCAGTTGTGCCAAGGTTGAGAAACCCTGGGTTGGGAGCACAACACTCAAAAACTTGTCAGTGACACATTTAAAAACAAAAACAAAAAAAAGGATTGGAATCTGATAAAAACAGTAACAGTTTTATCCATGTTAAATGGTTAAAAATGCAAAATATATCGCCCTGGAAAAGACCTGGTGTCTGCTTATGGAAGTGAGCATTGGAAGGGGTGCAGCTTGTGGGCATTTGTGAAGTGGTGGAAGCAGGGTTACCTGAAATGGGACGGAAAAGTGAGGCGCCAGATCTGAGTGGTGTGGCTCATCACACACGAGCTGAACTGAGGTGGATTGTCATGCAGGGTGTCAGGTGGGATCTCTGGTCCTACTCTCCACAAAAGAATGCAGGACATGGTGAGGCCAAAAAGGAACACCCAAGGAGCCATAGATAGGGGAGTCACACCACTATAGTCTCGCTGGTGGCTGGGTTGGAGACACAGGAAGCAGGAGCCACACAATCTGCAATCTGCCATCCGCTTTTCTGCCAACCGACCAACCCCACTTGCTAGCTGCAATCCGCGCTTGCTAGCTCAGCCACCATCTTCTTGCTAGCCCCATTTGCTGCTAGTGTAGCCATGGCAGTTATATTAGTAGCCAATGTCTCACTGGTTACAGCTAACGGCCAACTGGCCACAGCTGATGGCCATCCAATCACAGTTGATGGCCATTTCCTACCTGAGCCAGCACCTTTCCACGTGAGGCCGAGAGCCTGGAAACTGCACTCCTGGCTCTGTCCCCATATATATATATATATATATATATATATATATATATATATATATATATATATATATATATAGAGAGAGAGAGAGAGAGAGAGAGAGAGAGAGAGAGAGAGAGAGTGTGTGTGTGTGTGTGTGCGCGCGCGCGCGCGTTTTGTGCATTCCCACATGGCACAGTTCAGCTGCGTGCAGTTTTCTGCACTCATCTAGCATTTCTTGGGGATGAAATAGTTCATAAGCAAACTTGAAATTCAGTTATGCTCAGATTGTTCCCTAACATATCAATGGCATTGGAACAAACCCATGTTTTCAAAACATACCTTATAGCAGAACTGACTGTACCTATTTACTTGCACTAAGTTGACTGAACTAAAACTGGAAGTCACAGCAACAATGATTCTCAAAAATGTAACAGTCCTCGTTATCTAAAAGACTTTTATCCTATAAATACTACCAAACAGAAATGTTCCAGAGAAACAACTAGGGCCCTATTTAAATAAAACCCTTTCAGACACTGTTGTGGCACAAGATTTTTTCATGACCTGGCCAAGTGACCCATACTATTTCTGACAAACCGTATGTTATATCCTATACACTACTGAAATATTTAGGGGTGAAATTGTGTGATATATGGGATTGGCTCCAAAATAATCCGAGTGGGGGCAGTTGGTGGTGGGGCTAAAGGGAGACAGAATTGACCATAAAGAGAAGTAGGAGACAGGAACATGGGACTTGGTATAATCTCCCTCGTTTTGTATAATAACAAGAACAGTTAACTTAAAAAATGATGTATAAGTAGTGTATTTGCAATCAGGTTCATATAAATATTGATTTTTAAATCGCAATGCTGCTGTTTTTGAATGTAGGGTTCATGTGTAGCTATGTAGTGAAACATGTTAAAACGATAGGCTGTGCCAAAGCTATTTAAAGCATGCTTACAGTTTCCAAAGAACCGGCTCTTATACTAAGTAGAGTATGAAGATTAGTAAAATCGGGTGGCAAAGGGAGAAAATTAACACTCAGGGTGACTGACCAGGGCCAGCTACTCGGAGTGGCATTTCCCAAGCTAGGACAATAAGCAGCCCTAAGAGCAGAGGTGAGATTGCCAGCCAGGGGTCCATGTATATTTGACCTGAGAAGTTTTGTTTCTGCTCAAGTTTGTGAAAACTGAATTTTCTTCGTAATGGGGCGGGGGTGGGGGGAGAGCAAGATTTAAAGAAAAATAGTAGGGGTGTCTGTGATAATGAAAGCATATCAGAAAGATTTGCAGAAGTTCCTAAGCTAGTTTGAGATGCTCTTGAGAGTGTCTAATCAAAACTAGAAATACTCTCCCCTGAAAAATGCACATATAAATTCACAAAAACATTTGCATGTAATGTCCCAGACCCCTTAACCTACTTCCAGGGCACTGGGCTAGGAACCTGGGTTAGATAGAGCCTGCGCCAATTTCATTCTAGAAGCCAAGGGGTGGAGACAAGTTAAATATATCCGGTCACTGTAGTTGCCTCTCTTGATCTACTTCAGCTACCTGAAATGTTTCTTCTACTCTCCAAATTCTACACTATTCTTCAATGTCCCTCACTTTCAGGAAGCCTTTCTCAGCCAGTGCTGTCTACAGAAATTTCCTCTCTGAACTCACAGTAAGTAAGTTATCAGTGCTGCTGTTTTGGTCCTTAATCATGTACTTTCTTTGGATACTTGTCTCAGGATACGTGTGTGTGGTTTGTATAATTAGATTGCAAGCAACTTGAGAGCAACACCATCTATCACATTTCATGCTATATTCTCCCAGAACCAACCATGTAGAAAATGATCAAATAAACAGATTTGGTTTGAAGGTAGGTAGTCATAAAATACATATTGAATGAATGAATGAATGAATGAATGAATGAATGAAACTTTTCCTCCTTTTTTTACTGCTTCCCTTCATACTATCCGCTTAGCATGCTCTGCTCCTTCTGTCTGGAACACCCTTTCCCCAGGATGCCCAAGCAAACTCCAATTTGTGTTTTGAATCTCAGCTCAGAGTCTTCAGGGAAGTCTGCCCTCCTCTTTCTCTCTGTCTTGCTTCCTTCCTCCTGCCCAGTTCTATGGCACAGACTATGTAAGACGTCTGCCATTTACCTACACACAGCACACCAGATGGCAGTGATCCCCATGGGCCGTCTACCCACTGCTGCGGATCTGTGAGGCTGACTGGGTATGTGGCACAGGGAGGAACAGGTTTACTTATGCATTTACTTTAATGTGCATTTGTAATAATGTAACTGATACATCAGACCCATAATTTCACAGCGTGTATTGAATAGAATGAGGCTAAGTAAAAAGGAGAGACAGAAAGTAAGTTTAAAGAAAAGTAGTGAGTGAATGATAGCCCTTTGCTATGGTTTTATGGCAAAATTTGTGGAGGTGGGGTGTGTTCATTCAGTTTGTGTTTGGGAGCTTTAGACTGGCATGGAAAAGGTGGTGTGTTGTAACGTAGGTATGTTCACATCCATCTCCTTTCCTAGGAGGAAGTTCCAGGAGGGGAGGGATGGGGCCTGACCTACCGCCCAGGGGCGGGGCTAGGAATGACTGGCTTAATTGAAATGTACATGACTGAATTAAAAAATTGCCCCAGCATCAGCTTTGCCCTTCTCAAAGCACTATTTTGTCTGCTCCCTGGAGCAGAGGGAAAGCAGCAAGATGGGAAAGAAGACCACAGCAACTCTTCCCCCTAACACGTTCCCAAACAGTCCCAGGAGATCATTACTGGAGCCTGTCCTAATCGAATCCCACCTGATGCCTCGTTTGCTTAGGTTTTCTTCCCAGGTTTTCCAGGTAGCATGAAAACCTACTTAGGCATGAGCATACAGCTTCCTTTGCCTTTAACACAATTAACCAAAGACTCTCAGAGTTTCTTCACCATGAGGACTAGTTTTACCCAACCAGGCATTTGCTAACTCCAAGGAACAATGATTATTACCTAGCTAATCATGGGTTACTGAAAGAGAGGAAAAGCAATACCCGAAAATTGCACAAAGGGAAAACTTAGTCAACCAGCACCTGCCAAAAAAGAGGGTGGGGATGGAGGTTCTGCAGGGCTCTTCCCCAGGGAGGCTGCTGAAACTTCCAGATTCTGAAGGTCTTTGTGTAAGAGGTGAGGGGGTGTGGTGGACCTGGTGAGTTGTGGCTGGCTGGAGAACAAAGAAAGGAAAAGGGAAAGGCAAGAGTGCTTCCACGTTTCAAGGTAACATAGTTGAACGAATCGCAGACTGAATTGTCTCTAATCACTGATGATTCATTTTGAGAAAATCACAGTTTCCGCTTTAGGGATTTCCCAGGCTAAGAGGTCAGATAGCGCAGTTTGAGCCACAGGGTTTAAGAAACCAAGAAATGATAATACTGTTAAGGACTGTTAAACCTGTGTTCATAAAAATTCTTTTAAAAATCATTTATTTACAATGAAATTTGAATTCTTGTAAGACCATATACTATGGGATACCTGCTTTCATTTCTGAACTGTATCTTCCCACTTTGTTTGAATGGTCAGAGATCCACTTAGAAAAAAGTGATAACTTGAAATTATAATCCATTATGTTTGCTACTCCTCCAGGTATAATAAGGAGTAGCTCTTCCTCTTTAGGGGAAGTGATTAGGTATCTTTAGTAGAGAGATTTCACTGGAGCATCAATATAATTTCACTTCTATTTGACTGAAAATAACAGTTACTGTTTTTGAGTGCCTAGTGTATTATAGGCACTTAACAGGCATTATTTCCTTTATTTCTCACAAGAGCCCAACGAGATAGGTAATATTTTCTCATTTAACTATTAAGAAAACTAAGACCTAAGAAAACTAAGTGGTTGGTCCACAACTACCCATTTAATAAGTGGCAGAGGCAAGATGTAAACCTCAAGTTTTATCTGTTCCAAATTTTATATCTTTCCACCCCCCTTATTGCCTTTCTGGAAACTGTAGAAAAAGGTCTTAAGAAAAGCAAAAAGGAATGGGATTTAGCACAACAGTGAAGCAAAATATGATTTATCACAAATAGCCATAACATATGACCTATCACTTGCTATGAAAAAATTGCACAACCTCACTTCGTTCAGATGTGCCTGTCAGCCCCCATGACTCCCCATTCATGCCCCAGTCAGATACCCTCAAACCCCACTGACATCACAATATTTGTTTTGTTAATTGTTGGGAAGAGGGGGAGCAGTCATTTATGGAACATGAATCATTTAAAAACGATTTCATTCCTGGCATTTGCGAGCACCACAGCATTCAGCAATCATTCATTTTGGTGAGGATCTGATGTTCTCTAAAGGACAAATCATCGTGGCTGTGGGTGCTCTTTTGTCGTTTCCAATTCTAGGAGTGTCTTCTCTCATTATGAAATAATTGCGCAACCACATTCAGTATAGATGGAGAGGGAGAGGCAAAGAACTGACATCTCCAAAGGGAACAGAAGACTAGAGAGAGTAATGGGAAGGCCAGTCTTCCATGGCCAGAGTTCACGAATCTCTGCCAAACCAGACCTTGGAGCCATGATACACCATCTTACATATTCATGCCATTGTGTGGCTTTTCGTTTTTGAGTACTCGTTTCAATGTTTAATGATAATCTGTGGGGTATCATCTTCCCAGAAACAACCTCCCTATTCATGGACTATCTAAAATTGATTGCTCACTTTAGCAGTGATAAAAATAAAGTAAGAGGGCTTCACATTTCTTAATTACCAGAGAGGAGAATAACTTGTAGTTCCATGGGAGCCAAATTATGTCCTGACGATGTCTCCTCAGAATCCCAGTCGTGTTTGCCCTGATTGTCTTCTTGGGAGAGAGTTCTGCCTAGGAACTTGTAACCTTTAACTGTGTAAAGTGCTGCCACGCATGCACTTCCAGCTTCAGTCATCCTTGGGTCAAATATCGGGGTAATGACTGCCCTTTAGTGATGTTATCCAGACCTTACTCTTAAGCCTCTTATACTCTCTGCAGCATTCTTGTAAGCTGCTGGGGGAGGAAAAAACCCAAAAACTGGAGCTGAACAGACTTATAAAAAACGAGGAATTTGCCTCCTCCTTAAAGAGCCCATCGCCTCAGCATACTCTCCCTGGGAGGTTTTGCATTCTTTGGATCCCCCAACTCTCCAAGCATAATCCCGAGCCTATACCTTGGGTTTGAGATGAATTGAATTGAGTTGGGAAGGGCATATATTGTTGTCATTCTCATTTGCAGATGGTGAAACCAAGCCAATAGGTGAAAATCATATGTTTGCCTGGTGTTACAAACTTAATTAAACATAAATGGTCAGGCTGGCCCCAGATGACATTCAAGGCTTAAATAAGGAGTGTTTGTGTGGTCATCAGAGACACATTTTGGGAGGATAGAAAAAATTGTGATATGTACATACCTAATATGTAAGGAACAGGAAATGAAAGGAGATAGGGTAGCAAAACGGGCTGGGAAGGAGCTGTGGGAGGACCTCTTGGAGTTATGGGCTATTCATGGCCAAGGAAATTTTGCTGTAGGTAGTTGAATGTGAGCTTTTAAGAGTATGGGCTCATGATGTCACTAACTATGGGGAACACAGAGGAAAGATACTTAAGTTTCTCTTTGCCTCAGTTTCCTCATTTCTTTCTTTCTTTTCTTTCTTTTTCGTTTCATTATGAAAGAGAGTTATTATAAGGAATTGGCTCACTCAGTTATGGAGGTTGACAAGACTCAAGATCTTCAGGGTAATCTGCAGCCTGGAGACTCTTAAGCAGATATTATACTTCCTGGCTGAAAGCCGGGCAGGTTTAACACCAATGAAAATACAATGTTTCAGTTCAAGTCAAAACGTAGGGAAAAGCTGAAATCCCAGTTTGAAGGCATTTGGCAGGAGGAATTCTTACCTACTCAGGGAACTGTCAGCATTTTTGTTCTTTTCGGCCTTTAGTTAATGAATGAGGCCCACCTACAGTAGGGAGCCCAATCTGCTATGCTCAGCCTACCAACATTATAAAGGTTAGTCTCATCCAAAAACACCCTCAAAGACACACCCAGAATAATATTTGGCCAAATACCTGGGCATCTTGTGGCTCATTTCTTAAAAGTGCAAATAATATCATTTACCTCTCAAGTTTGGTAGCAATTAGGTAATACAGATCAGTTTTTCTCAACAGTGGTATTATTGACATTTTTGACGGGATGATTCTTTGTTGGAGGTGGGAGTGAGGCTGTCTTGTTCAGTGTAGGATGTTTAAAAGCACCCCTAGCCTCAAAGAGCTGTAGTACTATATTACCTACCCCCAGTCTTGACAATCAGAAATGTCTCCAGACATTCTCAAATGTCCCCTAGGAGGCAAAATTGCCCCTCAGTTAAGAACTATGGATCTAAATAAAGGCATTAGTGTAGTGGTAGGTGTATAGAAAGTACTTAAATCTTATATGATTGTTCACTCCCCTACCTGCTCTTTCTTCCTTTGGATGATGTCTTTTCTTTGACCCCTTCCAAATACCTCTATGTCTTCTCTTCCATCACTTGCATTTAAAACCACCTCTGACAAAGACATTTACGTTGGGCGTATTTTCATTTTAATCTGGGTACAGCGCCCTAAGCCAACGATCCCATCTCAGATGGGTTAAGTTTAGGTACCAGTGACCTGAATGTTTCCAAACATTTCAGGATGTTTCCTTTCTAACCTCTCAAAAGACATCTATGCAAGTAGTTATATGTGCTACTCATCTGTAAGATATGAATCAATGCTTCCTAAAGTGTGTTCTCTGGAATACCAGTTCTAAGTGGATGGGAATCAGTGTTACATAATGAAAGGGTCCTGTGGTTAAATGAACCCGAATTAAACAGATCTCTTAACTTCCCAAGCCTTCTCAGAGTCTTTAAGATACTACTATGCATAATGATTATTCATGAAGAGATATGGTTTGTAGCTATCCAGAAATTCATTTTTACATGGCACCAATTTTTGGAGTCCAGGAGTAAGTAAACTATAGCCTTGAGCCAAATGTGGTCTACCACCTATTTTTGTAAATAAAATTTTATTGGAACACAGCCATGGCCATTCATTTGCATATTGCTTCTGACTGCTTTCCTATTACAACGGTAATCTCAGTAGTGACAGGCCCTATAGCCTACAAAGCCTAACTTCTTCACTATCTGGCTTTTTAAAGAAACAGTTTGCTGACCCCTATTATAGGCTACATGGTCTGTGGAATATACACTGAGAAACACTGGTTTAGAGAACCTCAGTGTCAGAAAGGGTTTCAAAGGTCACCTAGCCCACATGTGGCAATGCGACTTCAGAATGACCTGGATCCTTCAGAATCACCTGCAGAACTTGTTAAAAATGCAGATTCCTGGGATCTTGTCTTGATCACTACACCAGAATGTCCAGGGGGAAGCCCCAGGAACTGGAGTTTAACCAAATCACCCACCAATTCTTATGCGCAGTTAAACTGAGTGCCCCTGATTTAATGTGACTGTCAGTCCAGTAACTGAATCTCTCAGGTATCCCTGACCTCTTTCATACCTCCAATGGTAAGGAACACACTACTTCCCAAACACTCCATTCTACTCTTAGTCTGGAAGAACTATCAGAAAGTTCTGTATGATGAACACAAATATGTCCTCTAGGAAATCTATCTATTGACTTTCACTTCCCTCCACTCCCACTTACTGCCGGCTATGGAGTTAATTTGAGCAGGAAGGCAGAGGGCAAAGTTACCCACAGAAATCTACATTTTTTTCTTTCCTAGATCTATTTATTCCTCAGGAAGCCTTCCCTGGATTCTCTAGGCAGAATTAAACACCTCCTGCCCCGTACTCTCAAAATGCATTGGAGGTACTTCTGTTTGTGCATGCTCCACATTTTTGTGATTTAGTGTTGTAGGAAGAGGTACATATTCCTGACAAAGTCAAATATACCTGAGACCCTATCCCAGCCATTCACTCCCTGTTTGTGGGCACTTGAGCAACTTAGTTTACCTTAGGCCTCCATTTCTTTAATCTGGAAAAAGGGTATGACAGAATGGCTATCGTCAATAAGACAAATAATAACATGTGTTGGAGAGGCTGTGGAGAAAAAGGAATCCTCATACACTGTTGGTGGGAACTTAAATTGGTGCAGCCACTATGGAAAACAGTATGGAGGTTCCTCAAAAAATTATGAATAGAATTACCATATGACCCAGCAATCCCTCTCCTAGATATCTACCCAAAAATCTGAAAACATTTACCCCTCTGTTTATTGTAGCATTATTCACCAATACATGGAAAAAAAATCAAAATGTTTTTTGATAGATGATTGGATAAAGAAGATGTGGTATATATGTATACAATGGAGTATTATTCACTCTGCTGTAAGAAGAGATGAAATAATGCCATTAACAAAATGAATGGATCTTGAGATTGTCATGCTGAGAGAAATAAGTCAGACAGAAAAATTCGAGAACCATATGACTTCACTCATATGTGGGATATAAAACTGAAAGCAACAAAGAACAAGACAAACAAAACTCATAGACACAGACAACAGTTCAGTGGTTACCAGAGGGTAAGTGGGGAGGTAGGACGGTAGAAGAGGATAAAGGGAGTCAAATATATTAAGATGAAAGGAGAACTGACTCTGGGTGGTGAACACACAATGTGATATATAGATGATGTATTATAGAATTGTACACTTGAAACCTATGTAATTTTACTAACTAATGTCACACCAATAAATTTAATAAAAAAATTAAAAATAAAAAGAAAGGTTAAAAACTCAATAAGAACTATAATTATTATTACTACTACCAATATTATTAATAGAGTTACCTCAGTGTATTCCAGTGTCTTGTTTGGAAAAGACATATTTGCTCATGGAGAATCTTGTCTCTCTTTTTTTGTTTGTTTGTTTTTTCCACTTCCTATCCTTAGATCTCTTGGGAAATACATAGCTCGAAATTTGGGACAAGGCTAATGGAGGCCCATGCAGATCAATCTTAGATTATACACATAGCAAATCCTGTGGCTACACTAAGCTGTGCAAGTTAACATTTCCCTCGGTGTCATAAACCAGACACCCCTCTCCCCACCAACTGTTTGTAGTATGTTAGGTGCAGATTTAATTAGACTCCTAAACAAGGAAATGACAGTACCCAAAGAAGATGGAAGAATGTCTTGTGTCCAAACCAAATAAAGCAGAAACCATAAATACCAGGGCTCTGAGACATCAACATTTATGCTCAGAAGGCTCTTTTTACTGCTAAGCCTGACTCTTTAATCCTTCAGAGGTTTACCATTGATTACCTCCCTGAGTTAAGGCTCCTGGCCAAACCTGAACACCTGGAGGTTTTATTACACCTGTTTCCAAACAGGTCAAATAAGTTGAATGTCCTACTCTCTACTCTATGAGTTGAACACTGTTCTAGGTCCTGGGGACAAAGATAGATACACACAATGTTTGTCCTTATGGAACTCATAGACCAGTTGGGGAGATAGATATCAATGAAAGAATCATATCCATAAATGAAAATCAAAAATTTTATGAAGTAAAGATTCAGGCCTTTTTGAGATCATATAATAGTTATTTGTCTACAGGGAGGATAGGGAAATCTTCCATTGGGAGCTAATAAAATCAGCGGTGATCCGATGAATGGACAGGAGTTATTTAGAAAAAGGTAATAGGGGATTGGTTTGAAGAGTGATGCTGGCAGAATGAACAGTACATGCGAAAGCCCTGTAGCAGGAGGAAAGGAGGCACATCAGAGGAACTGAAAGGAAGTATGCTTGATTATAAGAGCAAAGAGCATGCTATAAAACAAAATTGGAGAAGAGAAGGAGGTCAGACTATGACAACACATAGCCACCCTAACAAATATGGTCCTTATTATAGGAGTGGAGAGAAGCCATTGAAATGTTTTAAGTTGTAAGTGATGGAGTTTGCATTTCAAAAATATTAGAAGAGCCTAGATTGAAAAGTCTAGTTAGGAGGCTATTACAGGTAGTCTGTCAAGAGATAGTGATGGCTCAGACCAGTGTGATGGGCACTGAAGTTAAAGAGAGGTGGATGATGGATCCAAGAGATAGAACTGAGATGAAAAAACAGTGCTTTAGATCTGAAACTAGGGAATGCATAACTCTATTCTTCTAAAAAAACTACATGGGAATTTACAAGACTCTAGAGATAGAAAACAGAAGTTTATTCAGTCCTATTGGGCAATACAAATGACATTTAGAAATCCATACTGCCACATTACAAACTTAGCTTAAAAACTATGCATAATCTTTGATTAGGGTTCGAAGACCATTCAGTGGGGGGAAGAATAGTCTTTTCAACAACTGGTGCTAGAGAAAACTGGATATTCTGATTTAAGAGAATGAGTTGAAACCTTACCTAACACCATAAAGAAAAATTAACTCAAAATGAATCAAAGACCTAAATGTAAGACTTAAAACAATAAAATTTAGGAGAAAACATTAGGCAAAAGCTTCACAACATTGCATTTGACACTGGAAACAAAAGAAAAAAATAGACATGAAAATTAGAAAATTTTATACATCAAAAGACAATACCAATAAAGTAAAAAGGCAACACACATGATGGGAGGAAATATCTGTAATTCACTTATCTGATAAGGGATTAATATGAAGAATACATAGAGAACTCCTAAAACTCAACAACAACAACAACACTCCACAAATAACCCGATCAAAAATGAACAAAAGACTTGAATAGACATTTCTCAAAAGAAGATATACAAATATCCAATAAGCACATGAAAGATGCTCAACATCACTAATTATTAAGGAAATGAAAATCCAAATTATAATGAGATACTACTTCATACCCATTAAGACGGCTACTATCAAATCAAAGTAACATGTTGGTAAGGATACAGAGAAATCAGAACCATTGTACACTCTTGATGGGAACGTAAAATGATATGGCTGCTGTGGAAAATAGATGATGTTTTCTCAAAAAATTAAAAATAAATTACCATATGATCTAGCATTTCCACTTCTAGATATATACCCAAAATAACTGAAAGCAGAGTCTTTAAGATATATTTTTATACCCATATACAGTATTAATCACAATAGCTAAAACGTGGAAGCAACCCAAGTGTCCACTGACAGATGAATGGATAAACAAACTATGGTATATACATACAATAGACTATTACTTTGCCTTAAGGAAAGAAATACATTCTGTTATATACCACAACACAGATGAACCCTGAAGATATTATTCTAAGGGAAATAAGCTAGTCACAAAAAATACAAATATTGTGTGATTCTACTTATATGAGGTACCTAGAGTAGTCAAATTCATAGAAACAAGAAAGTAGAATAGTGATTGCCAGGGGCTGGGAGGAAAGGGGAATGTGGAATTATTGTTTAATGGGTATAGAGTTTCAGTTTTATAAGAAGAAAAGAGTACTGGTAATGGATGGTGGCGACAGTAACACAACATTATGAATGTATTTAATACCACCGAACTTTACACTTAATGATTAAAATGCTAGATTTTATGTTATGTGTATTTTAGCACCTAAAAAAAAAAAAATCTGACACAGAAGGATTTCCAGTAAAGATGGAGTAGGTAAACGCTATGGTTACCTCCTCTCAGGACCACATCAATTACAACTAAACCACAGAACAACCATTATTGAGAGCTGTTTGAAGTCTAGCTGAACTGAAGCCCTAAGCTAAGAACATACAGAAAAATCCACCTCGAGACTGGTAGGAGGGGCAGAGGTGGGGAATGGGGTAGTCCCACACTCACATGTAATCATTAAAAATCAGGAGGAACATATCGGTTGTGGAGGACTCTCCATCCCTGCGAAGCGAGGGGTCCAAGCCCCTTCCCAAAAAGCAGGGTTTCAGTGCTGGGGAGATTAGTCCCCATAACATCTGGCTGTGAAAACCAGCAGAGATTGTGGCTGAGTGAGATGGAGGGTGGCTATACTCCCTGACGCTCCACTTAAATGGACCACACATGGGCTTACTTACTGATGGATTCACTGTCTCTGAGCTCCAGCACTGGGCAGCAGCTCAAAAGGCACCAGAGAAATATGGGCAGGAACTGAATTGTCTGGCCTCGGGGTGATGGCTGGAGGGGCAGCTTTCTCCCAGAAGGAGAAGCTCATAGAAGCCATCATTTCTGTGTTATGCCCTCCCTCTCTCTGCACACAGATGCAGGCAGACACACCTGAATCGCCATCAAACTGGCCATGACTTTTCATCTGCCCCACCCTAGTAGTTCTCTGAGACCATGCCCCACCCAAATTTTGGGCACACCCAAGGCATTTCCAGTGGCTTTTCTGTATAAACCGCC